>NW_027395671.1:432354-510033 GCF_004382785.1 Trichoderma ghanense
TTTCTCTTCCTTTCACGACTCCAAGGTTATCTGTCATCAATCACTACTATGTACCTAGCCCTACAGCTCCGCCTCGCTCTCGGCTCGTCCGGCAAGACACGAGAACCGAGCCTCGACAATACAAAGGTTCAGCCTAGTGGATTCTCTCATACGATGGCCTCGTAACTGGGAACCAGGATAGTCACTGACCCAGGTGTCTAGACTCTAGACGATGCTGATACATCGTATGCAGTGTTGAAGAAGAAAGAAGTAAGGATTGAGCTGCTGCACCGGCCTTTTCCGAGTTCGTCCATCTCCCTACTTGTGCGTCTCCAAAGTGACAGGCGGACCGATATCGAATCACTTTCCACGGCTGCAGACGTCCAGCCCTACGTTACAGCCGGCACATGGCCAAGCAGATCGCCTACCCATTCATACCCGCTATAAAGGTCGGATCGCCTCGGGCAGCACCATGCCGCTGTTTGTCATGTCACAAGAGGGGGCTTCCGTGATGTCTGGTTTCCCTCCTCGCAGGCATGCAAGGTAAAGAGAGACGGATGTCGTCCAGTAGTTTTGCTGCGACGCAAGATACGACCTGCACCATCTCGCCAAGAGAAGGCTTGTGTTGCGAGATACCGCATCTTTGGAAATACAAAGTGCAACTAGGTGCATGTAGTCAAAAGCAACAGGCAGGAAATACTCGTATTCGACGCCCATTCTGGCCAATCTCTTCGTTACTGTGCGAGCTGATGCGGCGAGCACGTAATTGCTTTTACGAAGCCGTCGCCGGATATTCCATTCGTGTCGCCTTATCAAGAGGCCCGTGGAAATTGAAAGCGCCGGAAATGACATACTACAGTATCGTACAATCTGACCAGGGATGGCCCTTGTTGTCGCATCCGCCGGAAAAATATTGCATAGATAATACGAGCTGATAAGGCGAAGAAAAGAGGCGATAATCAAAACCTCGAAGAAAAGCGACGGTTTCGGATTGGATGCTGGATAAGGTTCCCTTGGCATTGACGAGGCAATCTCCAACTCAATTTTAGAATGGGCTTGAACAATTTCACGTGATGATGACTGGTCGCATTCCTGAGAAGCAGATGAACCTTGAGGATGAAACGTCGACAATGGAGAATGCGAAACAGGCCCAGAAATTCAAATCGCATGTGCTTGTCTCAGCGGCCAAATGAAGCGTCGCTGATCAAAAGCCTGTGCCTGTAGCGCGAATTTCCGGGTGTCTTTTTGCTTCGAAGTTCTACAGTATCCAATTCCTTCTAGGCTCTAATGCTGTAGGCGTAGGGGTCCATGCTCCGAAATGACGTTATCTCCACACTGTTAGTCCAGCTTGTCAGCAGTATCTGCGGTCAGGACGCACGTTGCTGAGAAGAGGGACATGATTCAAGGCGGAAAAAAGATTGGCTTGCGAGAAGTAAGATTGCGTCGAAACCGTACTCAACGATCCAATTGGCAAGACGGGAACAACGAAACGACTACTGTGTGATTCTGTAACTCGCCCCAGAGCCCCAAGCCTCTCGACGATCTGGCAGCACATGATCCAAAGATCTTCGCGCTACGCCCGTCTCTGGCGTTTCATGTGCGCCTTTTAAGGTTGTCAGAGGAATCGCATCCCGTCTGGTGTCTTTGCTCCTTGGAAGACGACTGGACAAAGTTGTTAGGTGACGGCTGATAGAACGTTACAGGCAGCATTGCGCCAAAAGCTCACGTCAACCCTCGGTGCGTGCTTTTATGTATACGCGCCCTGACCAGGACTGGGCGTGATTTTTGTGACTGGCTGTAGCTCATTGCCGTCCTGGGGAGGTGGTATTGACGCTTATTCTGACGAGATCTCGGCTTTGATTAGATGGGAGTCTTTGTCAGGGGTAAAGCATCACGGCATGAGGCCTACAAGACATGTTAATGCCATGGAACACTCGCACTTTGGAATCATGCTTGAATGCGACATCATGGTAATACTTGTAGTATAGTAGTATCTCGTACGGCCTGTCCAGCAGCCTCGAATAGAAGTGGGTTCATTGCAGGTACAGTACGAGGCATCGGTATCTGCTAGTCGCGATTAGTGGCCCAAAAAAAAAAAAAAGGCACCAAAAACGGCCTTGGCTCTGCAGGCTGAAGCTGAGAGCACCCCTATTTCTAGGTATTCTATGGATTCCAACTGTGTTCCTGGGGCCGGTTTTTTTTTAGCTTCTTGGAGAGAGGGAAAAAAAATGGGAAAAAAAATAGAAAATAGTTCGGACAGGCAGGAGGTGACATCAAAGAGTTCCATTCGATAACGGCCGCCACCAGATGGAAGCACCGCATGCATCCACCCATCTTCGTCCAACCCAAACCTGTCACTCTCCTCTCCCCTCAACCTGTTCCTTTCCACATCCCCCTTCGTCTTCTTTCTCCTCGTAACCCTTTTACTTTTCTCTTATTCGAGGACCGGTGTTCATTTTCCTCTCGTCAATCGTTATACAACAACAGACTCGCCAGACGTCGGCATCTCGTTGCCCCCCTTTCGTCATCCCCTCTTTAATTCCATTTCCTGCATTGGGGTTCTCCGTATCCTCCTCCTCCCATCTCGTATCCGAGCGCCCTCTCTGGCCCGCGTTCGAACGCCTCAGACGAAGCGGAGAGAAGAAAGCAAAGACGACGGGTTACACGGAGTCATTGAAAGCACGAGAATAGCGGAAGAGAAGCGAAACCCACTGTCAGGCCACCCCTGCCCGGCGGAAGCAAGCGAGGAGCCTCTTTTCCTTCTACCTTTCTTTCAAGTGTGGCTGTTGGCTGTGCTTTTCCCTCTCTATTTTCTCTCGTCATCTTGCTCGGCTGTCACATTGCGATTGTGATCTGGCCGTACCCTAATTTGAGACTTTATCCCGGTTCAACTTGTCAGCTGCGGTTATCGACAATCCTCGACACCAATTCGCCTCTTCCGGGCCACGAAACGAGGGGAACGACAAAGAAGAGGAGATCAAAAGAAGAAGAGACAAGCAGAAAGAGGCAGACGACAGAGCCCAACATGTTGAATCCACGCCGCGCCCTCATTGCGGCGGCGTTCATTCTGACAGTCTTCTTCCTCATCTCCCGATCGCACAACTCCGAATCGTCCTCGACGTCCGAACCCAAAGATGCCGAAGCAGAAGCCTTGTCCGCGGCCAATGCCCAGCAGCGCGCACCGCCCCCGCCTCCTCCGCAGAAGCCCATGATTGACATGTCGGGCATGTCAACGTACGAGAAGCTCGGCTACGCGTACACGTACGACATCGAGTCCAAGTTCCCCGCCTACATCTGGCAGACGTGGAAGAAGACGCCGAGCGAGGGAGACTTTGAGTTCCGCGAGCAGGAGGCGTCGTGGTCGATCGAACACCCCGGCTTCATCCACGAGGTCATCACCGACTCGGTGGCCGACACGCTGCTGCAGCTGCTGTACGGGAGCATCCCCGAGGTGCTGGAGGCGTACCACGCCCTGCCGCTGCCGGTGCTCAAGGCCGACCTGTTCCGCTACCTGATCCTGTACGCGCGCGGCGGCATCTACTCGGACATTGACACGTACGCCATCAGGAGCGCGCTGGAATGGATACCGCCGCAGATCCCCAAGGAGACGGTGGGCTTGGTCATTGGCATCGAGGCCGACCCCGACCGGCCCGACTGGGCCGACTGGTACAGCCGCCGCATCCAGTTCTGCCAGTGGACCATCCAGAGCAAGCCGGGCCACCCGGTGCTGCGCGACATCATCAGCCGCATCACCAACCAGACGCTCGAGATGAAGAAGAGCGGCAAGCTGTCGGCCTTTCAGGGCAACCGCGTCGTCGACCTGACGGGGCCCGCCGTGTGGACCGACACCATCATGGACTACTTCAACGACGACCGCTACTTTGACATGGAGCACAGCAAGGGCAGGATCGACTACCGCAACTTTACCGGCATGGAGACGAGCAAGCGGGTCGGCGACGTGGTGGTGCTGCCCATTACGAGCTTTTCGCCTGGCGTTGGCCAGATGGGAGCCAAGGACTATGACGATCCGATGGCATTCGTGAAGCACGACTTTGAGGGTGGGTAAACGAGCAAGAGACGCGCGCAAAGAATTGATGCTAACAGTCATGTTTCAGGAACATGGAAGCCCGAAAGCGAACGACACATTGGCGAGATCGTCCAGGAGCTTGGAGAAGGCCAAGGAGAGGCTTCGAAAGAGCAGTAGTCCGAAAACACCAAGAAGAAGAAAACAACAGCAAGAAAAAAAAGACGAAAACGAGGAACCAGCAATGCCTCGACAAAACCTATAATTTCACGACCGAGTCAAGGAGACGTTATGACCACAGTCTGGAGGTGTTCCACTTCATTCCTCCCCTGCATCTGTATATTCTTTCATCACCTACCCTTTCTATTCTCTTCTCAAGCGGGCTGCGGTGGGCTGGGATTCCACATCGCTGCACCCTTTTTCGTTCGGGAGACGGTCTTATTCCATGTTTCTTCTTATGCGCCTTGCGTATGAGGGATGGGCGTCACGGCTATACCTTGATTCGGTAGCGGCAGGGGAAGGGAAAGCGGATGTGTTTTTCTTTTTTTCTTTTTTTCCTTTACCTGTGTAAGCATTCATCAGCATCGGGACAAAGATTTAGACTTTATGTTTGGCTTTTTGCTTTTTTTCCTCCCAGCGTATGAGGCGGAACGGAGAGGTATTAGATTGCTGGACGGAGTTTTGTTCCTTTTTTTGCGCGGTTGGCCATCTGGCGGCGTCACCAATCTACTAATCGGCATCGAAGCAATTCCACGCACCTTATGATGATATAGCCGTCAGGCTTCCCACCGTAAGCTCACGTAACGTAAAAGCCGAGGTCAGTCACAACGACACGAAAAGAAACCACGGGCAATCAAATCACACAAAAACCATTTCAGACACCGGAATGAGAAGAACGGCCCGTGTCGATAGCCGGAGAAGAGACCTCGTCATTATCGAAAATACTCGACCTCGGGCGACAGAACACGGGTGTGTTGTTTGTTTTGAGGTACCTGGAGAGTAAGTCAAGTCCGCGGTGTGGATCTGGATTGGGATCCGATTTGCAACTGTTTCTTCTGATCATGCCGACAGGCGCATACTTTCGGCAGACAGAAAGATTGGCGTGGCTGACGGCACGAAAAAACGAATGTGGCATGGCCCGGGGGGGGCGGATAGCGGACGGCAGAGACGGACGACTTTTGGTCTTCCGCCTCACGATGGTTGCGTCTTTCCGTCCATACTAACACCAAGCCTTGAGGCCCTATTGGAGATGTCCGCGTAGAGCTTGCTTTTTTTTTTTTTTTCTTTGAGTGATTCCGATACTTCCCAGCCTGGCAATAACTACTTTGCTCTATGACATCAGGTGAAATTGTTTAGAGATGGACAGGAAAGATTGCATGAGCAGCGCCTAGGCCGGCAACTTGTCCGCCGCCCCTTGCAGCCCGAAACCCGGACCGCTTTCCTGTCCCGCTTCACGTCTCCAGCTCTTTGTCCACCGGGTCCGGCGGGGCAGCCAGCCCTTCTTTTACCTACTTGTACAGGACAATATGTACAATCACAATACCATCCACGGGATAGGAGAAGGATTGGCTAGGTAGGTAGGTAGAGTAGGTTGGCGACTTTCTCTAGAATTTTCCTTTTAGGGGAATACGAAATCAAGTTGCTTAGCTGACCTTTTTTTGACCTTTAGGTGTGGCGGCGAGTGGGGAACAAAAGGGAACCAGGTGAAGGGACTGGAAGGAATTGGATGCCAATAACAAAAGGTGCGTAGCTGTGATTGGGATGTCGCAAGTGGCTTGAACTGATGGTGGAAGCGAACAGCAAACATGGAATGCCACTCTATTCACACGTACTTGACAATGGGGGGAGCTGAATAGCTCCGAGCATTTGTATTGGTTCATCACCACATTGTGGCTCTTTTTCCGGTCCTTGCTTGGGGGTCCTACTAGCACACTACCTTGACCTAGTAGGTAGTACGATTTTCGTAGTGGACAAGACCGAAGCCAAGGGACTATGTATAGCACTATGAAAGGGCAACGACGGTCCGAGGTCTTAGTGTGTGGGGAGAGTAGGTAGAGAGAGACGAAGGGCCATGGAGACCCGAGCTCCTTGGTCCGTTTCCGCCAGCTTCGGCATTATACTTGTTTTCTGTTTTTGTCTGGGGAAAGGGAACCACAAGGGCAGATTGGGGAAGGGGGCTAAAGACGGGGAGGGGCCTTTTGTGTGGTCTGGAGATTTGATGCTAGTTTGATCTGTAGTGTCATCGTAATACGTGTAATGTGGATGGATGGGGAGATCTATATATAAGGTGAAGAGAGGGCAGGTGGTGTGCGTAGGTGGTGTGTCTGTCTGTGTGTCTGTGTGTGTGTTGATGTAATCTCGTTGTTTGCTCTTTCCTTGGAAGGATCGATCCGGATTCTTGCTTTTTGGACAGTAGAAAAGGGAGACGACAGAGACGAGCAGTGGCATCATCACTCTTGTCTCTCTTTTTTTTTCTTGTCCTCCCTTGCCTTGCCTTGTCTTGAAATCTTTCAGCACACCTCACACAAAAGACGTACGCCTCCCTTGCAGCTGGAGCACAAAGCAAAGTGGATGGCCCTCTGAGCTCGAGTCAAACGTGGCTCAACCTCCTTATTCCTCTCCGGCCCGCCATACACGCACCTCCTCGAAGCTCCCATTCTCAACCATCTTCCTGCTCCTTCGTCTTCTTCTGCCTTTGAGCGTTTCTGTTTTGTTTTGTTTCTCTCACATCTTTGGCCAACGACCACCACACCCGTATAGCAATGTACACCCGGGCATGCGCCAGGCCGCTAGGCCGTACAAGGCCTGCAGTGCGAGTCGCCGCACGGAGAGCCATGGGCGCGGCGGCAGCAGCAGTAGCGAGAGTCCCCGTTGACGAGGGCTTCCTGCATCATCAGAACTGGCAGCCGAGGGTTTCGGGGACGGAGGGACTGAGCATACGGACAGGCCCGACTGAGGTGAGTGTCGAAGGAAAAGGGGAAACAAGGGCAATGCGATGGGCAGGAGAAGAGAAAAGAGAGGGAGGGAGAGACTTACACAGCTCGCTCACTCACCCCCATCACGACTCACCTCACCAACAAAGCATCGACCACGGCTAACACGTCGCAGCCCGCCCTCTACACAGGCACCATCCCCGACCACTTCGCCTCCGTCGTCTCCCTCCACGGCGACCGGCCCGCCGTCATCGCCCGCGCGCCGACTCCAACGGCCCGCGAGTCCTCCCTGACCTACCACGGCCTCGACCTCGTCTCCAACCGGCTCGCCTCGTCGCTGGCCTCGCTCGGCGTCCGCAAGGGGGACCGCGTCGCCGTGTCCCTCGGCAACGGCGCCGAGTTCGCCGCCCTGACGTACGCCCTCTTCAAGCTCGGCGCCGTCCTCGTCCCGCTCAACCCCAGCTTCAACGCCCACCAGGTCCAGGCCGCGCTCGCCCACCTCGGCGCCGAGGTCCTCATCATCGGCGCCGTCACCGACCTCGCCTACCGCCCGGGCAAGGGCCGCAGCAACCGCCCGCTGCTCGAGGCCGTCGTCGGCGACCTCCGCCGCAGCGCCATCCAGAGCGAGGCCGTGCCCACGCTGCGCCGCGTCGTCGTGCTGGACAACCGCGCCAGCCACCCGGGCGTCGACTTTCCCCTCGAGGACCTGGCCGCCCTGAGCCCCTACAATGATCTCCTCCAGGGGTCGGACCGGGCAGTCGTCCCTGACGCACCACTGGATCCGTCCGACACCATCAACATTCAGTTCACGTCGGGCACGACGTCGATGCCCAAGGCGGCGCAGCTGTCGCACACGGCCATCCTCAACAACGGCGCCTTCATCGCCGACCGCATGGGCCTCGCGCCCTCGGACCGCATCGTCGTCCCGCCGCCGCTCTTCCACTGCTTCGGCTCCGTGCTGGGCTACATGGCCACGGCCACGACGGGCGCCGCCATCCTCTTCCCGTCGCCGGCCTTTGACCCCGTCGCCACCGTCCGCATGGCCGCCGAGCACGAGGCCACGGGGCTCTACGGCGTCAGCACCATGCTCGTCTCCGTCTTCGAGGCCCTCGACGCCGGCGGCCTGCCCGTGCCGCAGCACCTGCGCAAGGGCATCGTCGCCGGCAGCAGCGTCCCCGAGGCCCTGATGCGCACCATCTTCGCCCGCCTCGGCCTGCAGGACCTGGTCATCTGCTACGGCATGACGGAGACGGCGCCCGTCAGCTGCATGACCCGGCCCTCGGACCCCTTTGCCCAGCGCACCGCCTCCGTCGGCACGCCCATGCCGCACACGACGGTCAAGATCGTCGACCCCTGCGACCCCTCGCGCATCGTCCCCATTGGCGAGCGCGGCGAGCTGGCCGCCTCGGGCTACCTCGTCATGAAGGGCTACTTTGGCGACCCGGAGCGCACCGCCCAGGTGCGGCGCCACGAGGCCGACGGCCGCACGTGGCTCTACTCGGGCGACGAGGCCCAGATGGACGCCGACGGCTTCGTCCAGATCACGGGGCGCATCAAGGACCTCATCATCCGCGGCGGCGAGAACATCCACCCGCTCGAGGTCGAGAACTGCCTCTTCCAGCTGCCCGGCGTCCAGGAGGTGTCCGTCGCCGGCGTCCCCGACGAGCGGCTGGGCGAGGCCGTCGCCGCCTTCATCATCCCGCGGGCGGGCTGGACGACGACGGGCGATGCCGAGCGCGAGGGCGACGAGGCGGCGAGGCGGTTGACCAAGGAGAGGGTGCGCAACTGGGTGCGGACGAAGCTATCGAGCCACCTGGTCCCGAAATACGTCTTTTGGGTCGACGACTACCCCAAGACGGCGAGCGGAAAGATTCAGAAGTTCAAGTTGCAGGAGATGGCCAAGAAGCAGCTTGCGGGAGGGTTATGAGATGGGCGAGCATCAGATGAGGATGATAAGGGGGGCCGAATGAAGGACAGAGAGAGGGGAAAGAAGGACTATAAGAACTAAGAACGAATAATGAAAGCACCAACTAAGTGCTGACACCATGGATGGGAGCATGTTTTTTTTTTTTTTTAGGTATGCATTTATTGAGAGTTTTTTCTCTCTTGGTTTCTTATTTGTCTTTTTTTTTCTTTTTTGGGGGTTTTGGTTGCATTGGCATTTGGGAGGGATTTGAGCTTATCCTTGCTGAGTACGGGAGGTGTCTGGGTAGCATCAGTGTTGGATATAACAAGGATCTTGTTTCTATATAACCGACCAACGGCATGTTGCCATCCTCCTGCAAAGTGTTTGACAGTGTGAATGGGATATATGACTTGAATGCTTCAAACAAATAACGACGTATCAGACAATTATACCAAAAAAACAACACAATATCTGACTTCAAAACTCCAGACAAAAATCACAGGAAAGTGAACAAACGATTCAGTCCACTGATAATGCTGCTCTCTTTTTTTTTTTCTTCTGCAAAATGTAGGTTGACGGTGTGAACGGGGCATGTGACTCGAATGCTTCGGACGAATAACGACTTGTCAGACAAATCAGTTCCTCTAGGCGAATCGGACAACCACTCCAATAAGGGTAATCAATCCATCGCCATCGTTCCTCTCATACCAAATCTCATACCAAGAAAACAACACAATCCCCGATTTCAAAACTCCAGACATAAATCACAGGAAAGTGAACAACAAACAATTCAGTTCACTGACGAGAATAGACAATGGTATCCCACAAGTTGAAGAACTCATGATAAAACCGTACTAAATCAAACAATCTCAATCCATCGAGTTCTACAGCCCTCGTTCCGCCCACTGTGTTTTCCCCTCTCCTCGTCTCAGTTACTTTTTGTCGCAGCATATGGTATGGTATCAATCAAAACAATCTTTCTAGCTTCGTTCGTATCCGCTGCCCAGGTTGTTCCCGCTCGAACCTGGAGCTCCTCCTCGATTTGACCACACACAAAGTCCGTCCTTTGCAGCTGGGGCTTTTAGAAAGACAATGCCCATATCCCAAACAAGGGTTTTCGTTTCAATAAAGGCAGAAGGAGCCCTCCCCCAATTTTGGCCTATATCATGGAGGGAAAAGGGGGGTTTCGTGGGCAGCTCGTAAACTCCGCAACGCCATTGTCCCGAGGGAAAAGATAAAACAAACAAATGTGAAGCACTCTCATCCGTCTGGCCCATAGTCCTCCTTCTTCTTGTTTTTTTCCCCCTGCCTTGGTATCTTATTCCACCTGCTTCTCGCAACCAATGCGGCCGAGGAGCTCCTTGCGATCGCTGTGTCCTGGTAGGCTGACACCACTGGCGGAAGCCTGCTTCTTAAGCCCGTTGCGTCGCTCCCAGCTCTTGAGGTCCAGCTCTTCCACGCCCACCTCCTGCTCCAGCGGCTGCACCTCTTCGTATATGAGCTCCTCTTCGTCCTCCACCTCTTCGCCCTCGTCGTCGCTTCGCGTGTCCTCCGCGCCGTCTCCGCGGAGCACCTTGATGGCAACGCGAACGATCAAGCAGAACCAGAAAATCGTGATGCCCTGCAGCAGAAGGAGGGGCGTGAGGAAAGCCCACTTGACCGTCTCGTTGTAGCAGACGCGGCCCGTCGAGTTGAAGAAGGGCTCAATCAGGTACGTGAAGCCCGAGGGGGCTTCAAAGGGGCCCTGCAGCGACGAATTGGGTCCGGCGAAGCATCCGCTGGGCATGATCTCGGGGGTGTGGGCGTAGATGGACCAGCAGACCGTCATGTACAGGACGTGTCGCGCGATGAACCAGGTCACCATGAAGAGGCCAAAGGTCAAGTCGCACAGCGTGGTGAAGCCGCAGTACTTGAGACATTTGGCAAGCTGCAGATTTGGTCAGCGCCACCTCATTACCGCCAAAACATAGAATGTAGATTCAGAAATCCAAGTAAAAGGGCACAGAGAGAAAAACTTACCGGAAGAAATAGGTCCACCACGTCCATAATCACCAGGATAAACATGCCAACGCGGGTGTGGTGGTAGCAGTAGCACGAGGAAATAAGCGCCGTCGTGATGAGGTGGTGGCTAAACATCTGCCAGTGGTCCTTTCGACGGTCCTCAATGTTGATGACCACAATCTGCTGTAGCCAGAAAGCCCACTGAGCAAGCATGTACCACTTCATCAGGCCTCCCATCTCCCGGTTCGGCCAGTCCGTCCACAGCTCCCTCATGTTCAAGTACGCGGGCGAGTTGTAGTACAGATACTAGGATAATCAGTCAATCTTTTGTGTCCCCTAGGGCGTCCCGCGTTTTTGCTTCAGAAGCCACGTACCACTCCCGTAGGCCAGAAGACGGCGTAGTAGACCAGTAGCCAGGCTTGCTCGCTGAACCGCGTCACGTCCTTTCGCTTGCTGATTCCGTTGAGTCGGCCCAGAGGCGCCAGGATATATTCCATCGTGCCGGCTCGAAGCCCGGTGAAGAGGACGATGAAAAAGGCGATCAGGTAGGCATCGTCGAATCCGGTGGCGTACTTGCCCGTCTTGCCATTATAGTACGACAGATGGAAGAACTTGGTCGTGTACTCTCGGGCTTTGGGGATGCAGGCATGGGACAGGAAGAGGAGAGCGAGCAGGTTGAGAGACAGGCCTAATTCCGGTGACAACCGTCCCCGACAAGTCAGCGATTTTCCCATGATGCGATTGCTCGAGGGGCGTCTCTGCCGCATTCCGCACAGATCGCGACAGGCGAGTACTCTGCAAGCACAAACGAGCCGCGCAGCTTCATCGACAAGAGGGGACCCCGGGAGTTTAAGCAGAAACGAGGAAAAAACGGGCGGCCAACGTACCGACCTGGTTCTCGACGAACCAACGAGCGAGGGGTTTCCACAGCCCTTCGTCCTTGCGCCTCAGCCGACGCACGAGCACGACGTTGCCATTGCTGCCAGAGGCCTGGAGATACAGCGACCCGTTCGGCGCGCCGTTGGCCGGTCTGGAGCTCTGGGGAGCCATGGAGGAGCCGACGGCCGTCTTTTCGCTCGCCAGGCCGTGCGAGTCGCCCATGGTGTCGAAGGGCGCTGTGACAAGAGGCAGCGATTGTGAGCGAGCACTCGGGGCTCCGCGACGACGGGATGCAGGAGGGAGCGAGTCTGCGGAGGAGAGTCCAAAGTTGCCAACGTCCAACAACAAAGGAGGCAGAAGAATCAATAGCAGCGCCCAGTATGGACGAGTAGGTAGTGATAGTACCCTGGTGCTAGTAGCAGTTAACTTAGCAGAAGTCGCAGCCAGAGGGTGTGGTGGGGGTGGTGGGATGTCTCACTATCGCTAGTGATTGGGCGCTTCTGCGTGTTGCTTCTCCTCGTTCTGTCTGGGTGTCAATTTTCCCTCTCTTTTCGTTCTCACGCCTTTTTTTTGCGCCAGGCTGCGGAGTGGCGCCCCAAGCTGCTGATTAGCTCCTCTCGAACAAAAAGGAGCTTGAATAGAGGGGGGGAAAAGGAAAATAGGGCTCTGCCAAGCTTCCCTGGTCAATTGCTTGCAGATGCGACTGAAGCCCACTTTGGAGGCCTATTTTTTCTGGGCTGGGGAGGGGGAAAGAGGAGCGTTTAAAGACCGCAATTGACGCTCGGCAAGCAGACACAGAGACCGGGGACGGAAGAAGGAGCGAAAAGGGTAAAGAGAGAGCAAGCGGGAAAGAGGACAGATAGGCGGTGGAGGGTCCAGATCAGAGGGATCAGCGCCTCAGATGCTGCTCGACTCGAACATGCGACTCGGGCGTGGTGCTAAAACCACAGCACCTCGTGCAGAGGTACAGTGTACGGCCGCAGCATGTATGGAATTGCATGGTCGTCAGGTAGCCAGTACGGCACCAGCCTGTCTCGCTGTTTGCTGGCGCTGCAAGCCTCGCACCAATTGGAAGTACATGATGCCCTGGAACATGCCTGAGATGCGTGGAAGCCCACCGTCACAACGCATCAACGTTGACGGTACCCGTATGTGCATGCGGCAGCAGCGTCTCCAGAATATGAGCAGTCAACATCTGAACCTGCGCTGCTCTCCCCCGCGCATCTCGAATAGAAATTGGTCAAATTTCAGGTGTCTTTGAACCCCTGGGTAATACCTACCTACTAGGTAGTGGTCCATGATATTGGACTATTCTCTCCCGTCTCAAGCCTGGCACAAACGACGGCTTCTTCCAGCCTCGCATTTCGCTACAATCAAAGCACAATGCACACACAATCACTTCATTGCAAGCCCCCAAATATCCTCAATCGATGACATTGTTCTCTGCTCGCTGGCTCGCAAGCGGTGAGGATCCGCCCTGTGCCATTCAATCAACGACGCGCTGCTCCCCGGTGCAAGATGCATCTCCCACGTCTGACAGTGTGGACGTGCATTGATCACCTCGCCCGCTAGCACCAATCCGCCACAGGGCACCTTTGCGCTACCCGCTAGCGGTCTAGCAGCCTGCAGCGGCCTGCTGAGGCGCTCGCTTGGGCCCCAAAAGGCCCCTGGGCTCAACAAAAGCGATGCCTGAGACCCCGCGGCTGATTGGCTCCCGAGATTAACCTCACACCTGGCGCGGCTACGCGGGTGGGCACCAATGACAGCTGCTGCAATTCCGCTCTGAAACTCCCCTCTTTTGGACAGTGTCCAAGGGGGGAAAAGGAGTGGGCGATTTTTCACAGCTTGGTTGACTGATATCACGTTGAGCAAACCCATTCATTAAGCTGCGTGCGTGCTTGTGTTGTCACTGCAAAGACTATTCCGTTGGAAAGATGTGCCGGTGTTGCAGCGTTTCCCGGCTCGGAAAATAGCGACATCTTGATGGTGCACCACTTCTGGCCAACAAGACACGTGGGCCGGGTATAGGCTGTAGGATCCGGGCGACGGCAGATCCTTGTTTGCTGTTGGCCCAGCCGAGCCCAAGATGCCAAAAGAGTAGCACAATAGGCATTGCTGCACTTTGTTCTTTGTGCTCGTATTTAGCGGTTTGAGGAGACGGTGGCAATGAGGATAAATAGATGGACTGAAGCCGCACATGCAGAGTGCTGCGCAGACTTGGGCCTCTGCAATATCTGGCTGCAAACCCCCTGTCTTTGAGGAAGAAATGAGACGGCTGGATTCTTTGTGAGAAAGACGGGACTGGTAACGAATGAATGGCCTTCAGCCTTATAGACGTCCACGCTATCCTCAGAGGACTTCATAAAGATCCCGTCCTCTTGAGGCAATCCCTCATTAAGACCAAGCCTGCAACACGTCGTGGTTATTATAACTAATCCTATTGACCCCCCCATCTTCCATTTAGCATTCCATGACATCCGTTCAGGATGGTCTCGGACAGAGGACAAAACGGCGCCCTGGACTGCATGTTCTCACTAGAAACCTAATCTCAGCCCAGCAACTCAGATCGAGTGGGGGTGAGCCAACCGTGGCGTCATCAGCAGTGGTGGACCCTATCTTACCTTACCTTAAGTGCTCTTCGTACCACATCTTCTTCGACGTGATTCCTTGCACGAGCGTCATGTAGAGGAATATTGTGACTTCTTTTGTTAACACAATAGCAGCAGGAAGCAAAGTAAATCGCTGCGGTATAATTGAGATTCTCCTGCCTAGGAGCAACTGACATCAACAACATCTGCATCTTACTGTAGTCGACAGCGTCAGTCATCGTCAAAGAGCCACTTAGCTCTCACCACCTGATCGTTTTCCTTCAACTTACCCCAGCTATAAAACACAGTATGCAGGGATCGCAAGCAAAAACCAATCACGAGTGCACCCATCGCAACACCTTCTGCAGCCGTCTCTGTCGTTCGCAAAAGTTCTAGGCCCCGGCCGTTCGAATCAAGCCAAGCTTGGCAAGGCAGAAACGAGCTTCTTTCTTCCTCTTGTGGTCTCTTCTCCAGTATTCCTCGAGAACGGAGTCTATTTGTGTAGCCAGATGCTCAGTGTCTGCAGCGACTTGATTTAGTACATCGGCAGCCTTTTAGCACTTTATGAGACATCCAACCACATGAAGCAAGCTTAACACCACCCTTCTCAGCTTTCGTGGTTGCTACGACAGAGGCAGCGACTTAGGCAGAAGGCGGGGAATAAGCTGCCAGCTCTGATTTGCAGCATCTTCAGAGACATGAATCCTTCAAGGCTCCAGCTCCTCAGCCACATACAGCTCGAATATTGGTATAGCAATGCTGCTTCATGATGCGTCAATAATGTCATCTCACATGTTCCTGCAGCTCTCCGTCGAACTATTCCGGACGAACTGCCCACAGCGAACTTTGGATGCTTCGAGAAATGGCATCTTAATAGAACCCCAAGCTCAAGCTTCCTCCCCACCAATCACACCCCTTTGCACAGCCACATTTTCATTTCCTTCCTCTCCAACAAAGAGAATCACCCGCGGCTGGCCCCGCCCACCAGCCACGCCGCCTCACCTCCCGACCCAGTAATATATCCTCTACATCATCCTGCCGCCACAGTGATCGCCTTTCCTGTCAATCTTCGCCTCTTTTCCTCTTCACCTCAGCCCATCGCATTCATACTCCGACCACGACAAACCTCCCCTCGTGAGAACCAAGCGTTTCCTATCTTCATCGCGACGAAGAGAAGACAGCGCGCGACGAAATAGAGGATACAAGCACCATGGCGTCCACGGCGAAATACCAACCCGCTCCCCAGCACGAACCCGACGACGACTACACCCAAGCGCCGCCCGCCTACGGCACCGCAGCGTCCTCGTCGCGTCAGGATCCCGGCCTATTTGCTGAGCCGCGCAGCAGCGACGACAACATTCCCGACGACTTCAAGGTCAGTAACAGCTTCCTTCACCTCCACTCATCTCGAGATGACACAGCTTCGCGCATGACATCTCGCTCCTGTAAGAGAAGCTCCTTTGCTGACGTCACTTTCTTCAACAGTTTGGAGGCTCTGTCGCCGAAGCCACCGTCGACATCCGCAACCAGTTCGTCCGCAAGGTCTACAGCATCCTCACCGTCCAGCTCGTCGCCACCGCTGCCCTGAGCTCCATCAGCTTCTTCAGCGATGCGTACAGGTCATGGATCCAAAGCCACGCCGGCCTCGTGTGGGCATCTGTATGTCACCACCCGCCACCACGCTCCCATCTCATCCAGGACCTCTTCAAAAACTAACCAAATCGTGTCTGCAGCTCTTTGGCGCCATGATCTTCATGGGCCTCACCTACTGGAAGCGCAAATCGTACCCAACAAACCTCCTCTTCCTCGCCCTCTTCACCCTCACAGAGGCCTACTCCATCTCCGTCATCGTCTCCTTCTACCAGACCTCCATCGTCCTCAACGCCACCGTCCTCACCGCCGGCATCTTCGTCTTCCTCACTCTCTTCGCCTGCCAGACAAAGTACGACTTCACCTCATGGATGCCCTACCTCTTCGGCGCCCTCTGGGGCCTCATCATCTTCGGCTTCATGTCCATGTTCTTCCCGTACAGCTCCACGGCCGACCTCGTCTACGGCGGTCTCACGGCGCTCATCTTCAGCGGCTACATCCTAGTCGACACCCAGCTCGTCCTGCGCCACCACCACGTCGAGGAGGAGATTGCCGCCGCCATCAGCCTGTACCTGGACATCATCAACCTCTTCCTTGCCATTCTGCGTATCCTCAACAACCAGAATAACAACTAAGGGGGCCAAAGGGGCTATGATGAAGCGCTGGCAACGGCGCCGTCTCTTTTTATTAAGTAAAGGGCTTTGAGATTGTCACTATGAGCTCTCCTTTCTTCTTTTCTTCTTGTTGCTTCGTCCTTCAGCAGTTTTGTGGGATAATGGGATACAGCGGGTGGACACGGACAGGCGGCTCGCCTTGGTATTGTGTATTGTTGCTATAATTGTTCAAGGTTTTTGTTGTTACTGATTCATGTATTTGTCTGTGCTGGAGTTCAGAAAAGAATCAACCAGCTCGTGTTCACTTACTCGATGAACGTCTCGTCTCTTTGCCTTGTCAAGCGTGAACGGATACATGTGAAGGTTGTGAATGTATTTGATATCTGCATTAGAAGTCCACTACAGTAGCTAGAAAAAAATAAAAGGACAATAAAATAGAAAACAGGGAGACCAATTGACAACAGATGGCTATTGATGCGGCTAGCAAACAGGATACCTTGCGGGAGGGAGCATCGAGAGCCATGACAGCCACCGGCTCCTCCAGAAAGAGTGCCAACGCACGCCATCCACTCTTGCCTCGCACATGATTATGCTGAACAGCCGCACGCTTTCCCACCTTTGTCCGTCCGAGACATCTCTCTTCGTCGGGTATACGTTGTGTTCCAACGGCATTCCACCCCTCTCCATATGTTCCACCATGAAACTCCCCCCTTCCGATCTCAGCCTCGCACCTCGGTGCCACTTCGCGGCTCGTCGTAGGCCGCGATAGAATAAGTAAAAAGCAAAAGGAGAAGAAAATCAAAATCGATTCTGTAGCGGCCGGGGGAATGTTCTGATGTCTTTGCTCTTCAGTTTGTACGAGAGGTAAAACCCAACGCCGGCAGGATAAATAGGCCAACGTCGCAATTTACTTTTATAATGCCGAAGAAAGCCCTAATGCGTGATTGGGGATGGGTTACTCCTCGCCGTTGAGGCTGGCGTCCATCGCGGGCGATGCCTGGGCCGTGGTCTCGCGCTGCATGCGGGCCTCTATCTCGCGGAGCTGGGACTCGCGCGCCAGCAGCTCCTGTCGCTTCTCGTTGATCTCGCGCTGCACCTTGAGCTCGATCTCGCGGAGCTTCTCCTCCTCGCGTCGGAGCTGTTCCTCCTTGAGACGGACTGACTGGGAGGCCAGATCCTCGGGGTTCATGGAGCTATCAAGACTTTACACATCAGTTCACCGTCGCTTCAAGACATGGGAGTGGTATACATACCCAGAGGCACCGCCATCCACACTCTTAGACAGTTTCTCGGTACGGTAGTTCTCATACAAGAAATCGTGGGTGATTTCTTTCAGGTCAGCCAGGTGGCTGTGGAGGAGGGCTGATCGGATGGCCAAGAAGTCTGAGTGACGAGGGTTCTCGACCTCGACAACACCCCAGGGGTACTGGCGGGCTCGGACCTGGCGGCCACCAATGTCGACAACATCCTCCGAACCAACAATGGCAAAGGGCATGAGTCCTCTGAGCTCGGCGTTTTCCTCGACCGTGTCCTCGTCATCCTCCTCGATGTCGTAGGGGAAGTTGTACACGGGGATTCGGTAGTGCTCAATGTCCTCCATGACCAGCTTCTTTGACTCTGCCAGCTCCTGAGGGGTCAGGGTATCGGCTCGGCCAATAACGGGGATAACGTTGACACGGGGCGCAAGGCGCTTCATCAGTTCGATATCGAGCTCTCGCAGGCTACGGGGAGGCGCGTCAGTACACAAAGAAATGCCAGGTTGGTAACAAGAGGGTGCTTCCTTACCCGTGACCGGTAGGGGTGATGAAGTAGAGCATGGCGTGGACACGGTTGTCCCTGAAGCGAGGGTTACGCTTGATACGAGACTCCTCGGCCAAGATGTCGTCATATTGTCTCTCGAGGTAGCCAACGATTTCTGAGAAGCTGTACGTGACGGTTTAGTATGCGACACAGCAGGGACGGAAGGGCAATGAGTGCGGGGCTAACCTGGCTTCGTTGTCAATCTGGTCGCCAAATCCGGGGGTGTCGACGATGGTCAGCGAGATGCGAGTGCCTTCCTCGTCGAGCTCAAGCTCTAATGGCGCGGTGAGCGGATGTCCAGCAAAAGAATGGGGTGTTTCGAGCTCAACGTCACGTACCAACCGTAAGAGGCTTGATCTTGACGCCCTCTTCGATGTGCGCGTTGGTAGCATCGTCGGCTTCCTTATGCTCGAGGACAGACTTGCCGCAGAGCGTGTTGACGAAGGTGGTCCGGCCTGTAGCGATGCTGTGAGTCTGGAGGTTCTTCCTCGAAGTGCGTCGCGAATGAAGAGGACAGTGGCCATACCAGTTCCAGAAGCACCGCACACCATCAGGCAGAACTGAATGCCTTTCTTGACATTCTTCTTCCGGCGAATAACCTTCTGCGACATCAAGAACAGTTAGCTGCGTTTCCCTCTCTGCTTAAGCCCTTTCTGGCCCGCGTCCAGACGCCACAGGGCGTGGCAATGGCCGAAAAGGCATCCGCAAGCGCCATGTTTGGGGCGGTCGTGCATCGTCATTCGCGAGCTGACACGCTCCCCCAGTCTGCGGGAAACGGAGAGTACACGTACGGAGGACATCATGGAAGGCGACGTGTGGTAGAGAAGGGCCTAGAGCGGCGACGGAGCGGGTGCAGAAGCTGGAGCGAGGAGACAAGAGGCAGAGGGTCGGCCAAGTCGAAGCTCTTGCAGGAGGAAACGGGGAGAATTGGTGGTGATGTGGTGATAAGAGCTGGAGGACCAGGAGAAGTGCTAAAGGGGAAGAAGGCGTTGTTCTGGCGCCTGGGTGCAATTTCACCTGCTCTTGCGGTTCCCTCAGGGGCCACCAACGCCAGCCTAGGCCTAGAACAGCCAGACCGCCCCTGCCACGTCCCCCGGCTGTAGCGCCCCAAAGCCCCCTATGCTGCCAGTGGCCAGTGTCCATTGGGCCCTGGGCCTGGTGCGACGCTGCCATCGGAACGGCGCTAACCCGGAAATGCAGGTCTGCCACTAGCAGAAGAGACTTGGCCGTCGCTGCTGAAATTACGCGAACTTGGGAGTCAGGTCTGGTAGCGCGTTTGCGCCAATCTCCGTGCGAGCGTCCCAGTTACGACTGTGGCAGATCCTCGTACTAGAGGTGCTTTATTTCCTCCGTGCCTGTTGAATGAGTGAATGAATGGATGGGGTGGCCCTTTTGCCATGGCGATTTGGCAAGCTCCGTCGTACAGGTACGGGCCTCTTCGGAAATTCGCCGGGAAACACAGCAGTTTATAAGTCGTACCACGCATTGTTTGCCATCAGCCTCTACCTACACGTAGGTAGTAGTACTTGACTTCAGCGATCAGGCACAAGCAGCATGATTTGAAGTGAGAGGACAACGTTGGAGGGGAATCTCTGCCCGGGCTACCACCATCAAGTGATGCACATGCGCGAGTGTCGTTGCTGAAAGGATGCAAGTATGGCGAGCTACAACCTTCAAGGCTTGGGCCACGTCTTGATTGAAGTCTCCAGATCCTAGCAAGAGTGCTTTCGTCGCGGCAATACTGGTGACACGAATACTCGTAGCTGGCTCATCATGCGTAACATAGCCTGGGCTTCAGAGCACATTGAAAGCTCTCTGAACAACTCATCGTAGACATGGATGTTGTTTTTGGACGATACTATCAATTACAGACACGCCAGTTTCAAGATGGTGCCTTACATGCCTCGGTAGCTGCGCGCGTACTTGACATCCCCAGAGTCATCAAGCCTCCAGACGCCGAAAGGGGCAACGGACTCACTTCTAGCGCTGCGCCGGCGGATCCCTAGGGACTTGAGCTCTGTTAAGCTTCCGACAGCCTGGAACTCGACCTTCAGCATCCCGCAACTGCTGTCGCCTCCGCATTAAAGCGCCGACTCCAGCATTCATGACAGCCAGGCCTGTGCATCATCCATGCGCTCATCAGGAACACTTTCAGATCCGCCTTGTTCATCGCCCATGAATCATCGGATACAACCAAGACACTGGCAATCCTTGCTCGCCTCGATCGTTTCCACCCCAGGTACAAAACCCCCATCATCACTGCAGGCGGCTATTATTAGCCATACGAGTCTGCCCAAACGGGACGGCTGACGGGACCCAGTCGCAGTCCGCTCGAGATTACCGAACATCGCCGTTATCAACAAACTAACATACAAAGGTAGGCATTTCACTGGGTGCAGACGTCCGCTCATCCAAGGCGAGCATCAAGTACGATCTGATCCTCTTCACCGAGAGCCCCGGGTGGTATTGGAATTCCATCCAACACGTCATCTGATCATCGCTTTCCGACCTCGTCTCGAAGCATCCGCTGCTCTCGGCGTGAGGCCGCCTCGTCGCCATGAACGTACGGCTTCCTATAGAGTCGTCGTCGCCCACGGCGGTTCTGTTTGTGGCCTTTAACAAGGATGCGAGCTGTTTTTCCGTGGGCTTGGAATCGGGAATATGCGGTAAGCCATGCGGGCATGTCGGGTGAGGCTCTCAAACAGCTGGCTGACCGTCATACAGTCTTTCAAACCAAGTCATGCCAGCTGAAGGGATCAAGAGGTCGGTGACTTCGTGGCGCATACGCTCCGACGACGTCCAAGTTAACTAACGCCTGACAAGATTTCAATGCTGGCATCGGCCTCGTCCAAATGATGGGCACGTCAAACTACCTCGCTCTGGCCGGCGGCGGTAGATCTCCCAAGTTCGCCATCAACAAGGTGAGCATTCACTTCATCTAGGGTGTTGTGGGAAGCGGGTTCCTGACGCGGTGTGCGTGTAGGCCATCATCTGGGACGACCTCAAGGGAAAGGTTGCGTTGGAAATCACAGCCGTCAGCGCCATCCGCGGCGCCCAGCTGAGCAGAGAGCACATCGCCATCGTCCTGCAAAACAGCGTGCGCGTCTACGCGTTCGCCAAACCTCCTGAGCTGCTTCACAATTACGAAACAGCCGACAACCTTCTCGGCCTGTGCAGTCTCTCGGAAAAGAAGCTTGCTTTCCCGGGCCGCACGACCGGGCAGATCCAGATTGTCGACCTCAGCACCGGCAACGTCAGCATCATCCCAGCTCACTCGTCCGCCCTCAGGGCCATTCAGCTCAGTGCCGACGGAGAGCTGCTGGCGAGCGCCAGCGAAACGGGAACCCTCATCCGCGTCTATTCTACCAGCAACTGTGCTAGAATAGCGGAGCTCCGCAGGGGCATTGATCCGGCGACCATATTCTCCCTCGCCTTTTCGCCGTCTGGATCATTGCTGGCATGCACCTCTGACAAGGCGACGCTGCACATCTTCGACGTGCCTCAGCCCCATAAGGGAGCGGGTGGTGCTCGCAGCTCCCAGCACAGCGGCCAACCCCAGGAGGCAGACCCGGGCAAATGGGGCATTCTTAGCAGGCTTCCCTATATGCCACGAGTTTTCTCCGATGTCTATTCGTTCACCTCGGCGCCCTTTGACGCCGGGAACGAGTCCACCTTAGGTGGCATCCCCTTTTCTGAGGCCACTGCTCTGGGTACCACGCGGCCACCCAAGGGCATCATTGGGTGGATCAGCGAGGACAGTCTCGTAGTCGTCGGCGCAGGCCAACAGGCAAAGTGGGAAAAGTTCACGCTGGTTACAGGTGATGACGGAAAGCGTCACTGTGTTCGCGAGGGCTGGAAGCGATATCTGGGGACTTCGTAAGGGAAGAAACATGCGGACCACTACACGGGCATAATGGGAAGACGAATCATTCTAGATGTAGCGGGAGGAAGTACGGCGTTTGATTGGGACGAATTTATGACTGCGCAGTCGAGAGTGGGTTATGACTTGCTTTTTGGGTATTGATAGTTTACAGACTTTGGATAATTCGCTAATCTTCACGACGCCGAGGAGATTGGCTTCTGCTCTTGCGGTGCGGTCTCCTCCTGCGACCGTCGTCGTCTTCCTCTTCTCGCCGCCTCCTGTGTCTCTCGCGCTCGTCGTCTCTCCTGTGAGACCTGTCGTCGCGTTCGGATCTCTTCTCCCGCCGTCTCTCACGGTCTTCGGAATCTTCTCGAGATCTGTCTCTGTCCCGCCTGTGGCGATCTCTTGAATCGTCTCTGAGTCGATGTCGTCTCGATTTGCCCTCGATCCGCTTCTCTCTCTCCCTTGACCTCTCCTCCCGCCGTGGTCTCTCGCGTCGGTCATCATCATCCTTGTCCCGCCGTGACCTGTGATGTCTGTGATGTCTGTGACCGTCCGACTTTTCCTTCCTATCCGCTCTCCGCCGAGCTTCCTCCACCTCTTTCCTCTTTTCTTCAATCAAAAAGTCCTTCATAGGGTCGTCATCGTCGTGATCTCGCATCAGGAGCGCCAATTCCCGCTCCTCAGGCAGCAGTGGCCTCTGCACCTCCTCTTTGCCGCTTTCATCCGCCTCCTCGTCGGACACAGCCTTGCCTTCCCTTCGCTGGATATCTTCCCAGCCAATCTTGAACTGCTCCTGGTCCTCGTCGTCTCGCGCCTGGTATCGTGCATGATCTACCCGAAGAAGTCGTCCGCCGATTTCTGCGCCGCCTAGATTGTCGACTGCGAGGTCGGTGCTCCTTTGGTCTTCATATTTCAGCCAGCCGAAGCCCTTTGATTTGCCCGTCTCCTTGTCGCGGACGAGTTTGAGGAAGACGGGTTCGCCGTATTGGGAGAATATGGTGATGATGTCGCCTTCGGAGAGATCGTAGGGGAGGCCGCCGAAGTAGACGAAGGCCGTGTCGCGGTAGTCGACGTGCCAGGACGCGTCTGGGGAACTGCGATGGACTGGAGTCAGCTCTCGCCGTGTAGTCACTTTTTGCTGGTTGAGGTCCATGGACTTACATTCCGTTTTCAATCTCCTTCTTGTTGAGCGCCTGAACGGCGCGTATTTGATTCATCTCGCGCTGTCCCTGGGTTGAGCTATGTCAAAGTCGACTTCTCGTGCCGTCTCTAGCGATCAATGTCAAGAATGATGCAAGGCTGAGCTCTGCTTCCAGCGCGGTGATGTCGCCCAAGCAAGGCTGCAAGCTTTGGTAACCAGCTGCCCGCTAAAGGGCCTGGAGCTCCCCATGGCGCCTGACGACCGCTGCCGTTAGGCTTTCGTTAGCGCTGTGTTGCTGTCCCGGGTCATCTCCGGCCCTCCCCAAACAGGCGACCCTTGCTCGACTCCGTCTTGATGAAGGAAATGCTGCTGCTGCTGCAGCTATCTGGAAATATCTCGCCCTCCACGTCTTAGGCTTCACGATTCCGACCTTTGAGCTGCAGCTTGACGAGTGATAGTGGTGATTCCCAGTTGCTGGTGCAGCTTATTCTTCCCGCCTCGTCGCATCATTGCTGGCATCTTGACCAAGATGCTCCACCGAGGTCCCTAGACCATCCATCATCCCACCTTACCTTACCTTACCTTTGGAACGAACGGCTGCTGCTACGACTTCAAGCGCGAGCCTTTGCCCCTATAGCAGACCCGCGACCACATTGACGCGTGCTGTCTCGACAGATACGC
This sequence comes from Trichoderma ghanense, assembly GCF_004382785.1. Lineage (NCBI taxonomy): Eukaryota > Fungi > Ascomycota > Sordariomycetes > Hypocreales > Hypocreaceae > Trichoderma > Trichoderma ghanense. The sequence goes on from NW_027395671.1 coordinate 456,356, forward strand.
ACTCGGCGACCGTCTGCCTTCGTCTTCACAAGCATATCTGGCTTAAAGACCTGCCACCTCGGCGGTGCGGAGATTCGCAGCCATGGCCAACAGGATATCAACATATACCATGACGTCGAGGGACGGCGACAGTCAGAATGGCGAAGCCAAAAGGAACCTGTGGACTTCAATGCTGGAATCGGTTGCCAGCGGCAAGAGACTACCAGAAAAGAACCTCTTGGTCTTGGGTACGAGCGGGCGTTTCCCTGTGCATAGGGGATCAATCCTCTAGCTGCTTAGGGCGGATTCGCTGACCGAGTTTCACATCAGGAGGCACGCCGGAATCGCAGCGGGAGTTTTTGGAATCGCTGGCCGGATCCGAACCGAGGCGCAACTTTGACCGGCAAAAGATCCCGCCGATTGCGAACAATTACGCCCTGGGCTATACGTATTACGATGTTCTCGACGCGGATCAAGACGGTTAGCCACCATTCCCCGCGATATGCTGGATCGTCGACATGGCGCTGGTGAACTGATGGTTTCATAGACACGCTTGCCCGAGTTTCTCTCTACCTTCTTTCCCAGCCCTCGGGCGAGTTCGCCTCCCTCATCGCTCCATTGCTCACGCCCGAGACGATACCGCACACTGCGCTGGTAATACTGTTGGACTGGTCGCACCCTCACCTGTGGCTGCGACAGATCTGGACATGGTTGCAGGTGTTTCAAGAGGTTCTGGAGCATCTGAGCAGGGATGTGCAGACCGAGATGGAAGATGTCATGAACGCATGGAAAGAGAGGGGAAGGGGAGGCTCGTCAGTCAATCTGGACGGCACGCCCTCTGCGACTGTTGCCAACGGCGATAGCAATGGCTCGCTACCGCTGGGCCCCGGCGAGTGGACCGAGCCTCTTGGCCTGCCATTGTGTGTTGTGTGCCAAAACGTGAGCTGGACTCCAAGGTCCCTCCTTTTGCGCCCTTTCAACTTGCTAACTGGGACTTTAGTCGCAAAAGATTGACTTCTTGGAGAAGAACAAAGGGTGGAAAGAGCCGGACTTTGACGGAGTGCTTCAGAATCTACGAACAGTTCTGCTGAGACGTGAGTTTGACAAACCCCTTGCTTCAGCAGTTCGGAATTGCTGACCATGACTCAGACGGCGCTTCTCTCATATACACATCACAAGGCACGACGTCTCAACTTCCCATTCTCGTTCATTCAACTCTTGGCATCACTTCTCTGTTGAAACGCCAACCCCTGAAACACAATGTCATCGACCGAGATAAGATTGTCGTTCCCCCAAACTGGGACTCGTGGGGCAAGATTAGGGTTCTGGGCGGCTCATTCGACACGGAAAAGGTGTCTCAATACTGGTCCGAGGACATCAAGATCCCCCTCGGCGCCCCTCCTCCAAGCATAGCGCTCCCCGACCCGGAAGACGACGACGAGAATGGCTCGGGCCAGCCTCCTCAGGTCGAGAGCGCCATCGCCCTCTACGAGGACTGGTGCAAGAATCCAAACAGCGGAGGGCTCGCCCTTGTAGAGAGCGCCATGAACGAGGGAGCGGAAGTGGCGGTTGAGAGCGAAGACACGCAGGAGTTCCTGGAGCGACAGCTCAAGATCCTGGAGGCGTACAAGTCAAAGGTGCCGGAAAAGACGACGGATGGCTCCGCTTCCGGGGCGGCGCGGAGGGTGGATTACAGCGACGAGAAGACTGTGAATGAGCATATTGGTCCGGTGCAGTTCAATATGGGCGGCATTCAAGTCGACGCTGACGATATGCTGCAACGCCTTAAGGTAACGATAATCCCCGTGCTTTCTGAATATACAGATGGAGGATCTAATTCTTTTCCCACGCAGGACCGCAATGCACACATCGCAGCCGATGTTCCCTCGTCGGAGCCAGAGGCCGCAGTTAGCAACATGGCCAAGGACTTTGACAATGAGCAACTGCACGACTTTTTCTCGGGGCTGATGAACAGGACGGCGGGCTCAGGTGATGGTGGGCGCTGATTAGGTCTTTCAATTACCAGACGGTTGATTGTAGCTGATATGCGGTAATATGTGTGACGTGGTGATGGAACGATTCGTCTTTCTGATTGAAGCAAGCAGCTAGTTCTTTTTTTTTTTCCTTATGAGCGAGCATTTGGAGACGAAAGAGAGAGGATCCAGCATAGCTTATGTGAAGAACTCAGAGCAAGGGGAGGTTTATCGTGCTTGGAAAAGAAAAAAAGAAGAAAATACACAAGACTAAATCAGGTCAAGGGAAAGGGAAGGGAATAAGGGGGATCGGTGCGGGAGCTTGCTTGTTGGCGCGAGGAGGCAAAATTCTATGCACTTGTAGAAATAGATACCCTTGATGAACGAAGGATGAATCTCAAGAAGAAGACTTGGTTTACTGTGATGATATGTGATGTCGTGTACGACCAGGTAACTATAGGAAGATCAGGCGGTGCTTACTCGTCAAAGAGATGTCCTTGATGGGAGATGTAGAAGCAAAGAGGGTCTTGTTTCACACGTTTGATTGTCTCTATATAGGTAGGTAAGATATGAAAGTTTGAGCGCCAGAACCTCATCCTATTTGTCCCTTTCATCCGGAAAAGCAACAGCCAAGATCCAAGACAGCCCAAGAATCCAATGGGAGTGAAAGGATCAAGAAGGTAGCACCACAAGAAACACAGGGCCGTAAAAGAAGAAACTCCCCGACCCAATCCAAATCCGTTGCCGAACCGCATCAAGTTATATATCCAAAGAAAAAACGAGAGATTTGGGGGGGATTCAAACCAAAGGGCAACACTCAGGCCTTCCGCCGCGTCCCCTTGTACCGCACATCCAGGGCCTTTTTCTCCAGCCCCAGTCCCAGCCTGGCCACCACCACACCTCCCAGCAGGCCCGGGAAGAGCCACGGGTGCTGCAGCATCTCCGCTTCAAAGGCGTTGATCGTCTCCCGCGCGTAGCCGGTGAACTTTTCGTCTTCCAAGAGCTCGCCCAGTCGGAATAGGTTGGAGACGGAAACGCCGTTGGTGGAGGGAAGGGACGTGTCCATGCCGTCCTTGAGACGGAGGATCGTGTGGGGAGAGTTTGCGGTTGTCGAGTAGAAGGCTCCGGCGGGATCGTAAAAGAGCGAGATTTGAGTTTCTGGGGAACATAGGGGGTTAGTAGCTGGCGTTTGCAAATCGAAACGAAAAAAAAAAAAAAATGAAACAACTTACTCTGCAGCTCATCGGCGAATTCAACATAGCTTTCGTCGCCAGTAGCATCAAAGAGATCCAAAAGACCATGAGTCAGATACGCATAGTCGTCCGCGAAGCCTTCCGTGTGCCTGCCGTCGCTCCATATCCGGTACAGGATCTTGTTCTTCTCGTCCCACAGCCTCTCCTTGATAAAGGCCACACACTCCTTGGCTTTGTTCATGTACTTTTGGCTCTTCTCCGGATTGAGCTCCTTCAAGGCCGTAAACGTCCGCGCCAGAGCCGATACTACCAGCCCGTTCCAGCCAGTGACAATTTTGTCATCTACATCTGGGTGCGGCCGCTCTTTCTCTCGCCTCTTCTTCAGGGCCGTTCTGGCAATCTCAATGTTCTTCTTCACCGTTGCGACGGGGACGTTGAACTGCTTGCTCAGCTCCTCGGGGGTTTTCCGTATCCTCAGGATATTCTGGTTGATGAAATCGTCGTTCGGGTCATGGTCTTCGTCCACGTTTCCGTCCTCCTGCACGTCCCAGTATGCTTCCACCATGGGGCTGATATGTCCGTCATCGGCGTTGACAACAGAAGCAAACTCGCGCCGCGTCCAAAGATAGTATGCTCCCTCCCTCTTCTCGCCGTCTCCCTTTTTGGCGGAGGAGTCGGCAGCTTCAGAGGAGGCAAAGCCACCGTTCGGCAGGGCAATGGGTGGAGATGTAAGATACTCGGCGAGCTCGACGACGACATCGTAGAATTCACTGTCCTCGTTCCCGCCACTCTCCCTCCACGCCTCGAGGTATAGCTGTAAGAGAGAAGCGTTGTCGGTCACCATCTTTTCAAAGTTGGGTATGCTCCAATCGGGAGTCACTGAGCACCTAGCAAAACCAGTGGCCCCGACATGATCATGCAGTGCGCCATCGCGAATCTTGCGCAGAGTATCCAGAGCCATGTCCAGCGCGTGCTTACACTCGGCCTCGCCGACAACATCCTGAACCGGAGAGGGGAAGTTGACCAGGTTCAGCAGAAAGGCCAGCTTAGGCGGCGTCAGGAACTTGGGTGCCAGTCCAAACCCGCCATACACGGGGTCAAAGGTGCCCGCAATGTGCGTATAAGCCTCCTCGAGCTGGTCAAGATCCAGCTCGCTGGACACTGCGCTGCTGTCGCCCACCTTGGCCGCGGGCTGGTTCGTGACCGGAGCAGCCCATCCAGCCGGAGCGATCTGCTGTTGCTGTGGAGCCGCGATGCTTCGTTTCCCCAGCGTGCCTTCGGCCGCAAATTCACGCAGTTGGCCAATGACCTCGGTCGCCTCTTTGCGGCATCGGGCCTGCTGATCCTTCCAGATGTTGCGCACTTTCTTCAGGATGACGAGGAAGTCCAAGGGCTCATCGCCGTGCTCCTCGGGGGCCCTCCTGGCCACGCTGGGACCGGGCCAGTAGGTGCCGCCGAACACGGGCTCCAGCTCGGGCGTGAGGAAGAGGTTGAGCGGCCATCCTCCAGAGTTGCTCACGGCCTGGACGTAGTTCATGTAGATGGTGTCGATGTCGGGGCGGACTTCGCGGTCGACGATGATGGGGACGAAGGAGTGGTTCAGGACGGCGGCGCATTCGGGATTCATAAAGGACTCGACCGCCATGAGGCGAGTGACTGGGGGGATGCGTCAGTGGAATCCGGCGGATGGCGGGCGCAGAGACTCACAGTGACAAGCCCGGTACCCAACGTGCAGAAAGATGAGCTTGTTCTCCCTCCTCGCTCTTTCGACAGCCTCGTTGTCCAGCAGCTGCCACGCCACGAGGCTGTCGGCGTAGGCCTTGACAAATGGCGAGCTGCCCTGTTTCGCGCAGTTCTGGAGAGGCTGCAGCTTCGCCTCTATGCTGTTGCCCTCGCCTCTCTCCGATGGCGGCGAGGACTTCATGGCAACGGCAGACGCCGTCAGCTCCGAGACGACCATGGCTGCGGTTGGGTGTTTGTGTAACTTGGCAGTATGTAAGATGTTGATAGATCCGTCAGCTCCCCCGCCAAGCACTGGGATTCGATTTCGTTTCGTCACCAGTCGAGGGCAAATAACGGTTCAACTTTGCGATTCTATATGCAAGTACACGCATTAGCCATCGACCGCGTTGAGGCTTTTGCGACTGTCCGCGACAAGCAGCAGCAGGTGAGATCAGGCAGACGTCGTACTACAGTACCTTTAGGTAGATAAGGCGCCGGGTCTTATCGCGGGTGAAATAGAAGAGAAGACGCGGATGGTAGGGAATCGATTCGGGAGACGTCGGTGCAACGTGAGCAGCGTCCAGCTATATTTGTTCTGTAGCTTGCCAGCTAACAGTGGGAGAGACGATACTTGCCGGACAGAGGTCGGGGTTCGACCCCGCCGAGGGGCGGACAAGTTTGGACGGTCTGGATACCCTAGACCGAATGCGGGAGAGGCGAGGCCAAGCGATGAGATGGGATGAAGTGACTGGTGGATGCTCTGAAATGGCCTCGAGTGACTACCCGAGCACTAGGTAAGTAGGTAGGTAGGTAGTAATATGAAATGTACGAGAATAGCTGGTCTTGTGCTGAGGCTGGGACACCTCGTGTGTTGAGGCATGCAAGTGCAACTATGTCATGATGGCATGGAGTTGGCCTTGTCATCCTCGAGGTTACATTGAGCTGGGGAAAGTGGATTGCCCAAGTACCTTAGCAGAAGCTTGTCCCTTTGACAGCTGGGCACTTCCAGGTCCGTATCTATGGGAACGTCAAAACTTCCGTAACCCTGTATCAACACGCAGCTGAAGGAATGGAGAATTGGATTCTGTCTATATCGGATGATGTAACTGAGCTGTCTGTTTGGCGGTGCCGCTTCGGATACGAGTTGCTGCACAACTGCGATACTGAATGGCTTGCCACTATTGAACCTTGGGTATGCCCATCCATCACATTTGCTCAGAGTGCCATCAAACAATGTTCCTGTATCTCTTTTGTAAGCCTCCGTGCGCCATGCTGGCTGTCCTACGCCTGTACTCGCTTCATCAAGCCGCATCTGTAGATGATGCGCACTCGGGTTCCACGGCGCCGTTGCTCGACTCAACATGGCGATTTGACGTGATTGCTTCATCTTCTGAGCAACACCAGCTCAATCCATTGCGCCATTACATCATCGTTGACGGCACATGGTGAGCAGCAAAGCCCCTATTTCTGTCACTTCTTTACACATGCGACACTGCATTGTTCCCGTAGAGAAACAGAGACATCACAGATCCTACGGTCTCCCAGAAAGTGGCATCTCCGGATCACACAAACGGGCATCAATCACTTGCAGTCCCTCGTGCAATCACAATCTGCCAGCCAAGATGCTGCAGGTTGCCGTGTCACGCCCCCTCCCAGCGCACCGGCCACAGCGCCTCGCCCAGTAAAAAGCCCCTGGTGGCCACGCCCAGCAGGTACCGCCAGGTGGTTCCTACAGCGCTAATGCAGCGTCTCCTGCACGCTGAGCCGCTAGGCGCTACCTTGCGTATCGGCAGGGTAACCTTGAACCTTTACGGCATCTCGGGCCAGTCATTTGTGTCCGGTATCTTGTCTGGCCAGCAATAAGCTTCAACCTTTGCCATCTCCTTCATCCTCCATCCTCTGTTCCACTTTCTTCTCTTTGTCCTCTTCTCCACCATCGTCCACACACAATGGCAGAGCCGCAGTACACAGTCTTCATCAGGGTTCCCATCCCTCGCCGGGGATTCGTCGATCCGCCTCCCGTACGCCTTTCCTCTGAATAGCTCCATCTGCAGCAGTGACAACATCGCGACGCCTGCTAACACGCCCGCCCAGGTCAGTTGGGACGTCGCCAAAGACGAGGCTCTCTGGAAGATCCTCTCCGGACACAAGGAGATAGACTGTATGATGCGGCCCCCTTTGCAGCAGATGTCGAGAGGCCGAATGCGATTGTGCTAACAGATGATCAGGGAACCTAGTGTATGCGCCGCCTTCTCTCACATGTCGTCGTGCCGATCCATCTCCTGAACTGCCGACTGACCATTCCCAGCGCCGACCGCTTCGAAGTCCCGGTCGACTTCCTGGTACAGCAGGTGGCCTATCTGAACGAAAGACACCAGTCACACTTCCTTGCCCAAGTTCGAAAAGCTACGGCCGCAGCCAAAGGCTCAGCAACACAGTCGCCCGTTCCCGGCTCCGACGCAGGACATCTCAGGACGCCGTCAGCCTTGTCGATCCGCCGCGATGTGTCGACGCTGCGAAACGAGAGCGGCGCCGCCGGGCCTGCCCTCAACTCGCCGAATCGCCCGACCATGTCTCGCAACACCTCGGCCACCACGACAGTCATGAGGGATGGCGGCGGCGCTTCCCCTAGGATAGGCACCCGGCCCAGCCTGCGAGCGCTCGACCAGGCTGCGCGGACGCGGCTGTCTTCGCTGCCCATTCCATCGCCGTCTCCTAAATCTCCCGAACCACCTGTTGCGGAATCAAACAGGGCGAACTCGCCTGGCCCGGCCGAGTCGAGCTCATCTTCCTCATCCGACGACGAATCATTAGCGGTTCAATCCCGCATCATCCGCCGACCACCACGATATCAGCCGCCGCAGGACTCTTATTCTGCTTACCCCGGGGACGACGACGACGAATCGGAGCCTGCGTTTAGACCGTATAATGCGCCGTCTGCTGGGCCTTCGTCGCCTGACCTGTCGTCCACGCTGAAGCTGAGGAACGGAGACGGCCGCAGCGGAGCGAGGCGCCACCCAAGGCCATTCATCAAGGAGTCTCACCACTCACAGACGTCCGACTCATCAGCGAGCTCCCCTGCTATGCCGTTGCGGCCGGTCAAGGCACGAGAGAGCAACAATGTAGACCCGTCGTCCCCTTCTCGTCGCGCAACAGACGCTCGAAGCTCGCGAGATAATAGCGAGGGCACGCCTAGCATCAGCAGCAGCTTCAGTGACTTGGATGGTATGTTTGTCCCTGTATCTGAAACTTCTGTGCACGTCTTGCCTAACATGGTTGTGGATACAGATGCATCGGTCACGCGGTCTGCCATGGAGGAAGCTCTGGCAAGTCGGATGGATCGCGGCAGCGCAAGTCGCTTCAGCTTTCCATTCCGAAGCCGCTGACTTTTCCTTGACTTGTCATTGGCGTTGGTAGGCTGACTTTGTGTGTACGGTTACGGTTGGACTTGTTTGGGTGTTCACTGGGAATTGGTTCAACATACGGATGGTCTGGCGTTCCCTGGCTGGACGATGCAAAGATGATATATTGATGACAGTTTCTCGCTGCATAGATAGTAAGGATGTCAGCATGTGCTTGTGATGTGACCGTCTGGGAGACGGTGATGGTTGTTCCCGAAACAACGCATAATAGGAACCACGAAGGCCATCGCCCCGACGAATATCATGCAAGCACTCACTGATGTCAAGCATTACCCACAAGTGAGAGAGTTTTCCTTGTAATAGCTGTTTGCTAGTCTCAAGTTTCCTCGAGAGATACATTGTAGCAGTCAGCAGCATGGCGATCGGGTGATAGCACTTGTAGTTCTTCGTATCATCTGCCACAAACCTACAATGGAGCATCTCAGGGGGATTTGAGCACTTCTCGCCCTTGCTTGGTGCCTCAAGGCTCTCTTTTAGATCCACGTATATTTAGTTTGGGTACTGTGAGGCCTTCGAGGAGAGAGAACCAGCTGGTGGTTGTTTGCATCATCTCCCGTCACAAAGGTACGTTACAGATGGAACCGAATGTTGCGGTCAGAGCTGCACTGGCACTGACAACGCAGTAGGTAGCATACGTGCTGCTCTCTATCGACGGCTGCTCACAGCTGGCACGCGGCTCTTCGCATGCCAACACTGGCAGACCATCTACCGGTGTCTCAACGTCTCTGCATTGCAAAGCACATGAGATACCTGAGGCATAAACTCTCGTATATCATTGCAATATATATTCCTCCTTTGCGCATTAGGTTTGCTCCCAACTACCTACTTACTTACCAACTCGGATCCTCCACTCCACCTCCACGGGCACTCAGAGGAAGAGAAACGACCATTCTCTTGCTTCTCATACACCCTGGTATCTCATCCATGAGATAATAGAGGCACAGAGTAACTGCAATCATGTTCCGTCGTCTGTGGTCGGGCCTCCCAGAGGACGTCACGTTTCCCTCGGATCTCAAGGGCCTTGGGTTTGTCTCCCTTCTCAGCAGCCTTCCTCTAGCTCCGTTGCCTTCTCCTACATTTGCATTTCTGACGGATGCTTTGGAATAGATACTTTGTTAACGATGATGATGAAATTCGGTCTATCGGGGAGCCGGACAATTACTTCAAGTTCTTCATCAACCGCAACCCGCGAATCTGCGCGCGCCAGCGCTTTGCGTTCAACCGTGAGTTACTTCAGCATCATACCCCATACTGCGAGGATGACTTGCCTCTACTGGCATCTAGCTGACAGGATGACATCTACAGAGGCCGTGGAGTCCATTGTACATGAGCGACTAGAGAAAGAAGGCATGCAGAAAGTTCGTCTCCCCCAAGGAACGCCCGCCACAGACCCTCACATACCCATCTTCATCACCCCGAACCTCGACACGAAGACCCGCATCGTCGTCATATTCGGCGAACCGACGCAAGAGCTTGGCCTCGTGGCCGGCCGCGTGGCGAATGGCCCCGGCGGCATCAACGAAGGGAGCATGGTCTCCGTCGTACGCGCCGTCTCCTCACAGCGCTCCTCTCCCGACGATGCCTCTCCGCCGGGCATCGTCCTGGCGAACACGGGCCAGACGTACTGGTGGCCGGAAGGAAAGAGGGCCATTACGGTCTCAGCGAGCGCGGCTTTGCCGCTGCCTAGCTTGATGCATAAGGGGATGCGGGAAGTGCCGTCTCTGAACAGGATCCCTGGCAACGAGAATCCGTCCGAGCATGTCAAGTACGTCTTTGACAGCGTGCTTGGTTCCATGGCGGGCGAGAAGGGGGCGGTGGTGGACATTGTGGCTGTTGGAGAGACGTGCGAGATCGTGGAAAAGTTCTTGGATGGCAAAGGAGTGTGGGAAGCTTGGGGCCAGACACTTGGCTCTCTGATCCTGCTGGGCCCGGTGTTTGAGGCAGAGGGCTTGACGAACGGACAGTTCAAGGACTTTCTGGCCAAGGTATGATGTTCGTCCATTTCATTGCCCAACAAAAGTCTTTCGGGCTAACACATTCTTTTTTTTTCTCTCAGAAAGCTCGTGGCTACCTTCTCTGTTCCGAGCCCCCGGGAATCCCTCTGGCCCCCCCTGAAGGAAACCCCGAGCTCAGCATTCTGCCCATGGGCTTTCCGTGCGTGTCTTCGTCCGAGCCGTCCTACGTCGAAACGATTCTCATCCAGGCGCGATCCCACATCCTCTCTCATCTCCAGGATGTTGCCATGAAGCCGGGTTATCAGAATCCCGTCATTACGGCGGCTGAATGCCTGCGCCCTGCTCTCACCGAGCAGGACTGGAAGGACGTGCCTGAGGAAGACAAGCCCGTGATTTCCAAGGCTGATCCGGCGGAGCTCAAGAAGGAGTTGAAGCAGGCGAAGCGCTGGAAGAAGTTTGCGGAGACTGGGGTGGCGCCGGATACAGACTCGGAGTCGGAGTCGGATATCTAGGGGCGGTGTGATATTGAGCAAGATGGTATCTCTTTTGGCATTACTGTCGTGCTCTGGCAGACATACTCGGGAGATTCCTTAGATGGTCATGGGAAACAGTTCTTTGCCATCTCCGCTAGTTATAATAATACATGACATTCTGCAAGTCCCTTTAGGACAGCACATTTTGATACATTTGCGGCAATGGAATAACCAACCCTCGTAACTATATGATAGCGCAGTAGTGACTGAGCAGTTATACCTTGAAAAACGACACAATGTCCGGCTTCGGCGCCTGCACATCCTCCAACAACTCCCGCGTCCGCTTCACACGGTCCTGAATCACCACCTCCTCTGCCTCCCAGCGACTCTCGGAGTCCTGCGACGGCCCGCTCCAGAAGGAGAACATGGACGACGGAGAGCCAGACGCCTTCTTCTCCTTCTCCTCCTTTGCCAGTCTCGACACCATGACGGACCAGTTCTCCAGTCCCGTGGACAGACAGTTCCTGCACGTGGATTTCGCCTCGCGGGTGGTGTCTTGGGTGAGTTTCGGGCTTCGGAGCTGCTCTTCTGCTAGATCCACGCCGTCTCTTGTCCAGGCCAGGCCGTCGTCTTTGGAGCCCGTCGCATACAGGATTTCGCCAATGTAGAGGTTCAGAGCGGCTTCCTGGCAGCGCTCGGAGGGGCTTCGCCAGGGGGGCTGGGTGCCGTCTGGGGGAGGAGGGGGGTACGCTGGCGGGGCGAAGAAGTTGAGGATTTGTCGGGCGAAGGATTCGGGCTTGCGTTTGGGGGCGGCATGGCGGGGAGGATCGTCGGAGAGGGAGCGGCGGGCTTTCAGGATGGAGAGGTAGATTGGTAGGGCGGAGGTGACGTCCCCCTTGCGGGCTATGTGATTGGCCGTTGCTGTGAGGGCGTCGAGGAGGTTCAGGGAGGGAGGTTCAGCACGCTCTTTGAGGACAAAGGTCCTTGTGTCATAGGGCAGCTTCTTGGGGTCCAGGTCGGATGTTGCCTCTGCCAGGGCCAGCTTATAGAGGGATTCGGCGCCTTCCGGGTTATTTTTGAACTCCATGAAGCTGGCGAATTCCAGGCAAGCCTGCACCTTCTGGCGCGGCGCCAGGCCCTTTGTCGCCAGGATCTTGGTGTACCAGTTATCGGCGGACGGGTAGGCGGTTTCGCAGTCCTCCTCGCGCGGTGCGGACGGGTTTCCGGGTGGGATCGGTGTTGGACGGGGATTCGACGGACCGATGACGAACTCGGGAGGCGTGACGATGTTGCGCGTCGTGTCTCGCAGCCAGCCGTCGACGTGCTCTGCGGCCTTGGCGGCCAGCATGATGGCCTCGAAGTAGCCCCTGCGCCACTCCTCCGACTTGGCCGAGATGTCGCATGCGATGAACTCGCCCGGCACCTCCAGCTGGGGGTCGACGGCGTCTGATAGCTTCACCACGTCCTGGCCGTCTATCGCGGGGTCTTCGAGCCGGATGACGACGCCGCGCGAGAGCTCCAGCGCCCGCGCCCAGTTGATCTGGCCGTTCTTGGGGTCCTTGAAGTTGTTTGCGTCTCGTAGAAATTTCCTCGTCAGGTAGTGCCACTCGTGGGGCGTCGGGTACTCTCGCTCGAGAGCCTCTTCGTTGAAGGCGAAGAAGATGGTCAGGACGCAGATGACGACTCCCCAGAGGGTCAGCGTGTAGCGCACGACCAGCTTGGCCTCATGTTTCCACCACCGCTGTCGCTCGGATGTGAAGCGCCGTACTGAGTTTGGGCTCGATCTGGGTATGAAGAGGAAGGGGAGGATCGGTCGTGAGCGATTCGTCGTCGTGGTGAGGCGGGACTGGATGGCGAAGCGTCTCAGGCATCGTGGCCGAGAGCCTGCGGGATGGAGGACGAGCCTCCGGGTCACTAGTCGGGGGGCCATGGCAGCGCTGGGCTGGAGGAACCGGAGTCCCGGACTGGGGGAGAGACGAAAGCAGTGGCAGAGAGGTTGATTCTTCCAGCTTTATTACAGAGGTTGCGAGATTCGATCGTTGGAGCATCATTTTTGTCTGACCTCACTGGCTCAGGTGGGTCAAACTGGCTGACTCATACACTTGAAAATCTTCTAGTGGCCCAATTGCTTTGCGTGCATGTGAGCCTATCAAATGAGTTTCTGGTTCTCTGGAGAAGAGAAAGTTGGATGCTTTCGAAAGATATGATGTGACCGGCATGCCTTCGTTCTTGACAGAGACGATTTCAAATCCCCGGATCCAGCTGCTTGCAACGGCGGCTGCTTCTGGGGCTGCTGTAGCTGGACTCATCTTTGGCTACCAGGCTTTGGAAAGAGAGGAGCGTCTATCAGAGCTGAAGAGCTCTATACCGTCGTTTTCCAACGACAATGGCCGTTCTGGCAGGGTGAGTTGAGCCCTTGAGTCTATAGAACCACGCGAAGCTGAGTCCTTCTACAGTTGAACAGCTTTGGGGCTTCATCAGAATCAGGCCTGGACGCTGAAGATGCTCGAAATATTGCTCTGGCTCGGCGTGCGCAGGCCGGCGACTTTGATGAGGAGCTTATCCTGGAGCAGCTCGCCCGCAATCAGGTCTTTCTTACTCCCGAGGGTCTCCAGAAGCTGCGGGATTCTTTCGTTATAGTTGTGGGCTGCGGAGGCGTCGGTTCGCATTGCACTGCCGCTCTTGCTCGGTCAGGAGTCTCAAAAATTCGCCTCATTGACTTTGACCAAGTCACTCTGAGCTCGCTGAACAGACACGCCGTTGCGACGCTGGCAGACGTGGGCACTCCCAAGGTGCAATGCCTCCATCGACGACTCATTGCCATCGCCCCCTGGATCAAGTTCGACCTACGACAGGAGAAGTTTGACGAGCACGTTGCTGAAGCGATGCTGGCGCCCTGGGCAGAGGGCGGCCGCAAGCCGGACTTTATCATCGACGCCATCGACAACATTGACACAAAGGTGGCCCTGTTAAAGTACTGCTACGATAACAAGTTGCCTGTGATCAGCTGCATGGGAGCCGGATGCAAAGGAGACCCGACAAAGATTGTCATTGGCGATATTGGAACGAGTAAAGACGACGGACTGTCACGTGCGACGAGGCGACGACTCAAGCTCCTCGGAATTACCAGCGGCATTCCCGTTGTCTACTCTACCGAGCAATCCGGAGAGGGAAAAGCTGAGCTGCTGCCACTCCCCGAGGAAGAGTTCCAGAAGGGGTCCGTGGGTGATCTCGGAGTCATGGCCAACTTTAGAGTGCGGATTCTTCCTGTCCTGGGGACAATGCCTGCCATATTCGGACTCACGGCGGCCAACCACGTCATCCTCAGGATCACGGGGTATCCTATTTCGTACGTCTCGGGAAAGGCCCGAGAGAAGATGTACGAGGGTATCCTTACCTATGTCCAAGGCTCGGAGGAGAAGCTCGCTCGACTGTTTGTGCCCGACACCACCGGACTCAAGACGCCTCTGACGCTGGGCGATGTCGCATTCCTGACCGAGGAGCTGTACGGCGGCCGAAGCATCTTGAGCGGAATCCCTACAAGGCTTGTCCTCATCAGATGGAAGAAGCCGGAGACGTCGAGTATGACGGTGATTGGTGAGGGCAAAGACCAGCAGAAGACTTCCACGGTCCGGCTACGAGACTTGGTGTGTATGACGAAAGAGGAAGCCACGAGACACGAGAAGGAAGTGTTTAAGGCAGGCAAGCCCGTGGAGGAGCTGTATGACGCGGAGACGATTCAGCGTGTGGAAGAGCGGATGAGGGAAGCTGAGAAGTATGAGTGGTGCCGCAGATAGAATGTTGAATAGCACTTCGTACGAGACTCATGAACACTTGTACATTTCTCATATCGTCCAGGCCGCGTAGGCACCGAATGATCTGATGTCGGGCCTACTGGGACCATGAATGAGTCCTTTCCTGCATGGTGACGATAATCCTGAGAGTACAAAAAGGCAAAAAGGCAGATGGCTCCTCCCAACGAAAAAAAAGGGACAAGCATATGCCAAGTCAAGTTCGAAAAAAGGCAGCAAGTCAGCAGACCCCTTTTACCGCCTCGACATAATATTATTAGCAACACAATTCCTTGACCTGCACGTCGGCTGGTCCGTCTTACAATGCGGCCGAACTCTGCATCACGCAGGTATCTGTGCTCCGTATATCCATGGGATGGTCTTCTCCTGAGCCTCATTCGCTGATGCTCTCTCTATGTACAGAACTCTGGCAATTCGACGTAGGTGCTAATTAACACGCATTTCTGACCGGCTGCTTCCCTTGCTTCCACGTATTCCTTTACGTGGACTTGCGTGCAGGGATTATGGTGGATTCATCCTGCCGCGTGTGCGCTTGCATGCATGCATCGTGTCTTCTAACGCCTTCAAACCCAACCCCTTCAATAGGACCTATCTAAGACAAGGCAAAACCGGGGTCTGATGCCTCGTTCCAAAGAACGGAACTGCCTTTTCCATCCCCTTGCTCCTTGTTTTCACCGAGAGCGTACAAGGGAGCGCGAGGCAATGTGGAACTTGAGGCTCGCAAGGGGGAGGGCTTACCCCAGACTCAATCCAAAAGTAATGACGTTTTTCAGACCCATTCGGCTCTATCCTTGCATGGATGACGAGTCTAGAACTATCGAAAAGCTCGTCAAGTTACCGAGACATTTTGTGTCGATTGGCGTCGAGATCATAGACTCTCGTCTGGAATAGAGTATTCGGAAATGAGACGGGATGAAGTGATAGGCTTGCATTGCATCGACTTCATCAAATTACAAGCCACAACTCAGTGAAGAGACTTAATGCTCCAATGGGCTTTGGCTTTGAAACGCTGTCGAAAGCCATCAATATAAAAGAGGGGACATTCAAACCTCAGCTGTTCCTTTCTGCCTCCCTTTTCTTTCCATGGTCACCAACCAAGCTTATCGTGCCTTGCAAGGATAAGGTATGCGTACGCAGGAGCTAGTACGTCTGAAAGAACTTTCCTTTTCTTCCCTTTTTTCGCACTTGCCTCTTACTGTTCAGGGATCTGTACTCCAATCTCTTATTGTGTCCTTTTGCGCCATGATTCCTTGTAGAGGAGCGCCTCTTTCGGTCTACCTTTGCCTCATCAGACGATCATGCAGCATTGGCAAGGCATATGTATCAGTTGCCTGATCGTGAGTCGCGTAACAATTGGCATTCCACAAAGTTTTTCATCTTGCTGTTCTATGGTGACATGCGGCTTAGAGTGGCACCCGAATGGAACATTTGCCGTCGCCTGAGTCGTACTATCGTGGCACGGAACAGGCACGCATCATATATTGGTTGCCTCACGAGGAGGCATTTCTTTTGAGCCTGGGCTTGTCTATGGTCTCAATGGGCAACTCGTCGCAAGTCGGGGTTTGATAGTCATCAACTACTGGACGTAGCCTTACTGCATACGCCACATTAACAAGGCTTGTCCACCGAGTAGATGCACAAGAGACAAACAATACCCTGGCTGCATATTGCCTGTGTTTCGACACCATGCTGGGGACTAGGCGACCTGAAAGACACCGACGCCTATCGTGATATTCGGATACGATCGTGTCGTGGATGCCTTGGAAAATCAGCAGATATGGGCGTCACTACTGGACAACAGTGGCGAGTTGTCTGATGACAAGCCAGCAAGGCGGCGAGTGCCACACTTGCTACCCAGTAGCGATTCGCAGGCCTGCCGATGTTGATCATTTTTGCTTCATGCATTGCCTCTTCCAAACGAGGCTGCCATTGGGATTTGTTAACCGTGGCGATCATGAATCAATGACTGGTATAGGGTTTCGACGGGTTCATTGGTGGCTGTAGTGTCTACATTGGTGAGGCAGAATTGGACATACGGATTGATTGGTTGATTACAGTAGAGTTTCCTGATGTCGACCGTTCATAGCGAATGAAAATAATGAGGCAACGATGATCTGCAACCAGGAGATCTGCAATATCCCGGTTATTGTATACTTAGTATAGTCCGTCTGTCCCGATAGAGTTTCATTCGGCATTGATTCTGCTTGTTGCCTAGATTCACATGAATGATATGAGCAAGCAGGCTCGACGATGCGGAAGTGCCCTGCACTCAGGATTACTCTTCACGACTTTAGTATCTAAAAGAGAAGAATTACGGACATGTCTCTGCAAATAAAATTTATCCTATGAAACACAATCAGTCTGTACGGTGCTTACCGTTCATTTGAATTTCGGCTACTTCCGATGTGGCGTTGTTGGTTGGTATTATTAGGAACACCAGAGCTCTGCTGCATTGCAGATGGCAACATCAACTGAGGTGTAAGCTCACTTAACCAAAAGACACGTTCAGTTTATATTAGATTCCACTGCTAACAATCGTCATCGGCAGTATTTGCTCTTCTGATTGGTATCAAGTAGCTTACATGCAAGTGCCGAGCCTTCGATTGGAGTCGACAACTTTCACAACTGAGTAATCTTACATGCATACGGGATCGCAATCTCTGCATTGAACCTTATCGATTAGCCACTCTATCAGTCCTAAAATGATGTCGCTTTCGGTATGTGGCTTACTAGAAAGAGGTTGATTCGATCCGTGAGCTTCGCATACCTGTCTAACACAGCAAGCATTTGATATAATTACACGTAGATGAAAATACGAATCCCCCACCCAGGACAGTATTATCTTGCTCATGTATATGACTTGCGTTGAAGAATGAATACAAAGAGTATGATGACTTCATATGCATAAAAATCAGCTCATTATGTAGGTAGCGACTGGAGATGCGTGTCCATAGAGTGGCCAAGATGTGATCCATGCAACCCACTTATTGGTCCAAACCCTGACGTGCGTAGGCAAGGGAAAATCCAAGGGCTTAATAAATGCCATGATCTTTATGATATCGATGGAATCTTTTGAAAAACATGGTGTATTCACGGCAACCCCGAGGCATTTCGCCCCCGATCATGTTACGTTCGTGATAGGCCAACATAGCAGCTGTGTAGATAGGGGCGAATCAGGGCTTCGTCAGCTCTTTTGCCTCCGAACACGGCATGAATCCATGCCCAATGTAAAGGCTCAAACAACTGAATGGAGGGCAACATCATCATACTGGCATATTTGGCATCCTGTGATATCCTGATGATGGCTTTGCAGCGCATCCGTCTAAGGCACGTTGGGTCGACTTACGCGACCCCGACGGACTACCGTACATGTGGTTTAGCTCGCTTTAAGGAGAGCCCAAAAGATGCCGCCTAACCAGCGATGCCCCTGCTTTGGTCTCACACAATTTTCACCTATAAAAGAAGACCAACGAACCTTGAAGATCAGCTGAGTACCAACAACAACCAAACCGAAAACAGACACCTTGTTCCGCCTTGTTCTTTGTCGCCGAACAAATCACTCAAGTTTGAGATGCCAACGCCTGCGCCCCTCAACGGTTTTTTTGCCCTGAGCGTCTGTCGTCATCTCATGATGATTTGACAAACAGCTTGATATCTCGGCGAGTTCAGCCTGGCGAGGATGGCTTTGCGTTGGCATCTTTGAAGGCGGCCAAGGCATCCGAGACTACCATCACCGACCAGAGAGTATGTGAGACAAGCAATTCCCGTCTCAGAACGTCTGAAAGGCGAAATCGCATCAATGACATCATCACGCGCCCTCTGCAGTCTCCCTTGCCGTGATATTCTCCCACGACAGCACATCATCGGTGCCTCCCTCGGATCTCCATCACCGACCCTCAGAAACGGACACCTTGACAACATGAGAGACACGTCAGCTTCCTCCTTACTACAGTGTACCCCATTCACGCAGAGCACATACGAGAGAAGGCGTCGCGTTGCCTACGCCGCCATGGGAAAATGAAGTGCCACCAGCGTTTTCTCGGTGTGACCTGAATACGATTCAGGAAGCACCTATGTTTCGCGGCTGAATGCTGACCATGAGATGGGCACCTGCTTTGTGGACATAGAATTCAAGGCTGATTCGAGAGCCTTCTGATCTCATTTCTTCAAAGCTGAATGCACCATGTGCGAGGTGACCGTGATGGCGATCCGGCCGTAGAACAAACAGCCGCATCGCTGCCTGGTGTTGAAGTTTGCCAGTGAAAGGGCGAAAGCCTCTGACTGTGAATGTTTGGCAAACAGCTTTTTTCTCGTCGAGGAAGAAGAGTGGGAGGAGCATAGGTATTTATAACTGACCAAACAAAGCAATGTATGAGAGAACAGCAGTAAGGCGCGGTTCCGTGTTTGCGTGCCCTCAGGTAGTCGTCGTAGCGTGCTTGCCTAGAGTGATGGGTCGTAGAATTTGTCCTAGAATTGAATTGAATCATCAAGGCTTTCGGAGAAGCAGAAATTGCCAAGAGCAAGATGGAGTTGGGGGGCCCCGAGGTACTGCAAGGGGGACGTGGAAGAGCCTCCTCCATGGGCGCGGCAAGGCGCGCCGCGAGGATGCATCGGAAAGCCCTATGATATGGTGTCGAGCAGTTTCGAGCTTTCAGGAGGGTGGTGTATTGATGCCTACCTACTTATGTACTTTGACAGATATGAAAAACAATGAGTAGTACCTAAAATACCCAAGAGATTTCGGCGCGTCTTTAGATGCATTTGCGTGGGTACGAATCCAAACCACGAGCAATGGCTACCCAAAATACGGTTCGGCAAGGGGACGCTGAGTAAATGTACTTCTGTTGTGTGCAGACACGCGAGAAACAAGCCAGTCCATGCATATCAGCAGTTGATGTTTCCCGTCTATGATGCCACACGAGAGCATGGACGCAATGGGATCCCATGTATCCCAGAGGGTTTGAGGCTCCAATGCAGGTCGAAATACAAAGATGCAGCTCACTGTTTTCATTTCCGAGATGACAACTGAAGGTAAATACCTACCGATTGCGGTAAAGTAGGGAGGGGTGTAACATCAGCTACCTTATGTATTAAAGGTAGCTTACATTTGGTACATCCAAGGTTAGTAGGTAGGTAGCTACACCTCCCACTCTTGAAGCTATGGTCCGCGGCGGTCTCGTTTTGAAAAAGACATGTCGAGATAGGTATAAAGCATGCACGCATCCCCTCCTCCCACTTCATCCTTATCCTCATCTCCAGCTTCAGCTTTCCATCGTTTGCAGTGGCGACAGAGAGAGATGCCTGATGCACATTTTCCTTTGCTCTTGACTTTTACTACGGTTCACATTGTATTATTTCCCCAACAACGAGTGCCTTGCTCTCGTCGGCATCACCATCGCCTCTCGAACTGCACCTCTGCTTGAGCAGAATACATCGGTTCTCGCACATATCGGTAGTCTCTGCTGCTTCAATCCAAACACGGTAGGTGTGCGGCTGCTCCACATTGAGGCTCAACTGAAGGCAACGGTGGTTCGCGCCCCAGGGAGCGGGTCGCAACACCCTGGGCTGCCTGAAGCCGGAATCCCCGCCCGCGGCAGCTACTGGGGGCTACTGTAGGGGACGTGCGCCAGTAGCGTTGCATTGCAGCTCTCGGCTGCAGCCACCCCGAGGCTGCCTTAATAAGCCGCCCCGACATCACCCTGCACCTGCCTCAACCGCCCTCAACACTCAAAATTCTCGTGCTTCATACTGCCCTTCCCTTGCAAACCCTTCCCAAGGCACCTCCAGCATCGGCAGGCCGGACGAATCACCGCGCTCGCTGCATCTTCCGAACGCCATCAGCTAACGGCCCATGCATCATTAGTCTCGCTTCGATCCTGCGCCGCCTGACTGGCTGCTGGAGCCTGGTGCAAGCCCTCGTGCCAGCGTTTGTCTCACACGAAATCCACCCAACTCAGCCCTACTCCAAGGATTGGCTGCGACTAGCCCCCAAATCTGCAACTGGTACACGATACGATAGAAAGTACGGAGTAAAACATACGTCTTCTCACTCCGCATCATGTCTTCCGTCCAACCGCCTGATATCTCCAAGATCTTCGTCAACTACCTCCGCAACTCCCGGCAGTTCAGTTGCCCCATCTGCCAAAAGGACGTCAAGCCACCAACACTCGATGGCTTCAGGAACCATGTCCAGGACAGCGCGGCGAAGCATCCCACCGAGGACAAGGCCATTCTGGAAGCGTTCCAGAGGATGAAGCTCGGCTCTGCCAAGACGCAGTGAGTCCATCTCGCTATGACGTCGACTGCATGGGACCATGTCACCCCTCTAACCTCCAACCAGAAGCCAGCCTACATCTGCCACAGATAATGACCAAACCAGACGGTCAAGGAAGAGATCGGGAGGAACAGCCGCTCTTGACATTCCAGACGACTCACAGAATGCTGGTCGACTGCAGCCAAACAACAAAGAGGGCTCTGACGCTGAATCTCGCAACAAGAAGCTCTGTTCCCCGAGCAGCAGCCCCCCACCCTCGGCAACACCCAACCGGCGAGGGCGTGGGAGGCAGCAGGCTGACAGCGCCAAAGAGTTTGACCGCGGCACAAAAGGCTCGAGCACTCGGCAGCTCTGGAGCCCAGTCACCGGGGGCCTCCCGAGACCAGCTCAGACCGCGTCTCAGGCGTTGGGTCAGCGGTCGGGTCAGCGGTCTAGGCAGCCGCCGCGCGCGAGAGTTGCCCAGCATGAATCGGAGCAGCCTGATCCTGAGCCGGGCCCGCCAGCCCAGGCCGACACAGAAGATGTCTGGGAGGAGGATCCTTCGGTAACGCAGATGATTCGCCAGCCGGAGACCAGGCCCATTTCCCAGGAGCAGCTCGTCGCCGAGGTCAAGGGCATCTATGCGGGGCTTGTTATGGTTGAAAGCAAGTGTATCGAGGTCGATAACGCCCAGTCAGCGAACAAGGACTCGCCGCAGCAGCTGAACAACGAGCAGTGGCAGGCGCTCATTGCTTTGCATCGCACGCTTCTGCACGAGCATCACGACTTCTTCCTGGCGAGTCAGCATCCCTCTGCAAGCCCGGCGCTTCGACGCCTGGCGTCCAAGTATGCCATGCCTGCGCGCATGTGGCGCCATGGGATCCACTCGTTCCTCGAGCTCCTCAGGCATAGGTTGCCTCTGTCCCTCGAACACATGCTCACCTTCATCTACATCGCCTACAGCATGATGGCGCTTCTTTACGAGACCGTGCCGGCTTTTGAAGACACGTGGATTGAATGCCTTGGAGATCTGGGCAGATATCGCATGGCTATCGAAGACGACGATATTAGAGACCGCGAAACTTGGACCGCCGTTTCCCGATACTGGTATTCAAAGGCCTCGGACAAGCTGCCGACAACGGGCCGGCTTTACCACCACCTGGCTATTCTTGCTCGCCCTAACGCGCTCCAGCAGACTTATTACTACACCAAGTCGCTGTGCGTCCCGATCCCGTTTCTGAGCGCCAGGGAGAGCGTCATGACCTTATTTGACCCGGTGTTGAGCTCGGGCCCTCCTCGACTAGAGCCGGTCGATCTTGCCTTTGTACGCATACTCGCCATCTTCTTCTGTGGTAAAGAAAAGGATCTTCTGGGGACTTCCTCCAGACAGTTCCTGAGCCTTCTGGATGGACACATTGCTCGTATGACTAAGGGCTGGTTGGAAGCCGGGTAAGTACATGCGGTTACTCATTCAGGTTGTTCGCTGTCACTAA
This sequence comes from Trichoderma ghanense, assembly GCF_004382785.1. NCBI lineage: Eukaryota > Fungi > Ascomycota > Sordariomycetes > Hypocreales > Hypocreaceae > Trichoderma > Trichoderma ghanense. The sequence continues at coordinate 478,631 of NW_027395671.1, forward strand.
ACTTTCTGCAGTTATTACATGGGCATCTCCATCACCTGCTCCCTCCTTGGCTTCGGAAGTGATTCGAATGTTTTGAAGAGCGCCATTGTCCCCAAGCGATCTGATGAAATGGACGTTGCTGGCGAGACCGCCGTGCCGGAAGCGGTCCCGACAGACACTTTCCATCAATCGCTCTCGTTGGCTGTGCAGACGCTCGAGATAGTTATTCAGCGATGGGGCGACATGAATATATTGCCCTTCATTCACACACAGATGGTTTTTATCCATCACTTATCAAAGTTCCCCTCTGCAATGAAGCACATAGAGCAAAAATATCCCTGGAAGCTCATTGCGACGATGCTCAACTATCTGAAACAGTCTTGCAAGTTTGAGCCTCGCATGGACAGCGACGTGTTTCCCGGAGCAGAAAATCAGGATCATTACCGGCCACTTCCGGAAGATTATGCCATGCGAGGCCTGATTTACACAGAGGAGTACTTTCCACTCAAGTGGTTTGCGGGCGAGGCTGTTGAAGAGGACGAGAAGTACTTTGAACAAGCTTCGATGGTCGACGTCAGAAAGGAGAGAATTCTGTGGATTGGGCGACAAATCGCTTCACAGGGCAAATGGATCATGTGGGAAGAGGACAATGCAAAATTCAGCGTGCCTGCCAAGTATAATGTCGAGTTTAGACCCAAGACGCCCGCCGAGGGCGCCCGGGAGATTGTCAGCCTCGGTGCCGATTCGCGGAGCTTGGATTCTCCGCGTCAGGCATACTGAAAACTCCCATCATTCCCTCGCATATAGCATATTGTAAGTTTGCATACATGGGCGTTTGATGGATGTTTTAATTTGGAGCGAGAGGCGCCGGGAGCACACGTGCATAGGTGACTTGGGGGAAATGCTTTCGCTGATTTCTTTCTTTCTTTGCTTCATGTCAAGTACGCTCCTTTGGTTCCCTTTGTTTTCTGTTATTCTAGCATTGTTTTAGAGGTTTCCCTAACAATACATGATGTTAAGACATCTAACCGAGGCTTTAACCGCTTGGCAGCCCAGCCCCTGGATTTGAATGTTGCATTTTCTGGGGAATGCTGGGGATATGTAATGATTAGTCGCTGCTTACGACAGGTCATATTCATCCTACGTGACGCTATTTTCGGTGCAAACTACTGTGTGTAGAGTTGGGGGCTAATTGATGCACGACGGAGAATTTCAAGGAGATCACGATTGACTCGGACGGATATCTGATCGAGGATGACGCAGTTGGCTTGGGCACCGGCGTCTGGAACTGCTCGAGACATGACGGAATATCTGAGTTGACAGTTAAGCGAGTAGCATTCATAAACGCCCAAGGTGATGATATTGCATAATGCGTGACTGTTTCTAGCTGCTTCATATGGTATATCCCCTACGTGTAACGGCTCTCTCTGCTTGAGGTAGGGATGTTGCCCAGGTATGTGTAACCGGCTCAACCCGCTCAACAAGATGATAATGCATGACATGTCACTCTCCGTTTGGGATATCAACAACAAGTAGGTATGAAATAAGATGCCCTCTTTCACATAAAAGACGCTGGACATATACCACCAGTGATAGAATAATGCCCGTGGATAGAACTTGAACATCTCGTCTGCCCAAAGCACCACCGCATACCTTCCTAAAAACCCAATCATCTTGAGAGTTTTTTTTTTTTTTTTTAATTGCAAAGCTTGTGTGCTTCTCACGCCTCAAGCACTCTTTGGAAACATATCTGACTTCCGCGCCCACCGCAAACATCCTCCCTACGAAGCAATGTGGAACGGGCCGAGGCAGCGGCGCCACCCGCGACAGGGGGGGGTGCTCCTGGCACCTGCAATCCGGGGGGGAAAGGGAAACGGACATTCAGGCCCCCGGAGCCCCTCGTCAGCGTTGCTGTGCCCCAACTACCTACAACGACATGGACGGGAGCATCACTGCGCGTCTTGTCGGGCCCTGCTGCGGCTCGTCGAGGGTACGTACTTTCCAAGTTTGGGGCAGGCTTCTGACATATGCATGACAGCGGGCTGGGCGTTGCTGAAGGATTCCTGAAACGAGATGCCGGCATATGGGCACGTGGTTAAAGCATGGCGAGGAGAGCACGTGGGCGTCTAAGAGCAAAGGACATGAATCACAAGCCCACTCAACTTCATGAGCAATCAGCGCGCTAGGAAAGCCGCCGTTGTCATCTACGGGAAATCCCGATTATTGAGGGCCTCTTCTCCTTCGTATCTCATGCGCTGGAACAAACTCTCTTGAAGCCTTTGAATAAGGGAAACCCCCACACGGTCCAGCCGACCTCTTCCCTTCCGTCTCCTCCATTGGTGTTGCTCTCTCACGGATCTACCGCCATCGACCCCTTGGGATAGAAGTCAATAGAAGCCGTCGTAATGAAATTGTTCAATTCAAGGCAAACGCTTAATAGAGAGGTAGAAGAGATACCATTCCATCTGCGTTCGTACTCTGCGTGGTTGTTGGGTGAATTGAAGCTGGGCAGGAACAGAAAGAGAGGAAAAAAAAAATTAACAAGAAAAAATAACGACTCGACGGCAACTGGGATATTTTGCTCCCGGCAGGGCTTGAACCTGCGACCTTCGCATTACCAATGCTTTTTAGCGCAAGACTTGAAAGTATTAGTACGAAGCTCTAACCAACTGAGCTACGGAAGCCTTCGAATCGTTGAAGAGACCGTGTGGATACTGAGGCTATGAAGATTTGCTCATTCTCTCGCGCCCCACTCTTTTGGGGTTCCGCTGAGGGGTTGCGCTTGGAGTTCTGCCTGGTGAAGATGGAGTCAATGTCTGTAGGAGATGGTTGCCAATCGGGGTCAATGTGACGATTTCCCCGACAAAAGGCTGGCGGTTCCGCACAAAAGTGTTTTTAACTGTGAAGGCGTCCATCCTCCATGAGGAGAAGGAAGCATGCATTGACGAGAAAAGCCCTGCTCTCGTCATCATTGGTGGTGGGGGAAGCAATTGAAATAGTGGTGCAGCCTTCAAGCATCAGGCTGACGCCCTCTCCTCTCGACTTGTCCGCTTATCCTACTCTTTTGTGATTGTCAAAGGGGTTTCACAATCGGGCAAGATATACAGTACTTCATGCAAGGCAGCCGTCCTTCTTCCTTTAGGCAAAACCAGTCGTTGCACCATTTCTCGACTCTCGTTGGCTGTGGCTGATGAAGAGGTTGTCTCGCTTTACGCGAGGCGTTCACTCTAAAGGAACAATCAGAGGACAACATGGTGAGGGGAAAACAGACCGGGATCGATGATTCATGACGTGTATTGAAGATTGTCAATGTTCCTGTATGGAGGAGCATGTGTACACCGGAGGAATGCTTGATGAGGGGTAAAAGAGTGGTTGGATGCCGTCGATGCGGAGGTTAGAACGCAGCCTTGCGGCATATCAAGAAGTCCGGGCACAACTGATGCGGTGCTCACGCCGTAATGGTGCACATCTGTATGCGGGAGGAACCCGAAATAGAAGCACGTCCAAGGGCATGTGGAGTGTTCTCTGGTGCTCAAGATGAATTTTGCCCAGAATTAATCCCCAGGCAATGGGATACAGCTTCGTCGTGGATTGCTGTCTACGCATGTCTCACAAGCTTTCGGTGATGACATCTTCCGAAGACATCCGCGTTGGGTATTATGCTGTATACTTTGAATGTGACATGACCTTTTTAGCTGCGCGAAATCCCAATGGTAGTCGATTCCCTACGAGTGTTGGTTTTTACATTGTTATTTGCAATGTCTGAGTTGGAACCAACATCTGAGACGTTTGGTGGGTGCTGCCTTGCCGGGGGGTTTCGATGCGGTCTTGGGATTTCATGGGATGTGCGTGCTTGTAAGGCGGCAAGCATCGAGACCACAAACCCTAACATCTTCACCTGGACATGCTCATCCTCCAGGTTTTCCAAAAATAGAACTGTAAAATGGAAAAAAACGCTTCTAATGAGACATAGGTCAGTTTTTACCTCGGGGATTTGTGCCTTCGGAAGCGCTGGGAACATGCCTTCACCAATGGCTGCCATACCCCAATAGGTGTTGAATGCTGGATCCTTCCGAGGGGTGCGCTAATGCGGTTGCCTTTTTTTTCTTGACTCGCTAACCAAGCTTCGGAACCCGTTACACAACATGAACCCGGCAATGCTTGGTGCCATCAACATGTTGAGGCTCCAAAAGCATTGGCAAGCTAGAGCGGGGCCGCTCTGCTCGAATGTCTTTGCTCCATTCTTGAAGCAAAGTATCTGGAAGGCTCGTTGTATTCTCTCATCGGGAGACGTGCAGCTTTACTCTTGCGTAAAGGACCTTCTTGGAGGCAAGTCTGTCGATACTGGGTGTGCCTGCGGCTCTCCTTGTCTTCGCTCACCACGGCTATGTAAACAGCCGTAGAGCCGTATGAGCTGTGCTACCGCATACCATGATGGCCGAGGGCATGTCGTAGGGACTTGTCGGGGCGCCTTTTGTCTGCCTGCGGATCCCTAGAGCGGCAGTCCGCCGCTCCGCCAGTCCTAGCATCTCGACTAGCGAGGTACCTATTGTAGGCAACTGCTTGTACTTCACATCGTGTTCTTGTAGTCTTGGTCGTTGATCCTAGAAAATCGGCCTTCAGAACACTTCGTCTATTGCTGACGAGTCCATGCCTTCAGCTGACGCCCAAGCGGCTGAATAGAGCTCAATATTTTCTCGCTAGTGGATGGAGTTGTTCACGGGGAGCTCAGCAATTTTCCCAAAAAGAAAAAAAAAAAAANACCGAACAGGACTCAGCTCTTCGGATACCCAGCAAGGCAGCTGTAATATATCACATATGTTGTTTGCGCAGAGATCGGTAAATGGAACATTTGGGACCTATCAGAACTTGAGCAGAATGAGCTACTTCGCGTCTGTATGATCTTTGAGCTGTGAAGATCTAGAACCGTCCCGGAATCGCTTTGCAGCCTAGAGTGGAAATTTCGTCGTACAGAATCCCGCAAGGCTACCACTCAGATGCTGGAGTCCTAGCCCCGTCATCAACACTCCCCTTCGCAAACTGCTGTCCACCAACCGCAAGGCTCATATGCGCTCAGACATACAATCGGCTGTCAAAATTTACTCCGTCAGAGGCCCTTGCAGCCTCGCAAAGATACCCGGAGCTCGTATCATACACAAGCCCGGCGCTTCCTCCTCCAACTACCTCTTTCAGAGCATCCGACGTCTGCGCGAGTAATGGCCAGAAATGGGGAAAAAAATTTGCTCACCCTCGCCACTTGTGAGCATCTCCCGCCCATGTACTGTTTCCTGTTGCCTTGCGCAGAAGTGAGCCTCCTCTTTCTCCGATGGGGGTTCGCATTCGCCAAGAATCTTCAGCGGAGCAATAGCAGACGTAACCCTGTGGCTTAGATTCTGGGGCCCAAGCATTGCCAAATACTCCGATTCTCCAAGGAGAGAGAAGGTTGCCTTCCTGAATGCCTAACAGCATCCACAAGAGCTGTATACGTCTCCAGTTGTTACATGGTGATCATGGGATCCGTCTTTCCTGCGAGTCACTTCGTGGCTGGTCGATCATAAACTGGAGGGACCGGCTGGTGCTCTGTGACAGGTCATATCAGAATACCAGGTCCCGCGAGCGGTCCAGTCAGATGCTAGTCTCAGGTGATCGAATCTCCTTCTACTATCTGGGTAACACATGCTAAGAGTAGTACTACAAGGAGTATGGACACGGGATATGTACCTTTGGCAAGGCTCCTTTGCACCCCTGGAGCTACGACCCTGTGTAGCCTACCGAGCACAAGAGCTTCTCAGGAGCTTCTGCATTGCTTACCCTACCACTGTACTCGACGTCCAAGGCATGACATCATTTCGCGGAATTCCGTTGCTATTGAACCACCCTCCGAGTAAGGGGCTTCAGGTAGCCGACACACAAGTTGGTGAATTGAATTGTGAGCTGAGACAAAAAGCCGTTTTCCAGCACCGAATCGCGTATCGGTACCTTTATTGGGCTTAGTGAAGCGGTTGCCTACACGTTAGGAACGAGGCAACCAGAACTAAGGCACCGAACCCTTGATGAAAATCATGGAGAGATACTGCAGTAGTAGCGGTGAGCAGCAGGGTGTCTTCGCAAGAAGGGGTGTAAAGGTGGCCGTCAAAATAAGCACATGCATGTCAGAAACCTTCTAGGCGACTTCACACCGTGCTTAATGCAGTCCACTGACATTGGCGAGGTTTACATGCCGTTTGTTTACCGAAGAAATTATGCTATGAAGTATGAATGTTGCAGCTGAGGAGGAATGGCTCCCCAAGGCTGAGATGAAACTGTAATAGGATGATTTTCCATAGTGTCATCCCATTCATAATCTTCAGCAAGGGATATAGAATCAACTCATTCAAACTAAAGAATCATTATTCACTTGGCAGACGGGATTTATCAGAGTAACCATCTCGTGAAACATACGGAGTGGAATACAGGGAGAGAGAATAGAGTCTGCTGGAGACTGGCAGGTAAAGTATGGAGAATTCCATATCAAAAATTGCCTTTGTACATAGAGATTGGCATTTGATAACTATCTCAAAATTTCTCAGCCTTTAATTCGACCATACCCTTGCTCATGGCTAATTGAACAGTTAGCTTACACGTGTATCAGATATTGACTGATAATGCTTAAGCAGCGTCGAATGTCTCCCCTTCAACACGCAACTGATTACTGCTAGACCCAGATATGTTTTGCTTCTAGTTTATGACTCTCTGAATACATGTAGTACCTGTTCTTTCAGGAAATTTGGGGTTGGCTTTGGCATATGCTATGCTAGTTCACACACACCACAGCCAGCTGACAAGATACTCGTGTATTGTAAGGAGAGGAGACTGGAGAAGTGAAAGCAGAAGACGATGGTTTACGTGTGTATAGCTGGAAGACTTAATGTCGCAATAAGCTCTCTTGCAAAACGATCGTCTTGTCACTTGACCGAATAGAAAGTCAACGCTTTGAAGAGAAAATATATCATATATATCACAACGCAGAGGCTCTCATTCACTTATGGGGGTTGGGACTCAATATAGATAGAAGGCTCAGTAAATAATTGGATAAACAGACTAGGATTCTGACAGCAGAAGATGTGCAGGATATGATCAAGGTTCAACAAGATCAGAGCTAGATCGTCTAGACAAAACGAGATATACTTCGAGGTCGAAATCATGAGTGGACTATCAAGCTATAACGAGTTTATAGACCCCCATGGCTTTAATGTTTTTCTTTGCGTACATAGTTCCTTTGGTTGCTGGATTAAGTTCGTTAGTTCTTTGCTTGCTTGTAATTGATTTCTCTGGTGATTTGCCTCAAACGCCTGATACTCCCCTTACATATTGTGCATTTGAAACCTGCCATTATATCCAGTTAACAATCTAAGCTCTGCATCATCTTTAGCGAGGGTCAAATGAGTAGCAAAACGAAGTACATTAGGACATCAAATTGTAATTCATACGACCTTTCCCGCACCCCTGTATAGCTACCTAACCAATGACCTTGATAGGAGCGCAGCCACTATCATCAGCAGACACTCACCCAATCAGTTTGTCCTCGGTATCCTACTTTAGGTTATATGCTCTGCATCTCTACAGACGTAATACACGTAGCCCTCACCGAGCGCCTATCATGTCGAGCCACAATTCTGAGGCATTACTCTGCCTGATTTGGCAATACAGGAAGGGCACAAGAAAGGCGACCAAGCCGTCCTGCGCAATGGCGAACTTATCATATCCATTTCCGATAAGGCAACCGAACATCTACGGGAGCGGGGTGCAGCTGAACAGCTGGCCTATGTCTCGGTGATCCTTTCCGGTGGCTTGTCACTCCTATGCAATAAAGTGCATCCCGGATGTCGATTCCAGAGTGCATAGGCCTTGACGCCTTCTGGTCTCGACCGTCGGCCGATTCTAGTCGACGAGCCTGTCCTATCACGCAACAACTTGTGAATGCAGAAATCAGGCGATTATATTGCCTCTTGTTGATCTATCACCAAATTATCCGGCTGAAATTGGACCAAGACATGACCGAAAGTGTTCCGAAGAGCAGTGAGCGTTTTCCATGCAAAGATGGCACGGAATCAAAGCCTAACCGCCACTTTTCTTTACCAAGAGACATACAGTAGCGCCAGTCAGGTGGAGAAAAGGAGCTTTGGGTTTCTGGGAATTCATGCGAAGATACTATGATCTGTTTTGAAGGCAACCCAAAGACTGGGCATGGTGTACGTTGATGCAGTGGGGGCTAGGCTCGGGTACATACAATCAAATGTTTAGGCACGTCTGCATCCTGACCACACATACATGGACGTGGCTTTTCACGAGGTAGCTACAGTAGCTCCGCGAAGTATCTACGGGGGAGTATCTTTCCAAGGTAGCTCCGGTAGATTCTGTGGCTTTGTGTCTTTGATTGGATGAGGGAAGTGGATTTTAGAGGATGACTGGGCATCGAGTGGATTGAAGTCCAGGCGCATGGAGTGATTGGGCAGCTAGATTGCGGTATGGCTGTTTAGGGCTTAAGAGGACGAGCTTCTGTTATTCTGATGACTCAGAGGCGAAATTCCTATGCAGGGCACCGATCAACTGCACTTTGGACGCCTGATTGATGAAGTCAGTCTTTGGGGAGATGTCATGTTTCAGATAGTATGGGGTTTCAATCACATGTCTGCAGGCGGTAGAGGGAGGAAACTGGCCCCTGAGGAGCGGAGCATTCTGACGAACCATGCATACCAGACTTGGGAAATATTAGATCGCGCATTTGATCAAAAAAAGTCTACTATGCTCTATGTTAACCTTGCATCATTGAAGCCATGATATGACTGTTACCGTAAACACTCTGTGTAGGGCTAGTTTACTTCTCGCCACAGCTCAGACTTCTGGCACTACTCATGGAAGTTTCGTACGAATTGTTAAATACTGGACTTCCAGCTGCATTTGCAAGTCACTTCTCGCCTTAGAGTGTAGAACTTCTCTGCAACTCGGCTCGAAGCAGTATCTTGTAACGAAGAAAGATACCTCCTTGTCTTTGAACTTTCAGGAACGTCAAAGAGCTGTATACAACAGCAGATGACACCCATGTTCACAAAAAGCTTCCTCAGCACGGCGAGCCCCTGACTTGGCTTTTGTTGGTAGATTTCGTACGTGTCCGTATAAGAGGCTGTCCCGCCATTTGTATATACTGAGACTCATAAACTTCTTCGATGCACTGACATACAAATCTCAACAGAGTGAGGATATATAATGAAGAACTCAAGCAGATAGGATCAGTCTGTCCCAGTGGTTTGGGATATAAGGGTAGACGGGGGGAATTAAAAGGTTGAATAGTGCATCTGACAGCTACCTAGTTAGCAGGGTAGATACGTAGTAGGCTGCAATTGTCGCTGACTTTCCTCCAATCTTTATCTGACTACCGTCATCTCTTGGTGCTATGCTGGCTCAGATGTAGAGGAGGTCATACAATCCCTCTAAAAAAGCTGCGTTCTAGAGGCTTGTCAAAACATACGTTGAAAGACAGGAACGGAGAGGGTTGCAATGGCGTAAGATCGTTCTTCTTTTAAGCTTATTTTACCAAGTTAAAACTAGCTTTTGCTTCTGGCTTTAAGCCAAGACGGATGTGCTCCATGGTTTATAGTAAGTGCAGCTAATGTATCCAACTCCAGAATCTGTTGATTACCTAGACAAAGCAGATGGGAGCTGTAGTAGACAGCATCAAGGCTGCATATAATACTTAATGCAATCGTTACGAGCACATTTGGCAGATGAAGATAGCCAAGGCAATACACATTTTAGGAAAGAAGAGGAAATTAACGTTCTGTACTATTTTTTNAAAAAAAAAGACTGCGTGGATTGATCTCCCTCTATTGCTCTACCTAATACAAGCCACGGAATGGTATGAATTTTTGCATCTTCATGCGCTTTACACCAAATTACTTGGTATGGGAGGCTTGAATCGTCCTTCATAGTAGAAGTCGATGCCTGTAACAAGTTATAGAGGGGCAAGTGTGCGACTCCTACAAAGCGTGCTTCCATCGCTAACACCTGCCCGTGGCATCCCGATTAGTTGTTACCTAATAAGGTACTCACTTGGTAGAAAACAGCCGTCTGAATGCATTCCTTTAGTCTGGAAGATCGTAGGTCTTGTCCACAGATAAGCGGAATTGGCTTGATGTGGGAAGCCAGGTAAGATCCGGGAAGGGAACAGCTAGTGCAAACCCACTGTTCTATGTCAAATCTTGCCAAATGGAGATGATTCGTTCAGATGTCTGCAAATATTCTCAGCTTGAAGGTCCAATAAGCCCCTACAGAGATTCGATAGAAGTCAATTTCCAGGGTAAGCTACACAGCGTATGTTATCGACCGAGTACATGTACCTACTCGTACCAGATTACACAACTGCGGGGCTGTAGGGATTACGTCACAGCAGCGAACTGATCAACGGAGGAAGGTAATCTGAAGAGTCGAATCAGAACACTCGCAAATCGCTGAACAACATCAACCGTCTGTTGGCTGTTGCACCAACTGAAAGCTGCCCTGGAGCTAGAAGCCGATCTTGTGGCGCTGAACCATAATCGAAGGCCGTCTGTTGTCAGATCTTATCGATCTGTAAGCAGCATCTCGAAACCTCGTGCTGAGCAAGGCGACACACGACAGCCTTGTTTTCGCAATTTAACGTGCATCCGCCCAATGGGAATCGAATCCTTCACAAAATGGCAGTGCTCGCGGTTTACCTGGCTGAGTGCCTTACTGGGTGGTACCTTGCATGTACCTGTGCACACAGCGTCGCTCGCCTTCCTTTGCCCTGTCTCTCCCATCTCCCCCTTTTACTATTCGTGATCCATCTCCATCTCCATCTTCCATCTCTTGTCTTCTATCATTCCGAACACCATCGTTGATTCATCTCTCCTCCATGTGCGGTAGCACTTGAAGCTTTGCTTATGGCTTTCGGGCCCTGCTGAGCATCACCACGACGCCTCGCTGGGTTGCGGCGTGCAGCTACATCGCCATCAATCCCTCCTCCTGCCTCCTCCACGATAACGAGACCATCGGCCGCTCAACCGTTGCCTCCATTACCTTGTTGTTATCCGCCAGGTCACGGGCGTCTTGGAAAAAATGGAACGGCAATCGGACAGACGGAGGGAGGGATCCCAGGAGCCTGCGTCGTCGAATTCCGATTTGATGCACACTGGGTGTCAGTTCGAAGAAATCGATATTGAACGCGGCGTCAGCTCCAGCGAATTGGCAGACCCGACCCTGCCAAACTGGCCTCATCTGGAGGACAATGACTCTTGCGGCGGCATCAATGACGAGCTGGCGGTGGACAAAGCATCAGGCCCCGAATCGTCAACAGACTCGTCTGCTCCGTCACACGACTGGAAGAGTCCGCTTGATGTCGTTGACCGCGACTATACAGTGGCGAACCGAAGCGACCCCTGGTTCCCTATTCCAAAATGGTCTCGAACAACTTCTACATATGCCAAGCGGGTGGCCTTTAGATTTGCCATCCGGATGTTTGATGCGCTGTTTGCATCACCCACGAAACCCTCGGAAGGCAAGCCCGCTCCGAGTGAGCAGACCGATTCTGCATATGCGTCAATGCCCGGAGATGCCACAACGGCGTGCCCAGCCAACTGGACACGACAGCCGCAAGTTGTCCAACCAGAGATGGAAGCGTCACTTACACAGAATGCACAAAGCATGGCCGAGGTCCAAACAGTTTGCTCGGATCAAAGCTCCGTCGACTCAAACCGCCCTCACGACTATATCGGGGAGTTTACCCGCCGTCTCTACCAGCAGATTCAGCCCCTGCTCACGAACGATAATGTGTCGTCTGCAGTAGGCTTGCTACCCGACCTACTGTCAGCTTTTGCTCTGCAAAAGGGCCAGGAGTCGCAGGCTCAGGTGAACCAAGACATTCGGTACTTTGTATACAAGCATCGGCTGTGAGTTCTTGACAAGTCCTGATACATTCTCTTGCCTGTGGTTGTTGATGTCCTAACACTAGCGACATAGTATAATAGCGCAATTACTGGCGGCTTTTTACGAGACCGAGCATGCCTCCATCGCAAATCCAAGGTCGGACACAAGTCTCACGTCGGTAACCGAAAGAATCGATCTGATATGGAATAGAGCATCTCAAAAAGGCAATTCGTCAGCCCCTGAGGAGAGCCCAGGTCCTTTCCTTGATGTCGATGGCGAAGGAGACTCGCTCCAAGATTTTTACCATTACCGGGAAGCGATTACAGCTGGCCCGGCTCTCCAATGGATCGTTGAAGAACTCAGGAGAGAGCTCAGCCCATCTACAAGTGGCCTACATACCATGGAGAAAATATCCAGCGATATTCTGAAGGGGCTGTCTAAAGATCAGAAGATCAGCAAGAGGCATCCCTCAAGACTATCGAAGCTGACATTTGATGTTGCATGCGACATCCTCGCATACATGGAGGACCAAGGATATGCAATGGACGCTGATGAGGTCCTACCCAGAGCAATTACGTTGACGGGTTCCAGCACCAACGCTCAAGCGCTGACAATCAAGCAATATGTGTGTCAGACCTGGCCAACGATCAAATGCCACCTGGTGGAGGCTATCCAGGCCGCCTTACGGGTATACAAGGCTTACGGATATGATGCGTCGAAACCCTTCCAGAACGCTTCTAAACGTAGGTCAAACATGCCTGCGGCTAATCCCTTGCGACCCTTGAACGTGCCGAAACTGACAATCACACAGGCATTGTCGATGTCGGGACGGAGGTTAGAGTCTCCATTGGCGAGAAAATGATGAACGTTGAGGCGGTTGGAACAGCTCGCTCGATTGCAGACATCGCCGGGCAGCTTGGATGGCTGGCCACGACTCTAAGCTCCTCCCACCGGGAGCGCGTGATTTCGTTCTGCCACCCGGAAATCAGCGGATTCAGTGCGCATTCGGACGAAGAAGGCTTCGACAGCACCTTCATCTGCAGAGTCAACACCGAAACGGAACACTTGAGGGACAACCTGCCAAGTGTCAACGGCCAATGCTGGCATCGCCTATTCAACAACCCAGTCGTCGTTACGGGTTACCCAATCAAGCCAAGAAAAGGTTTCGTTGTTGAAGCCGGATTGGAGTTGCCCTTTGACATGATGGCAACTTTGTCTGACTGCCAGTTCCTTACAACATGGGAGGGGAAGACGGTGATTAAGGGCTTCTCAGCTATGCTGATTCCTACGAGAGTGCAGGACGACATCATCTCTTGGCACCTGCTCGTTTCTGAAGCCGGAAAACGGCTATCGTACGGAGATGATCGTGTCCCGAAAGGGATCTCGATTGCGCCTCAAAATCTTTCGGGGTCCCGCCACGTCCTTGGATGGTGCGCGGAGGCTCAAAATGACATAGGTAAGGTGCACCGGATCAAGCGACGAGTAGAACTATTCGCTAACCTGGCAACATTGAAGGAGCCCCTGGAGCAAACTACAACATTGGATGGTCCGGCCTCCCGCTGGCTGAAAACGACGTTTCCTGGGGACCTGTTACGACCAGCTTTGGCGTCGGCGGCTTTTTCAAGGTCAGCTCGGATTTCGAAAGAGGAAACAGGGAACGGATCATCTCTAGCTTTACCGACAATCACTATGGATCTCTTGTTCGACACATTGGGCAGCAGCATTTCCTGCTGTGGGACGTCGATGAAAAGCGTGGCTGGCTTACGGATGGCTCCAGAGCCCACCTTCACCTTGTCAGAGCTTCGCTGTGGGAAGGCCACAGGGAAAAGCCGAACGGCTATTGCATGGATCAGATCAGAAAACTCAATGAGCTAGCTCTATTGAAGGAAGATGCGGCCGAAGTTCTATTGGACACTGGAAACCTAGACGCCGAAGCCGAGCGAAGAGACCCAGCATACACCAGCTTGAACACGAGGATGGAACGCATTGGATACCTCGTGGAGAAGACCATTGACCAAGTGCACAAGGCAACAAACATTCAGGGTACCTCAGTGGGCATGCCAGTCCATGTTCTGGAAGGCTTCGACTTCATGGACGTGGCTACCCTCAGAGACCTGCACCTTCACACGCTGAAGTTGCCATTGTTGGAGTCTGGCGATGGGTGGGCAAATATCGTGCCGCATCTTCCGGTTGTCACCCTCTTTGGCAAAGGCTTCGGGGAACTCATCAAACCAGGGGCCAACAACCCAACAAAGTCGTGCGATAAATGCGGGTTCGTGGTGAGTCTACCTGCAGGGAGACATCTCCTGGCAGTGTGTGTGGACGTGCTGGAAAAGATACTCAGGATTCGCGGCAACAAGGATTCCCGTCCCTGGCAGCTGATCAACGAGCTCTATTGGCCAACACGAGAGCCTGTGTTTGAGCCTTGTAAGTGCACCAGCACCGATAGCAGGGTCAACAACGATGGTCGAGTCCAGATGCTTTCGAAGAAGAAGCCACGGGGCATGTCATTCTCAAAGCCCATCAAGCTGGAGAGACGGGGTGCAGTCATATTTGGTCACAGCTTCAGACTATCCCTCATTCCGAGTCGCCTGTTTCTATCACATGACAGGGCTTCCTCTTCAAACATCAGCAGTGCAACACAGACGACGAACCAAGTCCCAGATGCTCCCGTCTCTGCAACGCACGATGAGAGCTTCGATACGAATGAAACCCCGCCGTCCGACACCGTGAGCTCCAGTACACCAAATACCGCCCCTTGGTCGAAAACGGAAGACTTGGTCTCGAACGATACGACTATCGAACAGCAGAATCAGCCCTCAACGCCAGTTTGTACAAAGACAGATACCCTTGCTGCTTCTCCATCACATATTGAGCCGAGCGTGCCAGCAAAAGCTTCTCGTAAAAGATCGGCAAAGAGGGTGAAAGAGTTTTGCGCGGCGACTTGGAAGACGATGAAAATGATCAAACGGCGGAAGAATAACTAGAGGTGCTGTAGAAAGGGGATTGACCAAATAGAAAGTTATGAAAGACTATGAGTTATGGTACGGATATGTGGATGGACACAAACAAATTGAGTATACCAGTATGGTGAAGGGAAAGCGATCTTGGGAAAAGGTATTGCAGGTTGGTATCATTCACATGAGCGACGGATCGCAGCACATCATGGGATTATTCGAAGGGAATTTGGATAAAGGCATGACTCTAAGGAGGAAGTGTTCCCCCAATGGTTTTAATTCTAATGAAAGGCTTATTTACGGTTCAACATATCCTGCTCTTATAATAACATCGACATGGCTTCTTCACTAATACGGGAAAATCCCAGTCCGAATTCATGAAACTCATTGAAACACCCCAGATAATGTCGATATGCTCCTACGGCTTTGCTTCCTGAACTTCAAGTCGGCATGCAGACCACGCTAGCAGGCGAAATCATCGCTTCAATAAACGGTTCAAGGGCATGTACGGAGCGGTGCTGTATTGCATTTGTCTAGACACAGATTTTGATGGTATTCATGTCCATAGGAAACCGCAGCTTCGGTTTTCGACGAGGAGGAGATTTGTAACTCGTTCAAAGTGAAAAGTTCGTGCTTGTATAGACATTTTGCAGGATTTTTTTTTGTGTGAGCTAGAGATGAAGTATGCCGTATGAGGCTCGGACATAATTCTGCGAGATAGAAATGTGCCGCGGATCGTATCGTTCGCGCGCACAGGATCTGTAATAATTTGCGAGAATAGAAAAGGTACTGGAATGGTGCTTGGCGCAGGATGTCCCGCGTGGATTGTGAGGGCATGGAGAGCATGGAGCTGCGTCGAGGCGATCCATGGTATGTGTAAGTCGTCAATGAGTCCAGCGAGGGAAGGTCAGTCGTCCAGGGACTCTGGATAAGGAGGAAGAAGAGAAGAGGGCTTGCGGTTTCGGTCATGGTGACAGCCGATGGTGATGGTGATGGTGATACGGCTAGGAATCCAGCAACCGCATCCGCATTTGCCTCTCTTCTTCTTCTTCTCGTGCCTCCTGTCTCATGTGCTTGGCGAGAAAGCTGAATGGTTTGGTAACAGATGTCGTAGTACTGAGATACGGCGTGCAGTGGTGATGGCCATGTCGAGGAAGCTGTGCTGCGGCGGGACGTGAGCCGTGGATGCAGCCGCGGGATGTGAGTCTCCCAGAAAGTGGTGCTATGCGGCTCGAAGTAGGAGTTGGTTGCCAGCCATGATTGCGGTGGTGTTCGATGGCCCATTCGATATTGAGTGATGATGGGCTAGGGTGCTGTTAAAGCTGGTATCCCGGCCGTAGAAGACGGCCAGCATGATGTGCGGTTCTTTCGTTTGCGTTGCCTTTCAAAGGAGGTCTGGTATCCAAGTTGGGGAGGTATGATGAAGGTGAAAGAGTATGCGAGTGTGTTGGTGGTCATTAAACAGTATGGTGTGGAATTGTGGGAGTTGCAGAGAAGCAGGGAGGGAGGCGGAACACCTGCGCCTTTCCGATAGCGCATTCCTGCGCCTGCCTCTTTATCTATACTGTGTGGTATATGAGCAATGTATTTCAGGAAACTCTTTGTGAAAGGGACATGATGGTACCTTTAACAATGAGCCGCATCTTCCTTGAGGGCGACTGCTCGGAAGGGGAGGGAAGATTGGGCATCTAGTACATCCGTTGAAATACGGAGAAATGTGCGAGGGACTTGGATTTGCCGGCCCGTCTTGGTGGCCGGTTCTTTTCGAGAGGAAGTATGGGAGAAAGGGCGGTTTATGTAGACGATGCCGTCTCTTGCTGGGCAGTGATTGAGACTTGACCACGAGAAGACGGCGAATTCAAGGATGAGATGAGGCGTAGTCGAGACGCTCAACCAGGTTGAATATGGGGAGCTGAATCACACATTGGCCTTCCGATAGCCATTCTTGGACTGAAATGCAATGCCTCAGTCCGCAAGAGGTCTATGTATAAGTCAGGGTTGGTTGCACAGCAGTGATCATGGAAGCCGTGCATCTCTACGCACCGTCTCTTACTTGCCGGGCGCAGTTCTGCCAACATGGCATTGGCATCGTCTCTGTTAATTGCTCGAATCTACATATAGCGTCCAGTTTGCGGAATAATTCGTCGCGACATGAGGATCTCAATGTATATCTGGCAGTTCCTAGAGCAAGACACTGATTCACAGCTTTGTGGCACAGTCCCCTGAGTGACTACTCGTTCAAGAGCTCAGTGAAAAGCAGTGGCTGTGAACTTCTTTCTCTGCCATCTTTCAGATCTCATCAACTTGGAATCGCCATAACGCCACTGTTAGGTTGTCACTAACTTAGTGCCCTCTTCAACCCTCACTTTAGATGGCCGCTCCGGGAGATCGATCGTCTTCTGTTGGTTCTTCTTCACTTTTGGAAAGGGGGAGACCCCTCGATTTTCCCTTCCCAGTAGAAATGCGGCTTGGCTGCCTCTTCTGAGTTAGCGCCGACGATGCGATTCACGCTCGGGGTCTTGGTGCGGTGCATCGCAAACCGATCCAAGCTTTGCAAACATCTCCTCTCTCACTTACTCGCACACACTCTCTCTCTTTATCATTTTCATGATAAGGCTTGACAACCTCCGGCCGAGCTAGGGAACTTGGTCGATCGCGGGTAGATCGACTTTGCACCGACTCTCAAGCCTCACACTCGTCTCGTGGTGGTGCATCATGATCGACGTGTGGTAAGACTTCGAGCCGCGACGACTGTTCTTTCCGAAACTCTTGCGAAGCGTTACGTCCTTGATGAGCCTTGGTAATAGTCGACTAGAAGAAACTCGCGACATGCCTTGACCCTTTCTCGAGCTTCTTCTGTACCTCTTTTTGCGCTACGCTGGTTTCCACATGCGTCTTTCTCATAAACCACGTCGATGCCGTCATTCATCATGAGGGCATCAACGTCTGCCGCCTCCTTGGCGGAACATCACGTCTCCGGACAAGCCAATAGGCCCATGACTCGGCCAGCACACAGTTTGACGGCCGAGCAGGTCCTGTCAGAACTCCAGGCCAATCCATCAACTGGTCTTAGTGAAGATGAGGCTGCCAGACGACTCGAGGAGCTGGGGCCAAATGAGCTCGAGAGGCAAAAGGGCGTTCAGCCGTTGGAGATTTTTATAGAGCAGATTTTCAATGCAATGACTCTGGTAAGTGAGATTGACATTGGATTGTCTGATAGCTTTCTTGCCACAAGGAAGAAGGGTAATATTCTGATCACAGAGACTGATCTTTATAGGTACTCTTAATGGCATTGGCCGCCAGCTTCGGCATCCACGCCTGGATAGAAGGCGGCATCTTGGGCGGCATCATCGTACTAAACATCTTCATCGGCTTCTTCCAGACTCTACAGGCCGAAAGAACCATCGACTCGCTGCGCAACCTGGGATCCCCCACATGCAACGTCTTCCGAGACGGCAGAACCATCAGCATCCAGACGTCAGACGTGGTTCCAGGCGACATTGTTGACTTTACAACGGGCGATTCCGTGCCTGCGGATATCAGACTGATCCATGCTGTTCATCTGGAGGCTGATGAGGCCCTTCTCACGGGCGAGTCTGTGCCTGTTCTCAAGAATCCCAAGGCCGTGTTTGACCATGATACCGGGCCGGGGGATCGTCTCAATGTCGTGTATAGCTCGACGACAATTACCAAGGGGCGTGGTCGAGGCGTGGTCTTTGCAACCGGGATGTACACTGAGATCGGAGCAATCGCCAGTGCCTTGCAAGGAGGGGACTCGATGAGCAAGGGCTTTGACCCTCAACCCGCGGCTCAACCTGGATCTACAACTAAGATCTGGCCGAGGGCCGCAATGCGTTGGCTGGGGAAGTTCCTCGGTCTCACCGTCGGCACGCCGCTGCAGAAGAAGCTCGCGCAGCTATTCTTGTGGCTGCTCGCTTTTGCAGTCATCTGCGCGATCATCGTTCTGGGAGCCAACAAGTTTGATACGCACAGAGATGTCATCTTGTATGCCGTCACGACGGCCGTAGGCACGATTCCCGTCTCGCTCTTGCTTGTTCTGACGGTGACCATGGCGGCTGGCACGAAGAAGATGCTCGAGAGACATGTCATTGTCCGTAATCTTTCCAGCTTGGAGGCTCTCGGCGGCGTGACGAGTAAGTGTCAAGACCTCCCAACGATTTATGTCCGTTTGTGAAGTCTCTGTGAAACCTGATAATTGGTGTAGACATCTGCTCTGACAAAACCGGAACAATTACCCAAGGCCGAATGATTGCCCGCAAAGCGTGGCTCCCAGGGCACGGCACTTACTCCATCGAATCAACAAAGGACGTGTACAACCCTACAGTCGGTCGCGTCTCCTTCAGTCCCTCTCAACCCCGAGACGCAAGAGGCGCCGAGAAAGAGCCATCAGAACAAGAAATTGTGCCGCTAGATGAGGTTGCAAAGAGACCCTTTCTGCAGAGTTATCTGAACATTGCGTCACTCGCCAACCTCGCCACCCTTGAGCAGGAGAAGAGCGAGTCAACGCACCCTGGCCAATGGACAGCTCGTGGCGCGCCGACTGAGATTGCCATTGAGGTTTTTGCATCTCGGTTTGGGTGGAATCGTGTGCGGTTGTCGCAAGGGCCAAAGGCGAGATGGTGTCATGTCGGAGAGTTTCCGTTTGACTCGGAGGTCAAGAAGATGTCGTCTCTATTCCTGGACACAACTACACAAGAAACACACATCTTCACAAAGGTAATCCTGATTCAAAGAGAGCACTTGCCGATCAAGTCTTACTGACATCATCTTGACCATGAACAGGGTGCGGTTGAACGCGTCATAGAGACATGCGACAGCTTCACTTCAAGAGAAAAAGTCCAGCCCCTGGACAACACCATGAAAGCCACCATCCTCGAAAACATGGAAGCCCTTGCACGCCAAGGCCTACGCGTCCTCGCACTCGCCCACAAGACCATGAACACACCAATCCCACCCTCAGACTTCACAGACGGAATCGCCCCCAGCAGAGACCGCTTCGAACGCCAGCTCGTCTTCCACGGCCTCATCGGCATCTACGACCCTCCCCGCCCCGAGTCCAAACACAGCGTCCTCATGTGTCAGGGCGCAGGCATCGTCGTCCACATGCTCACGGGAGACCATCCGCAAACGGCGCGCGCCATTGCCACGGACGTGTGTATCCTTCCTCCGCCGGACAAGCTGCGTATGCTGCCGGCGGACGTTGCACGCACCATGATGATGACGGCGCACAAGTTTGATGCTTTGAGCGATGAGCAGATTGATGCTCTTCCCCAGCTGCCTCTGGTGGTGGCCAGATGTGCTCCAAGCACAAAAGTCCGGATGATCGAGGCGCTTCACAGACGAAGCCGCTTCGTAGCCATGACCGGCGACGGCGTCAACGACAGTCCCAGCCTCAAGCGAGCAGACATCGGCATTGCCATGGGTTCGGGCTCGGACGTCGCCAAGGAATCATCCGACATTATCCTCACCGACGACAACTTCGCCTCGATATTGAATGCTATTGAAGAAGGCCGTCGGATCTTTGACAATATTCAAAAGTTCATCCTGCACGTCCTGGCGGCTAACATTGGTTTCGTCATCTCTCTGCTTACCGGCCTGGCGTTCAAAGATAGCGCAAACGTCTCGGTGTTTCTGTTGACGCCCGTTGAGATTATTTGGATGCTTCTTGGTACAGGTGCCTTTAGCGAGACGGGACTTGGTTTTGAGGCTGCTGTCCCGGATATCCTGAACCGTCCCCCCCAAGATGTAAGCCTCCCCCCCCNGTCTTCCCCTCTACGATTGATGGTCTACTAGCAAAGTCACAGCCAAATTAACAAGTAATTTGTCTTTCCAGCTCCGCTACGGCATCTTCACCCCCGAATTCATGCTCGACATGGTCATCTACGGCATCCTCATGGCCGGCTGCGTCCTCGGCTCCTTCACCACCGTCATCTTCGGCTTCGGCGACGGCAACCTGGGCTCCAACTGCAACAACGCCTACTCTCCCTCCTGCCACACCGTCTTTCGCGCCCGCGCCACGGCCTACACGGCCATGACGTGGATCTTTTTGCTCTTCTCCTGGGAGCTCATCGACTTCCGCCGGTCCTTCTTCGACGGGCGCCGCGGCAAGGGGGGGGTCCGCGGGTGGGGGGCTCATCTGTGGGGGAACCGCTTCCTCTTCTTCGCCATCACCGTCGTCTTCTTCGTCGTCTTTCCGACGCTGTACATTCCGCGGCTGAATACTGTCGTCTTCATGCACGCCGGCATCGGCTGGGAGTGGGGGGTCGTGTTCGTTGCCGTGGTTGTGTTTGTAGTTGGTGCTGAGGCGTGGAAGTGGGCGAAGAGGATCTATTTTCGCAGGCGAGGCCTGACATCAGGGGTTTCAGCTTCAGCGAGTGAAGTCGCGGTTGCGTGATTGCTGGTTATCAGTTGTTTGGTTGGAGGGTGAAACTCTGCTATTAGCGAGAGGAAATAGTAATATAGAGGTTGCAACGTTGTATGATTTATCAGTCCCAAGTAAAGCTTCGTACACATCTTCCCTTTGTCCATTGTGACGGCATATAATATCACTCTCTGCACGACTACGTGTAGAGTTGTGAGGTGTCCTTCGGAAGGACGTACCTATTGTGAGCCCCCCCCCCCTTTGGCACAAATGGCAAGAAGACAATCACCCACTCAAGCTTCTTGCTTGCCTCGCACTTTGAGTCGGCCGAACAGAGGCATCGGTCGAAACCCCCTGGAGCGGGCATTTTGCCGCAACCTGGGTGAAGACCCCATTAGCAGCTCCCGGGACAGCGTCTCGGCACAGATCTGACTGCAGGGATGTGATCCTTTCTGTCGTTTGAGCATTTGCGACAACTCGTATTATGCATGCTGTATCTTGGGGGAGACAGACAAGAAAATAAGCTCTGATCTTAGGCCACGGGCTCGATCATCCAGCACAACGCCCGGATAAAAGCAGTGGACCCATGACTTCAACTCTTGTCAGTATCGGGAGGGATGAATCACGCGTGCCAGTCCCCGGCGGTAGTAGGGCGAGCTTTCAAGTGTTGTCAGGCCTCGCTTCCAGGGGGGGGGATTCGAAGCATGTCCTAGTGAGCAGACGTCAAATGCCTGATCCGGAGACAACTCAGCAGACATCGGCACTAGGGCAGCACCAAGCGTCAAGCGCCAAGCATCCTTCCCATCCCTTGCTCTCGCCAAAAAGGTTGAAGCCCAAGCTTTCGACAGAAGCGGCTTGTCTGCTACTGTAGGATTGCCCAAGGGCGATATTCAGTCGCAGGGTGATACCGGAATGCTACCGTAACGGCGCCTCACGAAACGCATCTCTCGACAGCCTCCAACAAAGCGAGTGCGCACACAAGCAACGACGACTTTTGTCGTCAGAGACCAGCTCATCGGCTACTCGGCTGCCAAGACATGCAGAGGAGTCATGCACTCATCTTAGACGTTGCTATCTTTTCAGGGTCGCATTGTCACATGGGCGGACGGCATCCAGCCGCACAGCTTGATGTGATGAGGTGCCGCACATACTCGTACGAGGAGCAACCACTGCTGCTGCTGCTGCATGAGACAAGCCGCCGCTACTTTCTGACTAGTCGTCGGCGTTCTAAAAGGGAGAAAGGGTGCATCGGGAAATATCCTCACGCATCTCATGTTGGGCTGCGAAGGGCTCCATGACCCCCTCCGCTCACAGTTTCGACCTTGGCGGTACATTCACCGCAACTCAAACACGATGCGCATCTCAATTCCGTGCTGGTCCGTTCTCCGCGTGTTGGATGTGTCGGAGCCGAGTCATGTCTTCGACACAGGTTGTTGCCAGCTTTATGTGCGGTTTGAACCAGCTCAGGTCGTTGCTGGCGGTGTTGAACCTCCCATCCCTTCGGCATGCTTGGGAGCTGTGAGCACTTTGGGCGTCTCTGCTCAACAACTCTGCAACGTCATCCCTCTAGTTGCAAACAGAGACCACTCCGCAAGCAAAAGTCGACATGCATACGAGTACCCTTTGCACAGTGAACGGCACATCCCATGGCAGATAACCGAAGTTCCCCTATCAAAGAAGAAAACGGCCCGCCTTGTCAAGGAGATCCGTTCGTCCACAGAAGGGTCTCATACCCTTTTTGGCAGCCTATGCCGACCGTTTTCTCCAGCCCTGGGCTACGTACGTCTCATGCCTGGTACTGTGCTGGACAGGCAGTCTCCCCACTTGGTGGCAGATGAAGGGCTTTTCTCAAACTGGCCTCAGCTAGCTGGATCTGCCGGGGCACATAAATGGCACTGTACTTCATGCAAGCTGCGAGTCTCTTTTTCTTCAACGGCGAGCTAGGCCGAGCGG
This sequence comes from Trichoderma ghanense, assembly GCF_004382785.1. NCBI lineage: Eukaryota > Fungi > Ascomycota > Sordariomycetes > Hypocreales > Hypocreaceae > Trichoderma > Trichoderma ghanense. The sequence continues at coordinate 501,824 of NW_027395671.1, forward strand.
TACTCCTGCTGGCGCTGTCCGTGAGACCGACGAGAGCGGAGTCTGCTGATGCTTCCGTACAAGGGCCAGCGTTTCCGGGTAAGTAAGAAGAACGCTCGCAAGTCGCTTGGCAGAGATGTCCTCTCCTTTCCAAAGGCTTCGATTATGTCGGCACTTGTGAACGAAACCGGACGCTCTCTCGCTCGGACGGGCCGTGAACATGAAGAAAAATAGGACATCTTGGCAGTCGTGATCTCCTTCAAGGACCAGGCCGGGGCCCATAATTTCGAGCGGAATTCTCTTTGGCAACTTCGTACGAGTAAGAAAGAAAGTCCACCTTGTGACAAGGTGTAAAAGCAAATGGGCCAGGGTGAGGGTGTAGACAGCGAAAGAGCACCAGAATGAAACAGAAAAGGCGGCCAGGGGTAGAGACAGCCAAGGGTGGGGGGGGGTGGGAGTCGATGATGATCATGGAGAAACAGACCAGGGCTGCGTCCTCCGACTGACGGCGGCGGGTCTCGCCTTTCCCTGAAGGGGCCTTGTCCTTGGCACACGCGTGTCTTTGACCATTCGGTACCCGCCTCGGGGCTCCATGGTCTTCTGAGTCCTGACCAATTGAATTCTTCCCAATAGCTTGGTTGTGATCGCCCGAGCATGGGTGTTAGCGGAGTGCTTGCTGGGGCAATAAATCCACTCGTTGTGAAATAGTCACCTTTACCCGTTCTTACCTACCTCATTGGCCCTTTCGTTCCTCCGGAATCTGTCCTTGCAGCGCCAGCCTGCATGACAGCTATGATGGAAGGAAGAGGCAGACAGTGCTGGTATGAACAGGCCAATGCCACAGCATCAGTACACTTTGAGGTGCCCGATTCATAGCTAGTTCTACTCGGACATGTACTGTATGTGCTTCGTAGATGGGGCGCTGAGGTCAACAGGACGTATATATTCGCAGAGGGGGGTGTTGGCTTGGCGCCTGGGGTGCGCAGAACTGAGGCCTTCAAGACAAGAGGATGGAGACGACGGGGACGGGGAAACCGTGCCGAGCAGGGGTTGACCACAACAGGGCCCGCCAGGGCATAGCTTGACGTCGGTGTAGGGATGCTTGGTTTCTTCCACATCTTCTTCCCTGGCTTTCATGTCTGAAGGGTCCAGTTCCGTATAAACGACCTGTCCCCCGCTCACTCGTGATCGCCTGACCGCCAGTGGGGGATGAGAGGAATAGCGAAGAACCAAAAAACCAGCCAGGGGAGGCGTGTCATTGTGGCGAGAAGGATGGAAGCTTGATGAGCCGTGGTGGTGATCAACAGCTGTGGCATCCATCTCCGAGCTAAAGCCGGAGGAGCTGCACGAACAGCAGTCCCTGTTTGAATCACGACCGCCGCGAGCTTGAGCCTGCAATCAAAGCCAGTCAAGCCGTCCACCGTCAGTTCATCGATCGAGTGGTGCCAGCAACGAGTAGTGAGGACCATTGCTTCCCGAAGTTGAATTCGAAACGCAGTCTCATGTGATCCCTCGTACAAAGCACAGAGTCAGGCAAGCAGACGCAACAATGCAATTCTCGGAAAGATTGAAACCCCATGGCGCGCATCTCGACCCGATGGAGCGAGAACAACGGACGAGATATTGCAACAAGTAGAAAAGCTTTGAATTGCCTGCAAGATGGTAGTTGGCTTGCGACGCGGGCCTGTCGCGTGCACACCGTATCCCTAGTCGGATAAGAGCCACCGTTTGGGACGCGCTGGCGACGTGCGAGATGCGAGATACGGAGCCTGGCGCGGGAACAGCATCCGTTCTTGGCGGCCATTGGAATTTGGCATCGTCTATGGTGGGTGAGGAGAGCTCGCGAGAATACCTTGCCTACCTTAAGCTGCAAATGCAGGTTGCAGGTTGTAGATTGTGCGGCCTGAGGCGTTCGTTATCGATACCACGTTTCAGCGTTTCCGGATCGTGAGGTTGGAGGGAAGGAACCAGCTTCACACCTCAGGCATCATCAAGCTAGTAGTCCAAGGATTCGGCACTTCGAATCATCACTTATCACATCCACCACACAAGGAACATGCCTACAATCCAGACAACAGGTTCCGACGGCGACAGGGAGCGACAAAGCACTCACAGACCGACGCACTGCTTGCAGGTTTTCGAAAGCCGCACCGTTTTCCTTTAGCGTCGCTTCACTCTGTCCATTGGCCGTTCCCAGCTGAACGGTTCGACCGCACGCCCTCCTCCTCAACACCACCTAAACATTGAACACTATACTACGAGTCCGGCTCGTGCTAAGGCAGATTTAGGTACATGCTCCGCAGCCGCCTCTGTAGCGCCGCTTCAAGTACCGCGCCGACCGGCCGTGCGACATCGGAAGCCGCCGGCAACCTCTCCATGCTCCATGAACTACGGCTCTAGCCCGGACAAAGCGTCGGGACAAGGCTCAGCAAACCAGCGTTACGGAGTGTCAGATACGAGTACGTGTTGCATTGGTACTGTACGAGCAAAAGGGCGTGCCTCGGTGTTGTTGAGATCGATCACGGTCCCGCCCTGCTTTCGGGTCTCCTGGCTAATACCTTGAATACTCTTGGTACGCCCTGACAGATACAAGGTACAGGCTTCCGGAGAACTCGTTTCCAGACCAATCAGACGAATACTGACGGTCTCTCTATGAGGTCTTCTCTTAGGCCACGGCAAATGGAATCAATGAGCTGTCTACCTGTCCTAGCAGCAAGGTTCTTCATCCTACCGACATCACTCAAGCGAGCAAGAGTGGACGGATATACACCCGCGCATCGCTTGGAAAAAGTATGACCCTGAAGCTCGACAAGCCGAAATCCAGACAAAGTAACGAGTAACATTGCTACGGAAGCTCCCCTCCGGCGGGATTGATATGCTCGTCAACGGAGTCCGGGCCGCGAGTCAAATTCCGACTCCGCATCTCCGAGCAAGCACTTCGCCGATTGTCCACAAATTTCAGCTCACGTCTTGGGTTGCCTTGTTAAGTGTTAGTGTCGACAGCAAGACTGATTCCGCAGCTCGCTGCTAGAAGACCTCGAGACGAAGCAGACCGCCTAATAGTAATGGAAACTTGGGAAAACTGGAGAAGAATGCCACGAGGATTCGCGCGCGGCCCGCCGAGCGAACACCGTCAGCACCGGGGCAAATCCGCTTCTACTCCATCATTGGCGTGCTTTGCTCACGACTTTCACGGTTGGAAAGGGGTGTGTGGCACATGGTACTGAGTGCAAATACAGTACCTAGTGGAGCTCTGGTTTAGGGCTGCATGGGTAGACAGACTGGGAGGTGATGAGTCAAAGAAAGATCTCCAGCTAACACGGCCAGAGAACGAGCGAGATGGACAGACGAGCGCCCGCAGAGTAGATACCATGCGCGCTGTCGGACGCTTTCCCCCTCGCCAAACCCCTCGCTATCTGTCTGTTTTGCAGCTGGAATTACCATTTCGAGAGGATTGATGGCCATGGGCTGTACGTGATTCGGCGCTTCGTATTTCGTTTCGAAAACTTCGTTTCGAAAACTGGCAGACAAATGACGCGGCCATCGACGATGCGATGAATCATTTACTGCTTACTTAGGGCACCGAGACCACGGCGAGTGGAAGCAGCGTGTAAATCTGGTGATATCCCCGGTGAACCACCTAAGACGACTTGGGCGGGGGCTGTCATTTCAGGGCTGAAGTTGATTGGTGGGGNGTGCGGACTTGCATTGCATATGGGGAGTTTCGTCCCAAACTCCTGGGCTTTAACAGGTATTACGTACGTGAGCGGTATGTCCCGACTGATCACTGCACTTGGGTGTTTGGAAATCCTTTTGCTTCTTTTTAACTCTATACGAATCGGTTGGATCGTCATGACTCCCCCCTTCTCCGTCTTTCCTTTCGCCCTCTCAACTCTCTCCATACTATGGAGGAGGCGGGGGAAGCTCCATGACTGCACTTGCAGATCGCTGACACCGACATACAAGCGTCTGGAGATGCGATGGTTTGTCGACGGCTTCCAGTTTCCGAGCCAATGGTTCAGCCGCACAATGCAGGCCTCCAAGTTGCCTGTCTCAGGTGGTTGGACCTCATGCTATCGGACCACGCTCCGTCGCGAGGCATGGAACTAGTACGAATCCGCAGCGTGAATCCGTGGAGAGAAGCAAGGCACACGCCCTTTGGTTCCCGAGCACCACTGCCGGGTTTGATCTCTCGAGCTGAGAGCTGAGCAGTACGCGAAAACATGCCGCCGTGAGTCTAGCCTCAAGCCATGCCGGAAGCACGGTATGAAATGACATGTCTTGGACTAGGCCACCCCCTCGTCCCAGCGTCCCATGGCGCTACCAGCCTGACGGTACGCCAGCAGGCTCATCTAAACCTAAAGCTGTCCCAGCAATCTCGTTAGCACCACGTGCGGGACAAGCCTCGGGCAAGCACCGTCTCCGCGCTCCGTAACAACTCAAACGCCATCGCCAGACAGCAGCGCAAGCGGTGCCTCGAGTCAACGCCTCCTCGTGAATGGCGCGGCCTTGATTCAAGACAATGACGAAGTTCTAGAAGTTCCGCCAGTTCCGGATGCGCGGCCAAGCCTTTGCGCCGGCGCGGTCGCCGGTCGTTCGGTCGGAGCAAGTTACCTGCCCGGCCTTTTGGAGGAGGTACTTGCACTACGAGGTAATGAAGGAAGTTGCGTATTAGTCGTATTTCGTAAGTTGTGCGGGAACACGCAAGGCACAAGGAGCAACAAGTCTGAGTGTGTGTGCGAGATGAGATGAGAAACTGATTCACGGATTGTCATAAGGAACGGGCGACAGGGGAGCACTCGGCAGATGCAAACCAGGCGCAGCTCCGGGACCAGACTCGCGCTCCTCATCAAGTCGCCAACGCTAAGAGAGAGGCAAGCTCGCATATACTAGCACTCGCGACAGCGATCACGAAGCACCAGATTCAGCCGCAGCATCATCATCAGCAGCAGCAAGAGAGAGCGGAACGAAAGCCCGATGGCGAGTAGAAGGCCGTAACACCGGGCACCCGAGATGCCCGCAGTCGCGGCACTAGTATTACATGCTGCATGCTGCGGACTTCGCACATGCTTCGTACCCACGATACATACAGGTGAGTAGGTTATCTTCTTTCACTTCGTACCTGTGTGTGGCCGTCCATGCAGTTGTTCCCAACAAGGCCGCGACTTGTCAAGAGATCCGAGACCCTTACCAGCCTGTTGATTCGCCCGATGTGGCCTGATTCTTGCGGTCTCCCTTCTCACGGCCTTCAATTCCAGCCAATTAACCCAGATTATCCCGCCGGCACTAGGCTGTGATTCGCCCCCTTGTGCGTACGGCTGAAGTGACGCTTGCCTTAGTCCCGCATCGATAGCCTGCTCCTGGCGTTGCGTTTACATCCAACGTCCATCCATCCATCCATCCATCCAACCCTCCCGTTCTCATTAGCCAAGACCTGTTGAGCAATCCCGAGACCTCCTCTGGCGCCAACGCATGCACTCTGTCGATCTAGGGCGTAGCGCCCATCCGTGTCGCACATCAAAACTGGAGTCGTCTCGAGAACAACCCCTCCTCCCTTTTCCTCCCTTGCCTCGTGCCTGTTTTTGCTTTTTGCTGTTGCCTCTTTCCTGCGTCTCTAGTTGGGAGTGCTCTGATAGAGTGCTGAGTACAGTAGACCTGCTAATGTTGTCTGATTCGCAAAAAGCAAAAAAAGGAAAAAAAAAAAAAAAAAAAAAAAAAAAACAAAAAAAAAAAGCCTGTCAAGGCAGAGCAAGCCTCCTTGCATCTCATCGACGGCTCTAGAACTTCATTCGCTCACCTGGGATATCCGGGAAACCTATCCCGCACACGCAGCCCGCCAGGCTATCCGAGCCGGACATAATGCAACGCTGGCGCCTTGTTTTCCTTTCTCCCTTTGGCTTCCATCAATCGGTGGCTTTGGGTGCCCGTCTGATAACGCATGTGTAATCTATATCGCAGTTGGAAGCCACCACCAGCAGCAGCAGAGCGGGTATATGTCCGCAGAGGTGCATCACACCAACTGGCACTCAATGCTACCCATGGCTACAGGTGAACCATCAGCTTTGATGCTACGGACGACTTACAGCAGGTCGGTGATAGCACTCCATTAAGCCCGTCTGAACATACATAGAGCACCACGTCGATTTAGTTCCCTTCTTGAGCGGGCCTAGCCCGTCTGTCAGCTCAGCGCCAGGTCATCTCGACAGCCACCCAAGGTAGCAGTGGCAGAACCACTGCTACTCCGAATCATCAACTTGCAAACAAGTAAGCTGATAGGCGTTTGATAGCAACAGAGTCGAGAACCCGATGAAAAAGAGACAAAACTGGTGTGGACGCATGCTGCTGCCTATGACGAGTTCCTCATACGCGGAAATATTGCCTCGATTCAAACACGGCGGCTCTCCTTCCGCGGCTGTCTTTTGCGCTCTCTCTCTCATCTCTCTCCTCTTTCAGAGCTCGCTTGGGTTTTATCTTCCAACCCGGCGTCTCTGCCTGGATCCAAAGCAAGCTCGATGCCGCTAAGCTATGCTTCGTACGAGAAGCCCAGCGGTTCCGTGCGAGAAGAACGGGGTAATGCTCCGTAAACCATGGCTAGTCCGAAGCCGCGGGCATGCAGCTTGCAACGCCAGCTGATGGAGGTGGTGGCTAGGTATCCTTAGTCATGCATTGGGTAAGAGTGTTGCTAAAATCCTCGTGATATCGTTTGGGCTGCAAAATCTCCCCTGGACGCACGAGCCAAAGTACACGACTGCCCTGTACTGACCTCTTGAATAGACTACAGACGAATACTTGTGCTTCGAGTCTCGCGCTTTAGTGGCTTTCACGATGACACTCTTCTGCGTCGGTTCATCTCCGTCTGTTGTCTTCCTACCCCAGCCCAAAACGCTTGGACGACAAGGAACCCGAGCAGGCGAGATGCCTTCTTCTTTTGCACTCACCCCCCTACCTGCTCATTCTCGCCCTTGAACCAGCCGGAAACCCCAAATAAACCCCCGTCCGGATATGCAGATCAGCGGCTTACGAACAATCGGGGAGCCTGAATCTCTGGACCCGCCTGCAAGAGCCAGGGGCGTCTAAGAGACATCCTGGACGCTCCAGGTCCAAGCAATCACACCCATGCAACTGTTCTTATGCCGACTTGCTGCTGCTGCTGGTACTGTACGTGTACATATCCATTGTACATACTACTGCCGCTGCTGCTGCTGTCTCTCGTCTCTTCCCAGCCGCGCCCGCGCGGATATTTCCTCGTTCGGAAAGGTGGGCTGCTTCGCCTCTTCTCCCTTCTGTCGGAACAAACTTGGGGAAAGCAAGGTTGTGCGGACTTGCATTGCATATACAGGTCATTGGCCACATTGACTCCTCGTCCAAGACCTCAAGTCCTACGTCCCCTATCGCCAACACTAACGGCCGCCCCCGACGCGCGCCCTCTGTGGCTGTCACTTTACGCTGTTTCGGACATGCTGCTATCTCAGGTTCTGTCCTGGTTGGCATCGCTGATGCATCCCGGTGGTCCTATCACCAAATGAACTAGCCACCCTCCTTGCATTCCTTCATACCCAAAGGGAACGACACTCCTTGGATGAGCCTTACGAATCACACAATCCAACATAGCAAGGCACAAGGAGCAGCCCGGCTGAGCGAGAACAGGAGATCAAGCTTTTTAACTTTGCCGTGTAGAAAGCTCAAAGCAGCAGGATTGTGTCTACCACCGCCAACGTAACCAGGTCGCAAAACACACAAATCATTTCGAGAACATGGTGTGTGCTATCGCCTTTAATTTGTCATCGCCCAACGAGCATGGCCGCCTTCTCTCTTTTTTAGCTTCTGTTCGTGGCGGCTCTCGGCCTTTGGCTCTCATGGAGGTGTCTTTTCTTTGCTTTCCTCAGACGAACCTTGCAAACGCCCAATATCGATGTCAAATGGGTGCCATCAGTAGGTATGTCTTTTTTATGCCCATCGTAGCACCATGCTGCCGCATTATCAGCATCTGCCTGTCCTGTTCTGTGCTATGTTCCAAACCCTTCAACTTGCTCATCCGCCGGCCACCCCTGGCTCATGATCTATCTCCAAGCTGCATTGCCGAATGTCTCGGCAGACAAAGCTCCTACATGCTACTACCACATACCCGTACCTGGAAACTCCCACGTAGTGCTACACTGACCTTGTTTCCCTCCGTCAAGCAAGACAAAAGACAACGACCTAAGCCCCCAGCCAGCCCCCCCCCCCCCCTA
>NW_027395671.1:510658-513211 GCF_004382785.1 Trichoderma ghanense
GGGGGGGGGAGCCCTCTTCAAGGGGGAGAAGAAGAGAGGGAGGGAGGGGGCGTGAGACGGACGGGCGAAGATTCGCGTAGGAGCCGATAGCCCTACTTACTACCTTTTGAACGTTGTTCTTGTCCGTATGTATGTACGTATGTACAATGGATTCATCATTCACAGAGAAATTATCGGCTCATGTCTTATTACTAGTGTAAATAATACACAGTAGAGCCGAGGAGGAGGAGGATCCCGGAAATAAAAAGATCGGATATACAACACATACCTAAGAATCCCATACTCCTACCTTAGGTATGAAGAAAAGAGGCAGATCTTCGTACAAGGTGTGGAGATGGGATCGCTCTGGGGGAGGACAAAAAAAAACGTTACAAAAAAATTGTTTCAACCGAAGCACAGATCGAAAGAAAAAAGAAGAAAAAAACGGAAAAGGGAAAACGCCCGTTTCGTTTGTCCAGCCGCGGAGAAAAAAAAAAAAAAAAAAAAAAAAAAGTGAGACAATCGGAGGGAGTGGGTGGTTGCACAGAAAAGTGAGGGAAAACGGCAAAAGGAGCAATCAGCCTCACCTCACAACATGACAGCCAAGTAGTAAAACATAGTAAGAATCAAATACACAAGTCATCACATATTACCCAAGGCAACGAACATGAGGCACGTTAAGACGAGCAAATGGTTGAAAGATGTTCTCGCGCGAGATTCGATTTGCATCTATATACACCATACACAAAATAGCTATTCTTTTTTTTCCCAACGCAATAGCCGACCTCCCAGATTTCCCATTGCCTTTTGGTGAAATCAAAAGTTGGAACAAAAGCAAACGCCATACTGATGCACTGCTCTGCAATTTGGGCTTTTCCTTTACCCAGAGCTCCCTTCCAGCAGAAAAAATGTCCCACAGACAATGATACAAGACTTGTTTTCCCCCAAGTGCCGCTTCAAGGCGCTGTTCCTGGAAGGAAAAACAAGTAGTAGTCGTAGTAGATGACCGACAACAAAAAAAACAATTTCGTGAACACGTCCCGAGACTCGTAACAAGTCAGAAAAGTAGCAGGACACACTTTCCTCCCCGGCGCCATGCGGACCCAAGCAGACAAATAAAAGAAAAGACAAGGATGAAATGAACAAGCCCTCCCGAAGGCTCAAATTTCGCCCGTGCGACCCGTTGGCATCTTGTGCCTTCTAATTCCCAGCTCTTTTATAGTGTGCGGATGCTCTTCATCCGTTCCCACCCCCGACAGATGGTGTGGGGAAAAAAAGAAAAAAAGAAAAGAAAAGAAAATTATAGCCAAAGCTCGAGGGTCTAAGCAAGGAGAATAGGCCCCTTGCCGACGTCAAAGCCATGGCAGCCTCGCTCATGGCGCTTCATGTTGCTCCGAACACTAAAGGCCTTGCCGCATCCAGTGTGAGGGCACTTGAAGGGCTTCTCGCCAGTGTGCGAGTGGCTGTGGATGCGCAGGCTGCTCGGCCGGCTGAAGGCCTTATTACAGGTTTGACAGATGTATCGGTCCTGCGTGGGCGGGAAGGGGATCCCGTTGGACGGGTTGAGATAGTGGTGATGCTGCCAGACGTAGCCGCCGGAAGGCGTTACGCTGAGAGGGCTAGGGGGCGGCGGCGGGAAGGACTGGGGCAGCGGACGCTGATAGTGAAGACCAGGCGCCTGGGGGAGAGGCGGCGGCGGAGGGAGGCTCTGCATGGGATAGTAGTTGCTGGCAGGAGACTGAGCAGATGCCATGGCAGGCTGCTGCTGGGCGGCCGAGGTTGAGACGGTAGGCCGAGAGGCCGCCATCCGATGACGGTGCGCATCATGGGCCTCTACAGGGGGGGTGGTCTCGTAGTAATGGCTTGGAGCAGCGTGCGAGATGCTGCTGGGCTTGCTGGACGGAGAGCGACGAATGTCAAACGACGCATCGGTGGACATGGGCGGTGTGGGTGGCAGCGCCCTGTGTCGGGAAGACGGGCGGCTCTCGTTCTTGACGTAGGGTCGAGGAGAGCTGTGCTGAGACTTGAAGGCCGCTTCGCTCGCCAGCGAGCCTGCATCGGCAAGGCCCAGCAGGTTGGAGATGGAGGGCAGGGAGCACTTTGGCTCGTCCATGGGCGGCGATGGAGGCGGCCGGTAATATCCAGAATACTGTGTTCCGTACGGAGGAGATGCGAAGGAAGAGACCAACGCCATTATATGAGTTGGTTGATTGGGGCGGGAAGGGGAGAGTCAAGAAGGGTATGTGAGGCAGCCTCGAGAGAGTCGGGCGCAGACGCCGAACTTGTCGTATATAATGATTGTCGTTAAAGACCAGAGTCGAGTATTATCGACTACTTTGACAGTGGGGTTGTTGGCGTTGCTTAGCAAGCAGAGAGAGATGCACCGAAATCGTCCTCCGTCGAATCTTTTGATGCAAAAGAGAACCAGAAGGGGGGGACTGGAGATGGGTATAAGTATGTAGCTTGAGCCGCTCTGAGAACAAGACCAGCGGTTTGGGGTGTGGAGCGGCATATCAGATCTGTCTTCCGTAGACATTAAGTATCCCACACGACAGGCTATCAAGTAAACCCCCC
>NW_027395671.1:513247-743234 GCF_004382785.1 Trichoderma ghanense
CCTTTGAACATCGCAGATATTAGGAGTGGGACACCCCCCCCCCCCGGTCTGGTCAGAAGAAGCCAGAGCCATCATTCCCAAGAAAAGTCCTGGGAAGCTCGGCCCATCTAACCATACCAGGGGGAGGGCTTGAACAACTGGGGTGGAAACGGGCGTCCAAGCCACTAACAAGAAGGGGGTGGATAGAGGCTTGCAGGGCACCTCTAGGCTTTCGGAATTGGGGCCTGGCAGCACTTGTTCCTGCTCCCAGGGAGGAAACGGACCAGGTCCAGGGAAAAAGTGGGAGTGCCGTTAGCCTCACCAGCAGGGGGGTGTGGTGGCACAACACGAGGCGTGTCCAAGGTGGGGGCCTATTTTGGTCGCTCTCCTTGACCGGGACCGCGGATAGAGATCGTAGGCGTGGGTGGTATTGCATAGTTGGTGGCTGAACGGACTCCAGGGATTGTCATCAGGGATCATTGTGTGGTCAAAGCCGTTGGCAGAGGTGGGCCGCCACGGAGAGCAACTCGTGCTGTACTTTTGTGATTTCGTGAGCGACGAGCGCCAAGCGTCCCTGGTCCCAGACGCCAATTTCTTCCTTTTTCTTTCCCAGCTTCTGATGACATCCGCAACAGAAGCGTGCTTGTGCTTGTGCCATGCCCAAGGACACACAGTTGGAGGAACATGTCACTTCCAACCATGATGTTGACTTACCTCGACGTTGGCTTTGCCGCTGGCTTTGTTTCGCGGGCTTGCAAAGGGGGGGAAACAAAGAGCTTTTTGTTTCGATGCGAGTCGGTCTTTGGAAGACGCATCAACGGCGGCGGCCGCATCCCCCAGCTAAGGCCTGCCTCGCATAGCAGCACATTGTTAGCTCGTGAGCATGCAGTTTGCTTGCCTCGAAGCAGCAGGAGTACGAGTAGTGGTAGCACGTCGTAGCGTTTCTATTCGCCCGTCGCCCGTAAACCACAGCAAAGGGGAAGCGTTGAAGCGCCCCGAGAAGCCGCCCCGCGTCGGACATCCCCCCTTCTTTGGAGCTACCTGGCACAACTTGAGACGATCTACGACTCGCGGACCGTGGATCACGGCGCTCCGTCTGCTAGACTTGCCAAACTGATGAGTAATGCCCGCGGATGCATTCAAGGTGACACGCGAGAGCGCAGCAGGACCTGAGCTGGCGGCGGCGCTCCGTCGTTTCTAATGCGATCCAAGTCGTCATCGGGGCGTCACTGCGACCAGCAATCTCGATCCGTTTTGTCGACGAAGGTAAAAAGAAATAGACGGTCTGCGGACCTAGAGAAGGCTGTGATTCTACAGTGTCGTACTTTGTACGTCTCCAGTAAACCCGTACCGGGTTGAGAAAAGCCTCTGGACTCGTAGACTCCAGCGCTTTCTCTCTTCATCACGTCTTTCTTCCACAACACGCGATCCAGTCTCGATTTGCGACGGGATCCTCCGCCTCTTCGGTGAATACCTCAACTCGTGCGGTGGCGGTCCGCGAATGACTTCGGCAAACTCTCGTCGTGGACCTTCGTGCTGGCGCCGGCGTTATCTCGAGCTGCAGCCAGGGCTAGCTCCGTTCTAGGCCTTCCATCTCCAAGCGCTAGCAGACAGTTAATCAATGCCACAAATCGTGGTTTTGCAAAGCGGGCGGGCATCACCTCGTGGCGTGGCGTCCATCTCAAGTGTCTGAAGTGCGCCTCGCCGCCATGGGGACGGAGTACAGGCTAATGAATGATCGCCGTGCTAGCAGAGGCCCAGGGAGCAGCCAGTAGGTTGTCCTCGGGTTGCGTGATTCTCCCAGCTAGACCTCGATGCAGGCGCCACTGGTCGAGACCCTTGCCCTGCCAGCATGAGCACAGAGGTGTGTCATGATCTACCCAGTATCAAGGAGCGCTCTCGGGGCAGGGGGTTGATTTGTCTCTTCCTTCTTTGTTCTCAGCGGGAGTGTGGCCCGCGCTTGGGGCCTCTGGTCGCCGGTCTGAGCGAGTCCGCCTGCTTCCTCCACGCCGTAGCAAGAGCCAGGGTGCATGTGTCCTCCTCAGAGGGCTGATGCTACGTGCGTCGTCATAACTAGGTTGCTGTTCCTTGCTCGGACTTGTAAGGTTGGGGGTGCTTCTGAACCCAAAGAGACTGCAAAACGCCAAAATGTCACGCCTTCCGGCGGCTCAACTGTCGGTTCGTCTCTCTGCTCATGCAACCCGACAGTGGCCTCACTAAAACCGACTCTGTACGGAGTATGCGTAGCTGCTATACGAAGTATGAGCGCTGCATGTTGGGTGTATGTATCGGTGCAATATCGACTGCGTTGCTGCGCGGAGGAGCACCACCTCGTCAAACTGCCGTTCGATCGCCAGCTAGCCATCTCGAAACAGCGCAGCCTCGAAGTCTCCTGCACGCTCGCTGCTCTCTTGATGGGGTCGATGGCTATCTCCGTCCCAAAAGAGAGGATCCATGCAGTTTCCTCGTCAGCAGGGCTTCTGAAAATTTTCGTCGATCTTATTTCCCAAACGTTGCACCCTTGACAGGGGGTGAGCTCTCACGGTCATGACATATTACGGGTAATTGCAATCTGTTAGGGCAGGTGTCTCCGTCCGCGTGGAGCATATCCGTATTTGAGCCGCTGAAATGAGCTGTCAAGATGTGTTCTGGAAGGTGAGGATCCTGCACCCCCGGGCGACGGAGAAGTTGGACTTGATGTTGTCGTAGTGACGAAAAGGAAAGGTACTGTATCGTATACCCCGGGACAGCTCCCTCCCTACAGACAGGTTGCTCCCGGTTGGCGGAAAGAAGAGAGACCGCAAGGACGAGCCTATCGAATCTTCCTTGTCAGCCCATGTACTGCAGTGTAGCGTCCTTCTTCACAGTACATACAGAACATAGATAATCCCCCAAAGGCATGGGCCAACTACTGTACCAACGGCTTGTATGAACCAACTGAATGTCGCTCTGATCATCACGGGTAAATGCAATCATGCGTCATGGACCACGGGAGGCTCGCAGCCCATGCTGATACAGCCTGCATCCCTTGGGATAGTCATTTACTCTGCAAATTAGCAGCCTTCGCCCATTCGTTGATTCCCAGACGCTTGTGGTATTTGGCCGAGCAGGTTGAACGCTTTCTTCGTAGCCGTCGTCGTACCTGAGGCACTCCGTGTACTCCTTGCTCCGCACCAACTCCGCAATTTTGGCACACGGAGTTGACTGAAGAGGTGCTTCGGCTGCTGTAAGGGAGTCATCGCTCTGCCGGCAACGTTGTGAAACAGTGGCCGATCAAAGCGGCCAGCTCCCGCTGTCCATGATGACGTCCGATTCATGAGGGGAGTGCTACAGTACTGTACTGCTGTGTCGACACGACGCTGTGAAGGCTGAAGCGGCCAGAGCGTTGACGTGACGAGATATGGCTATTGCTGACTTCCCCTGTAGATTTGCCTCGGCCCGCGGAGGCACCCGCAGAGCTCACGAGTCTCGAGCACGAGGACTGATCGCCATCAAAGTTTAGCCTTGAGGCATCACTCCACTCGATCTGCCAATGGCTGGCAAACGTACAGTAGCATCGCAAGTTGGCGAAGCTGCACGGAGGGATCGTCCTAGATGATACAGCAGTGAGGCCACAGGTACGACGCTTACGAAGCAACGGCGTACAAAACTTGCAAGAGCCAGGAGAGGCAGGATGTGAGCCGGTTCCAGAAGATCTGCCTCCATGACGAATGGATAAGGCCCCTGGTGAGCTAGTGCCGGGATAGACTTCCAGAATAGTTTAGGGGGGACGCTGGCTGGGTGCGAAGATCAGCAACGTGCAGGAAGATCCTCCCGCCCGCCAGAATCAAACCCATGGACGCCGTCGCTGCTGCGGCTCTCGAGGAACGGTTAACGCCCAAGCTCCATAAAAGCCAACCACCAAGCACTCACGGGGCAGCATCACGTCGAAGCCGACGTCGCATTCGAGCTTCATCACCAACAGCTCGGACCATGACCGGCAAGGAAACAGAATCGGACCCTGCTCCGCGGCTCACTTGTCCCATTCGTCACAAGACTCCGACCTTGTCCGAGCCTGTCGAAGCGGTGGATTGCTCCGCCTAACCGACTGGAAAGCGCCGATGCTAGCTCCAGGACCCAATGGACGCACAGTCCAGCTCGGACTCGTCTGAAGAAATCCAGACTTGCTGGAGTCATTGGCCTAGGCACGGTGTTGGTCTGTGGCAAGACGAGCGACAACGGACGTGCCGCAACGATGGGACCAGGTCGTAGTGGAATGTACTCCGTAAAAAACAGTAAGTGTAATCAGGTCGTTGCAGCTAATCGCTATTAATCAATACATATCATTAGTCCGTGGCTTCGAGGACAGATATGGGCAAGGGAGCAGGGAGAGCAGACCACACGTAATACGCCGTAGCAACGAATAGATTGCCCACTGCTTCTTATGCCTAAATGCACCCTGAAAGCCGTCAAACTGCCATCGCGCGGTTGATCAGCGAGAGCGGTCTGCGCATCAGAAAGGCAAGGTGCGATTGGTGATGCGTCGCCATCCCACGGCTTCGGCGACTCCTCGTATCGTCAAGGTCTGCAGGATTCGCGGTTGAATTGGCCTGGTTTCTCCAGCTCCAGACGAAGTCGATCTGCGGCCGATCGCTCTCTGTGAGATTAGCAGAGGCGGGAGTACCGTCTAGCCGCAATCCAATGCACTGCTGTCCTGGTGATGTCACCGAAGCGGGAGCTGATCGACTGCGCATTTGACGTTGGTCGTGATGCGTTTGGGGGTGGGAAAGGAAGAGGCACGGATGGTTTGGGTGCGAGAAGCGAAGCTTCAGCGGTCAATGCTAGAGGTGTAGAGGAAGCAGCAGCACAGCGCCGAGTGCAGTTGCCAGATGGTTACTGATAAGGTACTTTACACAATGTATCTTTTACCCTATAATCAATCACGGCAACTACAACCTGGCGCTTTTACTCGTGCCTTCCGTTGGCAGATGAAGCACAAACTGGACAAAAAGACAATAAGGAGGCATTAGATGATGTTGCTACCTACTGTTCGTTCATTTGCAAAGTCTACCTTAGGTGATTTGTTTGCCCCGAAAAAAGCAATCAAAGTCGATCCAGCCAACTAAATTAGCTGTAGATCTCGGCAATACAGGTGGCTAACACTGTTCTACCCCAAGCCCGATTGCACGATGTTGCGAGCCTTCTGTTCAGAATACAGGTTCAACGGCAATTTCCGTCGGACTTTGGCCACAATGAGACCTGAACACAATAAGCGGTCAGAAGAGGGCACGAATGTATTGTAAATACTGTGTAAGCCTGCGAATATCAAACATGGGCTCAGGGTAGCATTTGAAATCATGTCATCGCGGAACACATTACACCATGATTGAGCGTTGGGGTAAGGGGAGCAGAGGGAGTGCTTAGTATTGCAGTCGCTACCACATAACACGAATTAGAACGTAACCAGAGTGCATCAGGTTCACATAAGAATATACCTATACATCTGTGTTATAGTTTTCCTAGCCTCGGCTCGAAATCCTTGTCAGCCCGAATCTGACTACCACGGAAAATTCCTTCAGGCAAAGGCTCTACTGCAACTCTGGTCCAAGTCAGCTTCTTCTCCAGGTTAGCATCAACACACCTTTTGCGTGATGACCGCATAGTAGTATCAAAGTGATGGAGGTGTCCGGTTTGGGGAATATTCATATGGGTCAGCCTTACAGCACTGCCCAAAATAGGCCGAGGCCTGATGCTGTCTTATTCCACATGCTTCATCTCACTACCAACACTCCCCTTGTATCAGACGGGACAACCATCCTTCCGGCATACTTTCCACTTACAGCCACGTTTCCATACAAGAAACGTGTTCACGCGGATGCTCCCATCGGCCGTGCGCTCGAGTCTTGCCCAGATTGGCTGTCTTCTGCTCGAAAATGACACACTCATGCTCAATTCAGTACCGCTTCAGCCACCCTCGTGTGCCATATCCCGGAGCCTTCTGATCGTGTGCTGCAGTGAAATTCATCATGTTTGCTGATCCCCTGCAGGTCCAAAAGATCACAAAAAGTCAATGTTGAGTAACTTGGAGGTTAACGTGCGGTCAATTCATGTAGGGGGGCTTAACAGTCCATTCAGCACATGTATATTGATTGTTCAGAAAATAAACAGGAAGTACAATCTCGGCTGGCTATCTGCAAGTATAGCATGTTCCAGCTACTCTTTATGGAGGATGAATGATTGGATGTAGTCCCATCTGCAGCGGTGCTCACACTACACAAGTGCACGTATTCAGAAGCTCTCGGCGATTTGGTCGGATTCTAAATATAAAATTGTCGGTGTAGCTGTGAGTAAGCCTTTATAAACCTCAAACCGGTGTCAAGATCAACGGTTTGCCCTGTGAATCCTCACCATAGATTTGATTACCTGTTCACAAGCTCCTTTGCAATGACGTATTCGCAGCAAGGAGATGAGAACCCGAGCAAACACAATATCCAATACCCGGAGAGAAAAAAAAAATCTCACCCAAGGTACCTCGTATACGAATCACCCGTGCTCACAGGTTGCAATATGCTGCTTGATCCTATGACCCCGTTCCTGTCCCTACATACCGTTGTCCCCAATTTCGAGCATCCGTATCGGATAATGATTGATAGACCTATATTCATCATGCCTGATTATTCAAAAGTTCAGTAGAATCCATATCAGTGATACCACGTGGAGACGGAAGAGTTTGATCGTACGTCGAAATGTTGGCCTCCCCAGTGCCCTGTATGCTCATTTACTGCCAATCAGGCAATGAATACTCCGTATACGCGCGGGAGAGACAGCTCTACCCCTGACTGAACAAGTAATCATCCATCGACTATTGTGGGATAAACAATCTACACATGCACAAAAGACGGACAGAATGATTCGGCGCTTACCAACAACTAGGGCAGTATTAGTCTTACATGCCTTGCAGAATACCAGGTCTATCTAGTCAGAGGACGTTGATGTGCATGGATGTCGCTGGAATTCCCCAACGGTTAAATTACTGAGCTATTTGTATTCAATCCCGATGTATAATAGTCAAGATATCACTCTAGTACATGTGGGTGTGTAATTCCCATATGCATTTTCAAAACACGTCTCGAGTTACACTATGGCCAGCTGAAAAGTTTCGCTACCGGTTTCCTTGACGTGAGATTCCATTCTAGTTCTTGTGAACGAATCATGTATCTTCACATTACAAAGCAAACTGTATGTTCATCCTTATCCCCATCGTCCACAGCCCGTACTGTGTCCCATCAACTTAGCCGGTTGTTTCGGAGCCCTCCGTTTGCGACTAAGATCCTCCCCCCCGCCTCGACGATCTCCTAGGATACACCCTGCTGTCACCCACGCGACAAGTGGAGCACATGTTCCCTTCCTCTCACCGGGTCGTTGGCCTTGGGCGTCCGATGGCACAGACGGCGGCGCACAGCCATTCTTTCCCTTTCGCCATTCGCTCACGACTTTTTGAGAGGCCGGACCATCGGGTCGGCGCTGGCGTAAGCCTTTGAATGGTCTTGGTGGCTGTCCTAGGTTCCCATCTAATGTTAGTCAATGTGGGTTAAATCCGCTCACCGAGCGCCGGGGACGTAGTGAGAAGCTGGTGACCTTTGTTCTAGAAAGACTATGTACGTAATTCAGAGTCATGTGTGATATTGCATCCCGATGACGCTGTTTCTCTGTAGAAAATCATCATTATGAAGAGATTCATCGATCTGTCATTCGACGGACGCTAATTTGAAGCGCGATGGCATGGGCGCAACCACCCCCAGGCCGAACGTAGAACTTTTAAGACTAGAAGTATACAGCAACAGTAGTAGTATAGCAAGTAGGAAACCTACTTTTCTATCTGTATGAGTCGCAATGCTAGTAGTGATAGTAGTGATACAGATGTATATGGATGGATCGCGGGATGCTGGATAGCCAAGTTGGGCCCAGTGCTGGCTACTGGTACATGTACGATGCAAGGGGCATAATGGCTAAAGAGACTTCTGCTGAAGACAATCCTGGCACTGTCAGACCTGTTCGTTGAGCCAAAGATCCTTCGGGTAAATGCTGACGAGCTTGTCTCCCGAACAGCCAGGTGTCCATGGCCCAACGCATGACATTTCACCTTTCGGCGTTCAAGGCAAGCCACCAATAGAGAAGATGGAATTATCCACAAAATGCCAACAACTGAAATACCTCAACAACGGCTTTGCCGTCTGCCACGCAAACGCTTGGCAGCGTCGGTCACCGCTAGCCAAAGGCTCGAGGTGGGCGATAGATTTGGTGACAGCTTTCGACGACTGGCGCTCTTTTTGTCGGCGATCACCACTGCCTTGAGTGGAGGTGTTTGTCCGTCTCTCACTTGTCGTATACGACGGAAACGCAACTTCCTGTGAATCACGTGAAGCAAACAAGCCTAAAGCAGTAGCTGTTCTCGCCAAAAAGGCATTTGAAGATTAGGATAACCCGAGAGACACAAAGGCCATGATCTCGGCCGAGAAAGAGTGGGGATGGCCCCCGGGATTTCTTCTGGCAGCCCTCCTTTCTGGGTACTTGTACTTGCAATGTCCTTTCGTGGAACAGCCCCCCTTAGCCTGGTTGCTCCGTGTCAACAATCACCTACTAGGAGGACTACTGCAATCATCTGGCAATAGCGTTGAACCGGCACGACGACCTCTGCGTGGGCAGGGGTATGCCGCCCACCATCCCATCGAGCGAGCCAAGCTTTCATGTGCAAGAATGTCATCGTCGCCCGCAAGGCAGCAAGGATTATGAGGGGTACAGTAGCACCAAGAGGCCAACAAGGCTGGCAATAATCTTCCGAGTAATAGTTTTTTCTCGAGAAACAGCGACTATCCGTAGAGGATACTACATACGCCGCTAAGAATGTTCAGACGGATGCACATTTTCTCGGTAAGTGGGCGGGGAGTCGACTCCCGACACTTGCTGCCATCACCAACAAGGGGGGCAACAGGTCATTGATGCCTGGGAAAAAAGGCCTTCAGAATGAGAGCTTATTCCTAAGAGTATGTTCTTTCCAGACGGTATGCATTGAAAATCCTTGCAAGGCAAACCTTCACACGCTCTTTGGGGCGGGACAGGCTGCACGCGCAACAATACGCCCGCCGAGGATATCTTCGGCTGCGGTGATTGAGGTAGACAAGTGGCAGCATGGGGTGCGTGTGCTGTACTGTCGACAAATCAGCTGCACCAGTAGAAACTTGGAAAGATTAGCCGTACATGAGGCTTGTGAAGGCCCAGTTCGGTCATTATCAACGCAACAATCCCAACGGTCAAGATATGAACTCTTGAAAAGATCTGCAATAGGTATATGACAGTAGAGCCCGACCGGGCATGGCTTCTCACTCCTACAGCATCGGGTCAGGAAATGAGAAATTTCCGTATATCCCGCGAAAGATAGTCCAGCCCGGGTATTACTGGATGAATCCTTCAGAAGATCGCTCTTACAGCTACCTTGTCGTTGCCTAACGAGGCCTTTTCCATCGGAGAACATGGGCCTGGAAAGGCAGAATAAGGCAAAAGACCCGACGCCAGGGGCCTGCCCAGTCCGTTTGACAAGCACCGCTTTTCGCAGCCTTGATGTAAATCACCGGACCCGTTTCCACGGCCTCGGCTGCACTCCGAGCCCAAGGTCGACGAGGGGGCCAGATAGGGCCGTTTAGCGAATCCTGACAACTGGGTTTTTGGGACTGGCTCGTCAGCCCGAGGACTGCGCTTGGGCATATCGGTCTGCTGCTGGGGAGCGCTTGGTTCTGTTGTAGTCACCATACTCCCGAACCCGGCAGGCATCCGTTGAAGTTTCCATGCCAACTTTCTTTACAAGGCTCCTCCCCCCCCCTACCAGGTCTATCTAGTCAGAGGACGTTGATGTGNTCCGACAGCAGACGTGGAATCGCCGATGTCAGCGGCCCATGTCCACTCAGGTCAGCAGGCAAGCCTGTACCTTTTGCTCCATGTTGATGGCGGCTACGCTCTAAGACGGTGATACCGTTCCTGGATCAGAATTGTCGCCTATCAAAAATGATACGATTTCTTCTCTATTTTCGCGAGCAACGTCCAGGATCCATAGTTGGGCGACAACACTGCGCGAAGCAAATGCCGGGAAACTCCCCGTATGGAAGGGAAGGACGGCAGACTGAGCACATGCAAACTCTGCCTTTATGACGAAGTCTGTGATACCGAACGGCGATACCTACGCAAGGGGGGAATAGAAGAGACTTCCTCGTGCGAGCAATGACGTTCACTGATACATAAAGAATGAGGTACCCGCAGGCCGACGGGGAGGTAGCACCCGTGCTGATATTACTTCGGCCACTCCCCCGGGGATGGGGAGAACATGTAATCTGACCGATCGACTGGACGTGCAGTTGGCATCCCTGGAGCTGCGCCGCGCTTGATATCGGATGACTTCCAGTTGGCTGTTCCCTGCGTGGCGTGTAGGCACGTTGGCTGCAGTGCATACCTACATTCTACTAGTAGTATGTACATTATTGATCCTCTACCTAGGTATGTAGCTTGTTAGTGAGTCTCCATCTCGTGTCCCATTGGCAATTCGTGTCGGCGACCATTCTGATAGGACGCCGTTCACTCGACTTTGGGGGCGACTAAGAACCCTAAAGCTTAATGAGATTACTTTTGAAATCTGACGGCCGCCCAGGGGCATGACAGTTGTCACATGAGCCAGCGTACCTGGATCAAAAGTCGAGCAGTGGTCGGATACCGTGCCGTTGCTCGACTCTCACGAGGAACAGCGGTGGGTGTGTGCCAGCGTTGGGCCACCCGAGCTGTGGAGGTGACTTGTACAGAATAGTTGCAGGTGTAGTTGCCTTGCATGATGTGCTCGGGCTTCGGGGAGTGAAGTCGAGAAACTGTTAGGCGGAGCCGGGCCAACGGCCGCTTTGAAATGGGGCTGGGTGCTTAGTGACGATGCCAACGAAGCCACGCTGTACGAAGCAGCGCGGAAGTCCTTCAGAAGGAGTATACCTGTTGTCACATGCAAAGTCAAGCGAGTTTTCCCCTTGGTGATAGTACGATAGTTGGAGCACGTAGTTTTGATAGATATGGGGGTAGGTATATGTGATCCTGGTACGGCGTATCCATTCACATATTCCTGTTGAAAGCCCAAGATGATCCGTCACAGGAGACACAAAGAGGAAATGATGTCACCGTTGCTTCTGAGCACTCGAAAATTGCTACCATACAGATGTTAATCGTATGTAAGTCTAGATGATAGAGGGACGATAGAACCAGCTATATTTCGTAATAGACATTCCCAGCTATCATCAGTCTACTAGACGTCCGGCGCATTCATGTCAAATTGCACCAGACTGTGCAGCATTCGGATCCTGTAGGGCGGTTGAGAGTATTGTATGTGAGGAAATCCATACTTTCAAGGCTCAAGAGGTTGCAAGGAGGGATAAAGCCAACCTCCAAACCAGAAGACGAGGTTGTTATTAACGGAAGCTATAAAATATACCAAGACAAGTAGGGGCTTCTGATAAAGTCTGGAAGAAACAGCATCCATACATTCAAGATTGCTCACACATTAAGTTACAAAATGGCAGGAAAAGCTGAGCAGCATGTCACACGTTGATCTCGTTTGTAAAGGGTGTAAAGGGATGGCTGAGCGTACCGATCTCATGAGAAAGAGCAACTGGTAGATAGCAGAGCCAGCGACTTGGCAGTATGCTTCTCCGCCTGAAGCTTACAGAATCACATGGAATTTTGAATGAAAACTCCTTGGACTGAGTGAAGGGTGTGAAGCGAACAAGGGCTGTACCTCTTTTACACCGCCAGTATTTTGGGACTGCTCCAGAAATGGACCCTCCATGCACAAGGGCACTCAACGACGACTCATGCCCTCTGAGTCTCCCCCAAAATATAGCACACAAGAACAAAGCTGAAGAAATGGGATCTTGAGAGAGCAAATCAGAATAGCAAACAATCTACGCTCGTTGTAGACTATATCATCACTCGCCGCATGGGCTTCAGACGTGTTTGAAAACCGGCCTTCTTATGGCAAGATCTTGGGGCAATACACTGTATTGATCATCTCACAAATCCCACCGGCTGGGAGAGAATCAATCACCGCTTAGTTATCTGTATTGAGTTGGAGAGTAGGTCGAGAGAATGCTCGGTTGGATGGCTCGATTTTGATGTGGCTTCGGATTTGGTCGGATTACGCATGAACATGAATCGTGCTGATGGTTTCTCGTCTCCATCAGACAATAGTGTACACCAACACACTTGATGATCCTCACTCAACTGTCATCTCCACCCCAGTTGAGTCTCGAGACGTCTTATATTTCATAAGTGCTTCATGCTGCTACCTCTTAGATCATGAAGCCATGAGATACACTCGTGGTAGAGATACCTACTGGCCTATACTGTAAATACTTATCAACCTACCTACCTACCTTAGTAGCTCCTGTAACTGTTACAGCAGTCAAGCCCTCTGTAAAGCTGCCGCCTCAGCCGCTACGATCCGAGCCTCGGAGAATCGGGGCACCGTTCCGGCAGTGGCCTCCCGCAACCGCTAGCGCACGAGTTGCGCCTTGCCTTCCCAGCCGGGGCTAGCGGCCACTTGTCAGCAGGCCGAGGCGACATTCTCCTCGAACTGCCTTGAACCTGAGCTCGCCAATCCAACGTACTGACTGCTTCACCACAGCCATTTGTCGTCCGAGTCCTGCCCTGTCATGCGTGGTCGGGCGCTCCACCGATCCCCTTCCCGGCGAGTGCAGAAGCGTCGCCGTCACCATGGGCTCGATCTCAGGCTCAGGCTCAGCCTCACCTCCGGACTCGGGCCCGGCCCAGCCCGTCCAACCACCCACCAAGCCGTGCCACAACTGCCGCCGCCAGCGGCTCCGATGTGATCGTTCGTACCCACACTGCAACAAGTGTGCCGCTGCCGGCAAGGAGTGCCTCGGATACGGCAAGCTGTTTCGCTGGACGGGCGCCATCGCCAGCCGCGGGAAGCTCGCCGGCCGGACCTCGAGCGCGCCGTTGGAGGCAAGGGTGGCGGAAGAGGCCGAGGCCGAAGCCGGGTCCGGATCCGAGGGCAACGGAGTGAAAGACACAGCATCCTCGCCCAGCTTGCCCTCCAGGAGGGCATCGTTGGCACTCTCAGGGACTCCAGGATCGCCGACATGGCCAGTATCTCCCTGGCGACCTGCCACTGCCTTGGCCCTGAACCGTTCCTTTGTACCCACGTCGCCAACGGGGTTTCTCTCCCATCCTACGTCTCATATCGCCAGTCCGAGCATTTCTCGAACGCCGGTCGATCCCTTGTTTCAAGACCTTAACCCATCTCATCGTTTCTATCTTGACTATTGTGCGTATTGAATGGGTTTGAATGAGTTTGAATGACTCTGAATGAGTCGCAAATGGCCATTCGGCTCCAACGTCCTTGCTGGGCTAACGTCATCCCACGCCAGTCACAAACCGCGTATGCAAAGACCTCGTCTCCAACGATATGCTAGGGTTCAATCCTTTCCGTAGCCTCATACCGCTTACTGGCGCTCATCCACTGCTACAGCACATCATTGTGGCAGCCTCGGCGGCTCACATGTCCAACCTGATCAGCATGGGCCTGCCCTTTCCCGATGATGGCGGATTTATCCCCGCGAACCGCCCCGCGGCCGCGGCCAAGGCACTCAATGATGCCTTGGTCGCCAAGCACACGGCGTTGAAGCTCATGTCTGCCGCCATCCAAAACCTTCACGCTGTCGATGGTGATGTCGTGCTTGCAGCGTCACTCTTCTTTATCAACGTGGAGTTGATTGAGTCTGGGAAGCACGGCTGGAGGGCACATCTCGAAGGAGCAGCCAAGATCATGTCCTCCTTGCAGCTTACCGAGGCTTGGGATAGCTCGCTACGGGACTACCTGCTCTCCGATTGCTTCATGTGAGCCTCCTATTCCTCCCATATCCTTTTTTCCCTTTCCTCGTACCTGAGCCTTCTGTTTCTTCTCGCTCCCGAACTGACCGTCCAAGTTACTTTATCCTCGCTTCAGCATTCATGCCAGCACGATATGCAACGTCGCTCCAATTCGAGACTTCCCAGATTCCCTTTGTTCTTGGGAAAACAGTGGCGAACAGCTATTTGTGCTGCCCACCGGAGCTGATGGAAATCTTACATGCCGCTTCCCAACTGTCCAGCGAGTTAGTTCATGACCAGCCGAGTGA
The DNA here is from genome assembly GCF_004382785.1 of Trichoderma ghanense. NCBI lineage: Eukaryota > Fungi > Ascomycota > Sordariomycetes > Hypocreales > Hypocreaceae > Trichoderma > Trichoderma ghanense. The sequence continues at coordinate 527,428 of NW_027395671.1, forward strand.
AGAGACCACGACGGCTGCAATCGCACTCATCAATCGTGCCCAAGCTTATGATATCTACTCATGGGCGAGAGACACTTCAGGAGTACTCGAGCTGCCAAAAGATGTGATGAAAAGCCGCATGCACGCGGGCGCCAGCCACCGTTTGGCTGCGTGCATATACATCTTGCAGGCAATTCCGTCTGCTGGAGAGAGACTGGGCCCAGCATTTGCCGCCTTTTTGACGGATGATCTGATGGCACATCTGAACATGATGCCGGTGGAAGATCCCAACTTCAAGGCAACCACATGGCCAACATTCATAATCGGCGCCGAGACGAGGGAGCCGGAACGGCAAAAGTTTGTCATGGAAAGACTACGGATCATGACTACCGTATGTCCATGGGGCTTTATCCATACCGCCATGGAGACGCTTCAAGTCATCTGGAACCTACCGGATGAGGAAAGGGGGTCCAAGACCTGGGTGCAGATGCTCAAGGACCCGGAGATGAACTTTTTGATCGTCTGATTGCCTGGCATGTCGACTTACTATCTCGCATGAAGCAAAGCATGGTCAAAATGGTACCGGGAGACTAGGTGAAGCCTCTTACACAGACCTGATGTGCTTCAGGAGTATTAGCACCCCCTGGGACAGCTGTTTTGTTGTTTCACTCCGGATCGAGCCTCGATCTGTTTAATGCTGAACCAGGCCACAAGTCGGAGACAACTCGGTTCAAGGATATTCAGCTCGCGTTGACCGGATGACTCCATGTCATCGCCAGAGTTGACTTATAGCGGAGTACTTCTGTTATCTCGGCATCAGCATGCTCAATTCCTGCTCATTCATGATAAGACATCTTCACCATAGGCATCCTGTACCGATTACAGATAACTACGATGGGCTTGGCGTGGCCGGATCTGCTACTACCATGCTCGCCAGCATGGCGTTGTCTCGACCGCTTCGGTCTTCTTGATGAAGAAACTGAAGATGAGCATGGACAAGTAGCCTTTTGGCCGCTACTTCAACGTGTGCTTCAGCAGCCAGTCACCACCACTGCTCAACTGATAGATGTTCTCGATACAATCGCCAACACGCTCCACTGTTCTTCTGGGGCGGCAGGCGACTTCGGAACACTCAGAGAGACCGTAGAGCACGACAGAGACAATTTCTTCTCAGACTATGGCCCACTATTGTGAGGTTCTCGCTAAAGCTGCCTGACCTCTTCCCGGAAGGAAGCATTCCGCTTCTGCGGCCGGGAGAGAGCTTTAGTCTTACAAGGGATATGGTTGGAAGCCTTGTGGCTCGTCAGTTTCTCTGCACTTTTCAATTACCTCCATGGCGCGATGGGTGTGACGACTTTGGCATTTGGTATAGCTCTGAGCAGCGACATCCCCGGGCTGTTCGGATGTATCTTACGGCACTGTTTTCCTATTTCGAAGAACTCAGCGCTGACTCCAGCTTGGAATATGCTGCCGATTCAGTGGGGTTTTCTCTACATGCCTTTGACGATATGGGAATCTCCTTGCAGGAAGATTGGAACCATGTTCGGCTAGGGAACATAAACATTGTTCACATCGAGACCTTCAGCACAGAGCAACAGGAACTTGCATATCAAGGGCCAGACGGCGCCGTAGTAGTCTCCGCGAACAAAGACATTGGCTTCGGGCAATCGGCCACCCAGGAAGAACTCTTCATGGGCAACTGTCCCGAAGCCTGTCCCGCAGTTCTCTTCACGCCAACGCTACAAGACGACCAGATCCTGGCCATTCATGGAGCCCGCCCGATGCTGAGGATTCTAGGTCAGCGCCGTGATCTCTCATGGGAAAAGCTGGCACCGGAAAAAGAGACGTGGAGGAAGGATGCTGCTCATGGATGCCCTGGAACTCGACGAGGTGGCGGCGGAGAGGCCCGCACCACTGCTTCCCGATCTGAAGTATGAAAACATGCAGCGGGAGATGCGAAAAGCATACACGGCGTTTTCCTCTTGGAAAGGCGGCGGCGCACCGGCTGTGTGGACCGGGCTTTAGGGTTGCGGCGCGTTTAATAGGGATCCTGGTGTGAAGGTGCTTCCGATCTGGATGGCGGCTTCGTTAGTCGGCAAGGAGATGTATCTTGTCTGCGGTGATTCGCAACGGGGCTTTGCTGATAAGTGCGAGCGCTTTGTTGATGGGGTGTTGGGCGGTGGGAGACGATGGATTGGTTGCTCGAGAATGTGCATCTTTGATACTTGATGGGTGATATTTGATATCACTGCTTGCATGTTGTAACTAGTAGACTTGAACAGTCCTGAATAGCATCTATATGTATTACAATACTGGGTTGCGTTACAGCTTCGACGATGCATGTGTGAGGAGTGGACCGGAAATATAAGTGCTTCGTAGAGAGCCCTTGCTTAAAGAACAAAGACAGAAAAGACCAACTGAGCACAAATCAACTATGATATGAACAATAAGAGGACAAGCTATATTTGTGAATAAACTGATTTGTTAAGCATCTATATCACGACATAAGCAACAAAATTGCAAATTACCCAACTCATGCGTGGCTCAGAAAGACAGCACAGGTAGGTACTGGCTGATCAGTGAGTGCTCTGAATGCTTGACCCCTTTCGTGATTTTGCTCCCTCGTAAGAGAATCCAGCACCAAATGCGTCTTTTTCTCGAATGGTTAGATAGTCGCAAGGTATCTAGGTATGTTGAGGAAAATCTGCTTGGATGGTTCCTCAAGACATACTTCACCAACATTATCGCACGTCATGCAAACCATTGATTTCCTCCTCTATATCGTAGCCTCACATTGCGTAAACGAGATGCGTCACTAAGCAAGCAATTAATTGGGTGGGATGATGCAATTATGCCTCAGCGTGAAACAAGGGGAGAGACTAACCGTCTCTTGACGGCATTGTATTCTGGAACCCGCTGCAAAACAACAAGCAATACTTCATGCCCAACAGCCTCAGTAGGCGGGGAATTGAACATCTCAGTAACGCAAGACACAGCTTATAGTCACATGCAGTGACGCCACCGTCGCACAGCAGCGCTGAGAGGCAATCGATTGATGCAACACCATGGCAGTCACTTGACTGGTTGATGCTTGAGAAGGATCCTGTGCCAGTATGGCTATCATTGGCTGGACTTTCAACGACTTCCCAGGAGGGTGTCTTGAAGCGAAGAGTAACGGGATCTCTGAACTGTGAGGCCGAAGAAGTTCCTTTCGAAGAGGGTGTGAGGTCTTGTTCTAGAATGGCGCGGCGCAATTAGGCGGCTCGTGAAAGAAGCCCGTTCGAAACGACGGAGGATCAGCAAGAAGAAGCGAGCTGTTAAGTGGCACAATGATGTGCAGCTTTCGCAAATTGGTCGATTTGAGTGGTCGTCAAAGAATGATCTCTTCACTCTGCCGAACCAGTGGGCTCAGGTCGACCTAAGGCGGAGGGAAGCTATCATGAGGCTTTCCCGTGGTTACATGGGGTTACCAAAGGCATCAAGCTTCTGCACGCTGCTGCAAGCCGCGCAGCCGGCCGGAGGGTGATTTGCATAAGGGCCGCTGCAGGCGATCCCGCGTGGGCATCTGATGCAAGGCGGGCCGGCGCCCGATATGGCGGAGGCTGGATGCGGTGCAACTTGATGAACGACGAGGAGCAACCGCTCTACGGACTCGGGAACTGAGTCAGTAGTAGAGTCAGTGAAGTCGGCATGCAATGACAAAAGGTAGGCGTGTGTTCATAGGGCAAGCGACACACGAGTCTTCCTTTACCAGAGAGACGGGACAGTCGCTCCACAAGCAGGGGCGGGGATGCGCAACCACAACAATGGTTCATGGCTAATCAAGCACGCACTCATAATAAGGCATGTCATATGTGACGATCGCGCGTCCGCCAAGACGGCATAACAACGAGGAGGGGATTATGGGTAGGGCAGAGGGTAGCCTCGGGCCAAGGGGAAGGGGAGAGGTGCATCTCTGGACGGGCTCTCGCATGTGCCTGTGCATATCCGTCGCATCGAAGATTCTCGCGGATGGGGTCAAGTCAGAGGAGAGGCGGCAGCCCGCGAGACGATGTAAGGAACAGGCGCTGCTTTTCATGGCGTAGAGAACATCAGGTACCGAGGCATGATGCTGCAGTACTAGGTAGATATCGGGCCTCGCATGGTGCCAGTTCGTGTTCCAGGGCGGGCGAGGCCAGTCGGCGACGTGAGAGAAAAGGGATGCTGAAGCGCCCGAGGTGCTGGTGATGGAGGTGAGGGGCGGGTTGGCGCTTGTGGCCGTGACGGACGAACTGCTCGGGGGTGGTGGTTGTGGTGGTCAAGCTGCGTCGGACGAGGGAGGGATGAGAGGCTGTCTGTCCCAGATTGCATCTGCTGTTGTTGGTGTCCAGGAAGGACGACGATAGGAAGTAGACGATGGTGGTAGATACATGAGTACCTATGTTGATGCTGAGGGTGATGAGATGAAGGCGGCGATGGACAAGACGAGAGAATGGCAAGGAAGAGGACATCCCCAAGACGGTGAAGGGGTGAGGAAGAAAAGAGACAACTGACAAGACTGAAGGTAAGGTACCTTATCTTGCAGGCGTCGCGATGGTTCCGCCGCGGCAGGAACCTTGAACGCTTCTTTCCCCGGCTGGAGGAGGGGCCGTGCCGCGAGCGAAGCAGGAGCGTGAAAAGCGACGCCCCTCGTGATCGCCTCTCTTTTTTCCCTTTTCCTGCCCTCGCCCTCGCTTCGCTCTCGCTTCTCCTCCTTGGCTCACCATCCGTAATTAATTTGCCCTTCTCCAGCACCCGTTTGGCGCTGGCCGTCACACACCATCTTCTGCCCGTCTGGCCGTTTGGCTTCGTCCCAGTCCCTTCTGTCTCAGAGCCAGCTTCCTGTCCGGTCGACAATGACCCGTATAGCATGGCCTTGTTCCGGCCGGTTCCGTGCTTATGCTTGTGCTTGGGAGGGAGAGGGTGGGCGGTGGTTTGCAGCCTGCGTCGGTGACGAGCAGCAGCTCCCACATCTTGCAGACTGATCTGATGCGACGCCGAGGCTACCAAACGTCGACCGTGATTCCGAGTTCACTCCGCCTCCAGCCTGCCTTTTACTTCGTACCTACCAGGTACATGTAACATGGCCGCTCTGCTCTGTCTTCGAACCAACAACAACTCCTCCAAGCAAAGCGTCTTGCCATCTCGGTGACGGTTCCAGCGAACAAGATCCCGCGAGCCGTGAATTCAGCCTCTTCGATTCTCGCCGGCTAGGTAGCTCGCCCACCCTCCCTCGGCCAGCTTCTTATCGGCGAGCACGAAGACGAGAGCGCCAGACTAAAATATTCCATCTCGATGGGCGGAGCGCAAAACAGCCCCCAAAGACTTATTACCCGGCGTGCAGCGGTTACCCCTGCAGTGAATGCATGCTGGTAGCCGTCAAGATCAAACGGCCTGGGGCTAGGGATTCGACGATGCTTCTAGTGCCATGTGATTGGCAGCCGCTCACAGCCTTTTGAACTCTGATGTCTAGCCGCATACGTCTGCGAAAAATAGCTCCCGACAGCTGGAGTGCAAGCAAGCGCGGAAGAGGCTCAACCTTGCGGCTGGCATCGCGCTCAAGCTGTTTCCAGAATTGTGGTTCGGTCAGTTGCTTGCTTGACAGGCTCGAGGGTATTCGGAGACCTTTGGCTAGTGGAACGTGGGGTCACAGCAGGTCTATGCCTCATACTCGCCTCTGGACGCTACCATTCGGCCGCCCGCACCGCTGGAACCGGGCAGCCTTCAAACAGGCCATGCAAGCCCGTGTCCCGTCACTGGCGCTTGGCCATTCACCTCCTCGACCAGCCGTTTGAGCCTCCGTTCGGGCGTCTGTTTGAGCTGCGACTTCGTTTCCCTCTCCCCATAGACGGCAGAATCACCGCCTCGTTCACCATTGCCAAAGCACGGCTGCGTCACTGCTGCGGCTCCCACGGTGAACGTCTGCCAGCCGCCGGCCAGAAGCAACGACCGCATTTAAAACCCCCCCACGATCCTGATTCTCCAATCACAAGCTCCCTGCCTGCTCAGAGATCCTGGGATAACGTCTGCGCCAAAACCTGGCCACTCCGGGGGTTCGGTCTCAAACCACTCGCGCGCCGCCAGCTCTCGAGCCAATCTGCGGTGTCATGCACATCACTGCCGTCATCATCCCGAGATCATGACCCTCGGTGCATCGAACCTGCCGGACAAGACGCCATCGTCACTCGAACTTTCCTTCATGCGCAGTCCCATCCTCGCTCTCCGTCGCAGCCCTTGTCATCCTACGATATAATCGATCCGACGTTCTTTGTCGTCTACACCCTCCACCGTTACCGTCATTGTCCCATCCGCCAGCCTCGACCCCGACTCTACAACCATCCGCCTTGCTACGGCTGCTGGCCTCGTCACCGCCGCGGGTGGCTCTCCCTGTCCAGGAGGCGCCGTAGCGCCTCGCACGACAGCCAGCCATGGCCACCACCAACGCTGTGCCAGACACGCAACTGGGACTCAGTGCCGAAGAGATCCAGCTGCTCCGGCAAGGCCAGGCGGCTCTGGGAGGCGGCGGGGGCTCAGCAAGCTCTCGGGCAGCCAGCAGAGCCAGCAGCCAAGGCCTCTTGATGCTGGACAGCACGTCGCTATCGGCTCTGGGGCGATACTTTGATCGATTGATGGCCGGCATCGAACAAAACATTCGCTATCTCAGCGAGCAAGCCCAGATGTTCACACAGGTACAATACGACCGAGCCGGCAACATCATTGACGGCGCCGATGCCGAAATCGCACGCTATACGGATATCCTGCGGCAGCTCGACGAACTCGAGGTCGATTTCGACAGGATAGCCCACATCAAGGAGATTGTCAAAGGATACAGATCAAGGGTTGAAACACTGGAAAGGGACTTGGAGAGCAGCGGTGGCTCGTCAAGTCGCCACAAACATTCACCGTCACATCACCAAAAGCACTCCCACAAGCACAGCTCCTCTCGCCACAAATGATGCAGGGTGCCAATTGCACCATGCTTTCTTTACTTTTCTGTTTCTCTCTTCAATCGGGCTGGCTAGAGCGACCTGCAGCCAATTGTTTTTACGTCTAAATCTTTGGCAGCAATATTCACTATATTCATTGTGGGCTTGCCATGGGAGAGAGTCCCCGGACTCTGAAAGCTATTTGGCAAGTTTCCAACGGAAAATTTCGGACATTTCAAAGGAATCCCCCCCCAAAAAAAAAGTTCGTCTTCAGATGCCCTAGCAGGCCAGAATTGGGGGAATGTGTATCGTTCTCGAGATTGCGGGATTACGGCAACGGAAGTTCTTTACAGATGGGTGACGCCTCGCGGCTAGGCAAGAAGGGAAAAAGCCTCACGGCTCGTCATTCAGTATTCGGTTTGGGTATTGTTGGTTCGGCGTTGAAGTTGCGGATTCTATTGATTTCGGATGGTTTGCTGCTCCCTTTCATTTTTTTTTTTTTTGTTGTTACCCGTTTCTTTTACCTTTGGCCATATCCCTTGCTACATTGCAGATGCTGTTCATTTTTCTTGTCACGCGGTTCTTACTCCCCCAACCATGACTTGGAGGGATTGGGGATGCCGCATGCATGTACGTTGGGACTGGCTTGGTTGGCGAGCGAACAAGACACAAGGATACTTCTGTTTAAGCGATACCGAGGATACGGCGTTTGCGGTTCATTCGTCTTTTATTTTCTTCTTATACCCTAGGGCAGGATGAGACGGGAGTGATTTTGGTCTCCCGTCAGGCGTCGACAGAAGAGAGGCACAAGCCCGCCTTGGTCAGGCAGCGAGCAGCCTGGACGGATGGTGTTTCGACTCTTGGCTACCGGGACGCAATGCATTGATCCCCTCCCGCGGGATGGGGATGGACCGCTGCTCACTTGGACAAGCGAGGGCGGTATGCGGGATGCATTGAGATGCGTTGCTAGTCATTGCTAGTTCTTGCAAAGTACAGTAGTTAACACGTAATGTTGAGCTGGCGCACCTACGAGGCGCCGGCATAATCAGTTCCTCGTTCCGTCTTCCACTTGCCCCTCTGGTGGCCGATTGTCAATTTCGGTGTAGACCGGGACGGTGGTTGGTTGCGGAGGGTCAGTCACCGCATCGAACCGGCTGCATGATACACTTGGACCGATCCAATGGATGAGAAACGGGGCCGGCAAGTGAAAGAAGGAAAAGACAAGAGTGATTTCATCATCACTGCGTTCTGGCTTCCGCGACAAAGTTGGGAGATTGTTTGTGCAGAAACTAGTGAATGGACTGCTTAGGAGGGTGGTGGCACATCAGAGCCGTCGTTCCCCTCTTGTCGTCTCGATTCGCGGATGTGGGTATGCTTTGGCTTGGAGAAGAGGTGGTGGGGAGGCGAAAGGAGCTGCGTATGGTTGGGTTCTGGCTGTGATGAGAATTGGGTTGGGATTTTTTTCGTCTGGGAGATGTGGACGCCGGGAGGGGGGAAGGGGGGTTTATATATCGTTCGAGCATACATAGTTACCTAGGAACCTTATGTGCTTTTACTTTAGTATGGATTCAGGTAGAAAGTCTAAAGGCAAGGTTAGGTAAGGTAGGTAAGGCGAGGGAACATATGATGTCCTTCAGTCTGTCTTTTGTTCCGCGTGGGATCTATCCATCTACGTCTGATAAGTCATGCGTTCGACGTGATAGATTACCTTACTCGGTCCGAACAGGCCGGTAACATTGCTGCTTTTATATCGACAGGAGAGGAGAGGAGACCATCTTCTCTTTTCGATTTTTCCACGGACAAAGCACGAACCCAATCACGAACAACGCACCATCATACATCAAACACCATAGGCACGCAAGGCACAGAGCAAAAGCTGAATCAACATGCACCATCAACCATTGCGGAAACATCGTCTTGTCTCGAGGTTCTTTCAAGTTATCTGTATCATCATCATCTCCCTCCTAAACGCCCAAAACCAGGCCAGGCCAAGAAAGAAAAAGAAAAGCAAAAGAAACAAGAGCCAAGTCCAACCAAAACAACAAAAGAAGTGACAACCCGCCAAAAACCAGCCGGCTATATAACAAAAGCCTCTACCCTGCGCGCCGCATTTCTTCGTTAAAGTCACTGACAAAAAGCGACTCAAAAACACACAAAGTACATGGGAAGAAGAGTGGAAAGGGAAAGGGTGAAAAGAAGGGTGGGTAAAGGGGGGGGATGAAAAGAACTCCATGGTATGGGAATGCGAATGTGCCAGCTCCTGATGACTTCCACGTCTATGTGCATGTGCTGCTCCTCTGCATCTGTCGTTCCCCAAAAAAAAAAAAAGATCAAGCGTCAGGAGCACGCTGTGGCAACTTGCGTTGACCCGTATTCCATGCTTTGACGTCGTCCCAAAGCTCCAATGAGTGAATGCCAAAAGAACTCAAGGGTTCAATATAAGTAACAGAGAAGAAGAAGGGGGGAAGGAAAAGAATGATTAAAGAAAGTCTAAGCACATGAGTCAACGAGCCCATGTGTTTGATGCTGCTCTTGACATGTTCTGAATGATTCCAGGCATGACAACGGGAAAATGACGAGTCTTGCCAACGCTGATGTTGGGTGCCAAGTTATGCGTGACGAAAGAAACAAAGGCAGAACCTAAGCAAAATGGTGAGAAGAAAAGGCGTAATGTATGGTATCCATATGTATCTTGCTGACTTTTTTGGGGGGTTTTCTCTTTTTTTTCTTTCGTGAGATGATGTCGATGGGAGATGTAGGCCTTGTCCGAAGCCACGCGTGGGTTGAAGTTTGCACAACAGCAGCCATCCAGAAATGGGGGGGGATGAAGCCACCCATGCAAAGTCGTAAAGGTACCTAGGCTCTTCAAGGTACTTGCGCCCTTGCTTTTCTCCAGACAAGTCCCGTCACATCAAAGATTCCTAAACCCTCGCAATGCGGCGCCGGTCCAAAAAGGGGCTCGGCATCTCGTCCGTGTCCGGGTCCCACACGGCGACCGGCCCGTATCCGGTACTGGCCACGCGCTCCCGATATGCCGCGATTCCGGACCTCTTAGGGCTCACGTTCTCGCCCAACGGCACGCCCGGGACGCTCATCGGCCGGCCTCCAGCGCGTGCCTGCGACAGCTCGATGAGCGTGTGGCCCTTAACGTTGCTCTTAGCTATCCGGCCCGCCGACTCGGCTGCCTCCTTCCTAGCAGGCAGCCTGCGCGATAGGCCCGATGTCGACGTCGACGACGATATGGGTGAGGGAGTGTTGGCCTCGCTGGCCGTGGTCTGCTGCGTCATATTGGCGATGGAGGGAATCTTAGTCAACCTGGTCACCGGAGACCGCTTCCGCCTCTCTGCCTGGCCATTGGGTGGGATGGCAGCCTTGGACACAAAGCCGCTCGAGGTGGCCGCGGCAGTTCTAATGCGAGCGGCAGCACTCGACGACTTGTGCGAGAGGAACGGCCGGCTCTTGCTGGTGAAGGGATTCTTAGTCGATGATGACCTGTGCTGCGTCGGCGAGGGAGGGCAGGCATCTTCGCCGTCCGACTCCTGGGCGGCACCGTCTCTCGCCCAATCGTCGAGGTTCGCAGCCGCCTTGGACGCCGAGTTCGCAGCGAAGATGTTACCCTGGTGCGTCAGGGGCTTTCCGTGGCGGCGCGGCGACAGCGATAGCGAGGCGATGGCCATGGGGCTGGGCGACTGCATCTCGACGTCCATGGGGGTGCCCATTTGGCCGGCGAACATGGTCTGCGCCCGGTGGAAGGGCGTCCGCGCCGCTCGCTTCAGGTCCTTGCTGATGTCCGGGCTCTCGGCCGAGTACGAGAGCTCCGTGATGTCCGTCGTGGAGGGGAACTCGTCGCCGCTTCCATCCGCGGACGAGTTGTGTGCCTGGTCCGACTTTGCCATGGGCGACTCGATCTGCACGTCTTGCACAGGAGGCGGAGGCGTTCTCTTACGACGGCTCTCTAGCTCCTTCTCCACGCGATTCCTGACCTCTTCGTCAAACTGCTTCTTGAGCCTCTCCACCTCGGCGCTCACATGGCGGTCAATCTCCAGCCGGGCCTTGACCTCCCACTCTCTTCGAATCGACGCATCCAACTCCTGCCGCATCAGGTGCTTGTCCTTGTCCAGACTCACCAGCCGCAGGTTCAGCTCCGTCTCCTTTTCGCGAAGAATCTCCTCGCGCGCCTTGAGCGCCCTGTTCAGGTCGACCACCTCCTTCTCCTTCCTCGTGAGCCGAACGATCGGCAGCTGAAGCAGCTGTGCAGTATCTGGTCTTCTATCGGGGTTGACCTTGAGGCAGTCCTTGATGACCTGGTTGAGCTCGGGAGAGTACATTTCGGGCAGAGGGGCGACTCGGCCCTCTTTGATCTTCTGGACTAGTTGAAAGTGCGTCTTTGCGTTGAAAGGGGGCTCGCGAGCGCAGAGCTCATAGATGATGCATCCCAACGACCAGATATCGGACTTGAGCGTGTATTTCTCGGCCGCGCAGATCTCGGGCGACATGTAGAACGGGGTGCCGACGTAGGTGGAGGCGAAATCGTGGGACTTGATCATCTTGGACAGACCAAAGTCGCCCAGTTTGACCGAGTTATCCTCGCCAAGGAATACTGTTTCGTAGAACACACCGTGTTAGCTGGTCCGGCCACGGGCTACTCCCAACGCTGCCTGGAGATGCGCGTCTATAGGGGAGATTCTCACCATTCTCAGGTTTCAAGTCTCGATGCAGAATCGTCACCGCTCCAGCCGGAGTCTTTGGTGCCGTTCCTCCCGTCGTGCCTACGACATTACCGCCAACGTCGGGGGGGTCAACGCCATAATGACAGCGATACAGGGCCAGAACCAGCTGGCTAAAGATGCTCCAGACAAAGCTCTCCTGCGCCCTCTGGCCCTTGGTCTGTAGCTCCTTGATCACGCGACCCAAGTCGCCGTTGCCGCAGTATTCCATGTACAGGTGCAGGTCCTGGCTCGCCTTGAGGTGCTCGCGGTGGTAGTAGGCGACGATGTTCGGGTGGCGGAGGTGCGAGAGGATCTGGAACTCGGAGTGCAGCTGCTCGCGCTCTTTCTGCGTCATTCGGATGTACGAGATTTCTTTGCGGCACATGATGAAGCCGTCGGCCTTGCGGCGGACCTTGCGGATGATGCCAAAGGAGCCATGGCCTAAGGAGAAAATGGCACAAGAGAGCCAGCGTTAGCAGAAGCTGTCCCCAGTCCAAATCAATCTCGCTGTCATCGTTCGTTCACTGGTGGCGGCTGGAGATTGTTGGTTCTGGGCTCGCACTCACCAATCTTCTCCAGCGTCTCGTATTTGTCCTCGGTCGACATGTTGCGTCGTTATAACGGTGCTACCAACAATGCTTGTCTGCTCCCGAGCCCCATAAAGCAAATATTTTGAAGAGAAAATCGAGCCGAGAGTTACGATAAGGTAGAGGGGAAGAGACAGAGAGGAGGGGAGGAGAAGAGGGGAGGTAGGCGAGAGCGTTATAGAATCGAATCCCTCCCCGAAAACTGTTGATTTGCTGCGTAGGGTGCCGTCTGACGTAGTTCCAAAGCCGAGAAAAGAAAGAAAAGGAAAGCGCTAGGAGAAAGTTTGTTCTGGCGATGCTGGTATTCAAGGGGGACAAAAAAAGTGTACAATAATAGAAGCGGTTGGAAAACGTCGGATCAGCGAGTCGTCGAAAGGCTTGTTGGAAAAAAAAGGCAAGGTTCAAAGGCAAGACAACGCACAGCAACGAAGCAGCGGCTTCTCACCACCTATTAAACGGGGCAAGGTCCCTTGTATTAGCTTAGCCCACGCAGATAGTAATGGACAGGAAACGGCTCCAAACCTAAACAAGGCGCTGTGTTTCCACCCCTCTTTTTTTTTATATATTCTCTCTGTGCTCCCCTCTCTGGCCGGTTCCTTGGTTTTCTTTGCTTCGGCAGAATAGAATTGGCTGATTTGGCAGAGAGACGCAGCGGCCAAGAGGAGATTCCAGACTTGGACCCTTGCTCCGCCAATTCGCTGGCCGCTAAAAAGCAGCTCGGCAGCTGGACGTAAACAAGTGGCGGGGTTGCCATGGCGACAGGCCCGATTGGGCATGTGCCGGGGGTTTATCCGCTTATCGATAGTGGAAAGCGCCGGTGACTTGACGCTTGTGGGGACGCGAAATGCGTGGCAGTGATGCAGTCGATTTGTTCCTGCTGGCGTCTGTGGCGGAAAATGTCTCGGCTTTAGGGTAGCAGATTGCGTATTGAGGCAGCAAGAACAGCCAGACGGGCAGAGTCAAGTGCAGAGATCTGATAAGATGGCAGGTGTCAAGAATCACAATCATCGGCATCTGAACATGTCGTCATACAGGCACAAACGCCGAGTAACAACTGAGCGGCTCGGTTCCGCAATGGCAACTTCCGGTGACGTGCAAAGAATAAGCGGCAAAGTCGGTTTTATCTCCGCGAAAAGAGGCGGTTTACATAAGCCTTGAAGACTTAATCGCCATCTCCCTCTGTCTCTTCCCATCTTCAATGTAATACTGTAAACCTCTCATAGCGTGTCAATTCTAGACTCACGCTCTCCTTCCCTTCCCTCTTCTCCTTTCTTTATATCGTTCACAATAGAAGTACATAAAAAAATGGTGCTGAAGAAGCACGAGCTAGAAGGCAAACTAGGCGAGGAAAGCCTCCTCATCAAGAGTGGCGTGCTACGAGACGAGAATCCTCTCGATACAAGCGCAGAGTTTCACGAATTCCTGTTGGCGTGTCGGCGTGGAGATTTGAGGAAATGCCAGGAACTCATTGGCATGGGCGTCAACATCAACGGCAAGGACAAGTTTGATTATACGCCTTTGATCATTGTGAGTCTTTGCATAACATGAATCAAGTCTGGACTTGGCGGGGTATAAGAGAGAGACTGACGATGTGATATCAAACAGGCGAGTTTGTGTGGTCACTATGAGTTGGTACAGCTGTTATTAGAATCCGGTATGTTCTGAGTTCCGTCTTCTCACATGAGAAATATTGCAATCAACTTCTCACACGACCACAGGCGCCCTCGCCGAGAGAAACACCTTCCAAGGAGAGCGCTGCATATACAACGCCCTCAACGACAGAATCCGCAACCTCCTCCTCCAGTACGACTTCTCCAAAAGCTCAGACCCCTACGTCTACTGGTCCTCCCACATCTCCACCCTCCTGGGCCGTCCGACTCCCCAAACGGCCGACATCTCCCTCGACGCCGAGACCAGGTCCTTCAACCTGCACAAGTTCCTGCTGGCCTCCCGAACGCCCTACTTCCGCAGGAAACTCCAGGCCAACCCCGAAACGACATCATGGAAGCTCTCATCCACCATCCCCGCGGAAGCCTTCCAGATCGCCGTCCGGTACATCTACCTAGGCGAAGTCCCCCGGGATCTCGCGCCCCCGGGGAGCACCGCCACCGAGGAAGACGTCGCCAAGGGCCTCGACAAGATCAGCAAACTCCTTGAAATCGAACAGCTATGGGAGGCCATCCTCATAGGCAACGACCGTCGCCTGGCCCGCCAGCGCTACCAGGACGAAGTCGCACGAGCCCTGGGCCAGGTCACCGACTTCTTCCAGCAGAGCGTCCTCGCGCACAAAATGGTCGTCGACACGGACCGCGTCGATGAGGTCCGCTGGCGCCACGACAACTCCATCTTCGCAGACGTCCTGCTGCGCGCAGACGAGCCCTCGGCCGAGGACGCAGACGGCGTCCTCCTTGCCGCCGATGCACCAGCCTCCAACACCGGCATCCCCATCGGACCCTCTCACGAAGCAGCAGCAGCAGCAGCAGCAGCAGAAAGCAACGGCGTCAAGAAGACGCGGAAATCGGTGCTGTATCCCGCCCACAAGGCGATGCTCATTCGCAGCGAGTACTTTGACAAGATGTTCTCGGGCGACTTTGTCGAGTCCAAGAAGTCGGACCATCTGCACGTCATCACCGTCGACTGCTCGCCGCCCGTGCTAGAACTCATCCTGTCCTTCCTGTACACGGAGAACGCATCGTGTCCGCTGGAACACGCCCTGGACCTGCTATACGCCGCCGACATGCTCTTCCTCGACAGCCTCAAGAACAAGGCCGCCATCGCAATCAGCACCCTCGGAAGCGGCACCGCAAACGCCCTCGTCGACCGCACCCACAACACCAACGACAACATCCCAAACAAAGACACTACTCCCAAAGCATCGGACCCAGAAGATCCCGAACAACAAGTCGAAGTCGAGCCCATCAACATCTACGACGTCATCCACGCAGCGTGGGACCTCCGCGTCCAGCGCCTCGAAGAGTTCGCCGCCCGCTACCTCGCCCACCGCCTCGAGGACTACATTGACGAGCCAGACTTCCACGAGCTCATCCGCGAGAGCGCAGACCGCATCCAGAAGCGCGAGGAGACGGACACCATCGAGCTGCTCGACGACATACGGTATTACCTGTCCGAGCGGTTCAGGCTGCGCTTCGAGGACGCTGGGCTGGAGGAGATGATGGACGAGGAGGGGGAGATTGGGGCCGAGGTGGTGGCTGCGCTGGTGAATGGCTCGGGGGATGTTGCTGCTGCTGCTGCTGCTGGGGAGAGTGGGAAGCAGGGGGGTGGTGATGAGGTTCGGGGGGATAAGGGGGGTGAAGATGGGGGAGAGGGTGTTAGGACCTTGGATGGGGAGGCGGCGGAGGATGAGTTTGCGTCGGATGCGATTAATTACCAGATTCTGCTGCACAAGATTGATGCCATGTTGGAGGGATTAAAGTTGGATGCATGAGGTTGCTATAAAGGAGAGCAACGAGAACTGTTTATACAAATGCGATGTCTATAAAAGTTGCACTCTACTTGCATTATATAGAAGCACTTGGATATAGATGCAGGGGGGATTAAAATGTTACACATGTTTGCATTCTGAATTCAGCTCGCTGTCTATACAACTTTTGGCGTAACCCTCGCTCCTAACCGTATGGAATTCGCACCGAAGTCCAAGTCCACCATCCAGATCCAGCAACAGAAGAAGACAGACAAGAAACAAGGCAGAAAGAGAGCACCGTCTAATCGTACACAGAACCTCTGGTCCCTCAAACGCCCCCCCGCCCCCCTTCAATACTTGACAAGCTTGATCCTCGCCCGCAACGCCTCGGGCAGCTCCTCCAACTTGACTAGCCCCAGCTGCACAACATCTCCCCAGAAGAACATGGCTCTGTCCTGGGCGTAACTCAAGTAATCAAACTCGTCCGCGCCAAGCTCCTCGTTCGCAGGCATTCCGTCCAGTCCAGGCACCTTGGCCTGCACAATGCCCCAGGCAATCCACTGAGCGCTGTTCGCAGGCTGCCACAACCGGGCCTCCTCGATGAGCTCCCGCACCTGCTGGTCGACCTGCTCCTCGCGCGCCTTTTCGACTGCGTTCCAGTCACCTCCGGGGTAGCGAGCGTCGAGCATGAAGTCGACAATCGAGCTGCTAGACGCCGTCGGGTGGAGCGAGGGCGTGGCCGAGCCACTGGCCGCCTGGCTGTCGAGGGGCGTCAGGCGAGGCGTCGAATTGGACTGGTGGGAATAGGGGCGGTGTTCCACGTAAGCCTTGATGAACCGCTTCTGCTGCTCGAGGCTTGGGTAGCGATCGGGATTGCAGGCATAGGGGACCAGCGGGTCGTGGTAGTTGTACATCCACTCGGTGAAATGGTTGGCAAACTCGAGCCCGGCGGTGTTGGGAGCCGCGTATTCGAAATCAATGACGACCAGCTGCTTGTGCTTGTTTGCAGGCTGAAGCAGGGGCGACTTTTCGTCGTCGGGGCGAATCCTGAGGATGTTGCCGTATTGAGTCTATTGTATCTCTGTCAGCCTTTTGCAACTGCGGTGATTGAAAAAAAAGGAGGAGGCGCTCACATCGTTGTGTGCGAATACGAGCCGGTCCCTGATGGACCTGTGACCCTTGTAGCAGTTGTTGAGATGAGCTCTGTACTTGTTCACCATCTCCTTGAACTGGTCCCAGGGGACACCGCACACATAGCCGTTGGCTTTCCATGCATGAGCGACAGAGTCTCTCCTGATGGCCTCGGGCGTCTTCTCCAACTCCTGGTCTAGGAAACTGGTGATGCGGCCGACATTATCAACCCACTGATCCCAGTTCTTCCATACGCCGGGCCCGCTCTCTCGTTCATGCAGCAGCACCTCGACACCGTCGTGCAGCTCTCGCATCCGCTTCGCAATCTGCTTCGACGTTTCAGGCTCTCGCAGATCCGTCGGGGTCAACGTCTGGGCATTGAAAAACTGCTCAAAGCGCCCGTTCTTGAAGGTTCCCAACAGCCGCGGGCCAATCTTCTTGCGCGCGAGTCGCTGCAGCACCTGAAGCTCGTTCTCTCGGTCAATGAGATGTTCCACCTGCGGTCCGTAGACGCGAAGAAGCACCTTGGCCGGCGGCTTCTTGCCCTCCAGCTGGGGCATGTCGGCTGGTGGGGTGACGACATAGACGGCGTTTGTCAGGGCACCACTCAGTCGCTCAACAGACATGGACTCGCCACTGCCGAGAGGGATCCTGCGCCAGCCCTTGAGCCTTAGAGTATGGGCTATGCGTAGAATCTCATTCTTGAAAATGGTCCACGCCTCTGTCTCCCTTTCGACCTTGGTGGCATGTGTCGCGACGTCGTCCGTGCTGATGCTGGCCCCTCCAGTGTAGCTCATCGTCTTGGAATTGTCCAGCCAGGCATCGCAGCTGGGCACGATGGCGTCGCCGTCGACATAGTCGGTGTCGGAAGACGCAGCGCGATGGAGAGACGTGCGCGACGGCGGCCGCCGGTGCTTGGTACCAACTCGCGGGCTGAACTTTGGCAGCGAAGTGAGTCCGATGGATGCCATTGATGTTCGCAAGATGTGCTCCAGGCCGTCAAAGGAGATGTCGCTAGACTGCGAGCTCGTGGAATCCGCTCGCTCGCGCGGAGAATGGCTGGGCGCCGGAGTTGCAGCGCCTTCTGCGGCCTGTGTCTGGTCGGACGGGGGAGACTTGGACTTTCGTCGACGGGGCTTCAGCTTCCTGGCGGCTGCCTTCTTGCGCTCGCGCTCCAGCCATTCGCCAACCTGGGCCAGGATCCTCTCGCTCTGGTGGTTTCGACGGTGGTGATGGTGGTGCCCCGAGGGAGTCGCATCGTCCACGGGGCGCAAAGCCGGCGAGGCAGTGGCAGACAGCCTGCCGCTGAGGCGGCGAGAGGGAGGAGCCGCTGCGTGACCTCGGCGCTGCTTCGCATGGTGGGAATCGTCCTCGATGTAGTCTTCGGGGACGGGGTCGGCAATCTGCACCGCTGTTCCAGTCGTAAGCCCAGGATCGCAATCTCTCGTACGTTTGCCTCGCCCAGTTTCCTTCCAGCCTTGATTCCCTTCCATTCCTTTTCCCTCCTCGGCTATGCAAGCACAGCAACACAAATCGACAGATCATTCACCCCACCAAGACGAGCCCCGCGGTAGCAAGCGAATCCATCGTCGTCGTCGTCGAACCAGCATGGGCGGCACACACAGACGACATGGGAAATCCTCCTCCAGCGTCCGACGGATATCTTCAATTATTCCCAGCGATGCGGCCCCCTTCAACCCATACAACCAAACGTTTCCTTGCGTAGCAACGTACCTTTCAGAGTGCCACTAGCAGGCGGAGTGCGCACGGCCTCGTCATCCATCTTGAGAGCCGAGCGCAACGCCGTGGGAGGGTGAGCTGATGTCTCGGACATGGCAGCCAGGACAACGCGCTCTCCTTATGTAGTCCGGCGAAGAGGATTTTTCTGGCAGCCTGTTGCAGTCGAGAAGCCTGGCCTAGAGGACACCCTCGTGGCTCAAAGGATCAGAGAGCTGCGTCGTGGGAGTTGGCAGACACCTCGAACCGAACAAATAGAGAGGCGCTGGCTGATAAGAGGAAGATGTCTCGAGCTAACAAAAATCCTGTTCCTGGATGAAACCACCAGACGTCACCAATGACAGCAGTGACACAAGCACGGCTGAGCTGAAAAAGAATAGAGAAGTCCAATAAACACGAAACAGTGTCTCAGGCGATAGTGAGTGACCGTGAGATAAGGAAAGACAAAGAGGATGCAGGAAGGAGGAGGATCTGGGGGAGGACGAAGGCAGCCCTCGTGACCTGTGACGAAGGCGGGCTGGGGGAAAGAAATGCAGGACCAGGTCCAGGCTCCCCCAAATGTTGAGCAGCGACACTAACAGCCAACGCCACGCTGTTTAATTGGGGGGTCGTCACTATAGTATTAGTCCCAGAAGATCATAGTCTGGGTGATTTAGAAAGGGCCGTGCTGTTTTGTTGCGGTTGCGATAAGGGATTTTCCGACTTGTTCGGTTCCCCGTTTGTGGGTGTGGTACGTTTCTGTTAGTTGATGGATTGATAGGGGGGGCCTTGTAAGAGGATAAACGGCGATAAACGACTCAGGAAAAGACACAGATGGAAGGGGTATGACGTAGGGAAGTGGCCTCGAGTGTCATCCCGGTTCCCTCTTTCAAACTGTACAGCCTATCTAATACGCTGATTTCATTCCTACCTTATCTTCTTGAATGGTACTCGTATATAATTCAGGCACCGTCCATTTTCTTCTTACTGTACAAGGTTCAAGCCATGGATCGACGGCCCGTCGCGCAGGCAATGAATGACAAGGTGTCCAGTTTGGCCTATTATTCGCTCTGCCTGATAGTTGGCGGACACGAAACCAACCAGCAGACATGTGATTTTGGGGGACCTCTTTATCCACATCTCATTTTTTACTCCCTGTCCGTCCTTACACACATATAGTAGGTAGGTATCCATACGATAGCACCTCGGGCTACTATATAGTAATAATACTAGTACTACTACAGTAGCAATAATTAAGCCTCTCCCATCCTTGCATGCTGCAACCGCTTGTGCTGCGCCGAACATCCTGGCAGAAATCCATCGTCTCGGTCGCCGCATGAGGAAATCCCAAGCGTGCCTCACCCTCTGCTCGCGTGCGCACTTTTTCGTCTAATACAATGCTTCGGCTCTAATTGGGGGTCTATGCATAGCATAGCGGCTTTATGTAATGAAATGCAGGATCTGGCCTTGAGGGCTCATGGTGATAGGATGGGAATGTGATGACACGAGGACAGTAGCTCAACAAAGAGACATCGTAAACAGAAGGACGCATTTGGAGCCTCTCACACCCCTCACACCCAGTCCTCCTCGTTGGCCAGCCACTCTCTCGTCACGTCCACCCCCTCGTTCCTCATCGCCCACACAATCGCATCAACCACATCGTCCACAACCACCGCCGGCCTGTGTCTCGGCTCCTTCTGCGCCGCCGTCTCCCGCCACACGCCCGTCCTCACCAGCACCGACACCCACTGCGTCCCGTCCTCGGGCGCAAACTCGTTGGCGCCCCGGATGTCGCTCTCCGGGTTGTCGCCGATCATGTAGACCCTCCGCAGCGGCCTCTTCTTGTCCCCCTTGCCGTGCGGCTGCTCCGGCGCGTGGTGAAGCAGCCGGTCGTGCGCGTACTCGTACGTGTGCCGCGACGGCTTGCCCAGCGCGCTGAACTGCAGCTCCGCGCCGCCCGTCGACGCCGCCCACACGCCCTTGAGCGCCTCCACAAAGGCCCCCGTGCCGAAGCGGTTGACCGGGTACTCCGTCTTCCACAGGAGGTCCAGGTTGGAGATCCAGAGCTGCGGCTGCCCGTCCTGCTGCCAGCCGTTGTTGGGCAGCTGCGCGTTGCCGTTCTTGTCGGAGATGGTGCCCAGATAGCCGCGATGCGAGATGAGCAGATCGTGGATCACCTGGATGTCCAGCGACCAGTCCCGCGGGTCGTTCCACACCAGGATCTGGTCAATCTTGAGCGCGTCCGCCGGCACGTCCTTGCTATAAGGGTCGATGTCGTTGGATACAACCTTGCCGTCGGGCAGCGGCCGCGACTCTCTGTGGAGGCTCTCCCGCAGGTTGTCAAACGGATACACCTTGTCGTTGGCCGCGATGATGTCCGCCGGCGTCACGGCCCTGGTAAACCCGTATCTGCAAGTCTCAAGTGTTAGAAGTATCCTGCCAAAAATGTCGCAGAGAGAGAGAGAGAGAGAGAACATGGGTTTGCACCGACTCGTTGGCCACTCTGCGGGCAGTTTCCGGGTGAGATCCCGTAATCAGCACCGTTCCATTCTTCTTGACCTGCTCATCCCAGCCGCGCATCGGCGTGTGCGACAGGATGACCCTGTTGCGGATCACGTCCTCGTCTTCCGACAGACCAAGGCGCTTAGACAGAGACTTGACCTTGGCATCTTCATGAGTGCCGCCGCCGTTGGTCAGGAAGACGTAGCGGATGTCGTGAGACCTGATCCTCCTGAGCATCTCCCTGGCTCCGGGAATTGGCCTGTGGCCCTGATACAAGACTCCATCGATGCTGTGGTATATCTCTTAGCCATCATATGCTTCTCAGTGCGATATCCATGAAGGACCAAAAGCAGGCAACGAGGGGTTTATGATAGCTTCGCCACGTACTCAAACGCAAACGCAATCTCAGACAAAGCCTTCCGCGCTACATCATCCACAATGCGTTGTTGAAGCGTTCGAGAAGGCGCATTGGCTTTCTCTCGTAAAAGTGATGCCGCATGAAAGTGCCGCCTGTCGGTGCTCGCTCGAGCCGCATTCACGTTGAGGTTGTTGAAAGCTGGCCATGACCGGGTGACAGGACCGAGTCGAGATGCGGATATCGGCCGGCATCGGCTCAAAAGCCGTGTGCGCGACATTTTGCTGAACTGAAGTGCTTCAAATCAAAGCCGACTGTGAATCGCGAGAAGATGGATTCTAAAAGAGGTTTTATAATGAACGCGCTCCAGGAAAGATGATGTAAATGACAGAATATGCTGGGGCAAGTTCTAGAGCGACCCAGAGTCGCAGCTCGCCGATACTGGCCGGGATCGCGCCGTATCCCCACTATGATGAGCTCCTCGGCAGCTGTTTGATATCACCAAGCCGAACAATCCGATAGAGCTTCACATAAAAGCTTAGGGTTTCTTCGACTATTTAATGCAATCAGACTGGCGGATGATGACACGATGAGATTGATTCAATATATACAAGTTGAGTGGTTCGTTGCTGGTTTTGGCATCCATCCTTCTAGGACTTGGTGGTACACTACTGTTACAGACAAGACTCCATTTCACTCTGCTTTTCTCAGCTCCGCAACAGCAGCATCAATGGCTGCTCTTCCAGTCCTTGATATGGTCGATAATCAGCTGCGCCGCCTGTTCCGGCGAGTGCTGTCGCCCCAGCGCTTCCACAAAATCACCCTCCGGGTCCATCAGGTAAAAGTAAATGCTGTGGTCGACCAAGTAATCCTGCCCAGGCTTCACATCTCGCGGCGTGCTAAAGTACACCCTGTACTTCTTGCAAAGGTCCTTGATCTGATCGTACGTGCCCGTCAGGCCAATCAACTTGGGGTGGAACTCGGCGAGGTAGCTCTTCAGCGCCGCGGGATCGTCTCGCGCCGGGTCGCACGTCACAAAGATGGGCAGCAGCTGGTTGTTGGGAAGCCTGGCGTCGACGATATCCAGCATGCGGGCCATCTTGTCGAGCTCTTCGGGACAGATGTCGGGACAGCGCGTGAAGCCAAAGTAGACCTGGTCGAGTTCGCGTTAGACCTATCACCAGAGAGTAATTCGCCCGTTGCGAGTGTTGCTTACCAATGAGTGCTTGCCCTTCATCATCTCGCTGGTAAAGGGCTTCCCGTTCTGATCCGTCAGCTCAAAGGATCCTCCCACCTTGGGACGGCCGACGCCTTTGGTCGCCTCCGCAATTCTCTTCCGCTGCATGCGCTCCTTCTCATGCTCAAAGTACCAGACCAGGCCACCGCATGTGATGACGAACAAGACGGCCGCCTTCAAGGAAAAGGGCTGCCCAGGACATTAGTACAGCTCCTAAACCAGCGAATCGCAGAGCATCGCTCCATACCCCTGTGCTATACCGGCTCTTGGCCTGCTCGATCGTCCTGTATTTCGTTCGCTTCTGCGTAATCGGCTGTCTGGATTGGACCGGCGATCGAGGGACGACCGGCCGGAGCTGCTTCGGCTGGAATGCGCTGCTGGAGAAGCAACGCCGGCATTGTTGCGCGGGGAGGCCCCTGAGAGCGCTTTGAAGAGCCCTTGACGAGGCGACTGGATGCGACATGTTGTTTGCGCCTCAATTGTCGTTCTTGTGCTGCCCTGGCAGTTGAACAAGTGAGGCCGAGAGCGTCAGATTGCTAAATATCGACAAGATGCTGCCCCACTATTGGCTTCAATTGAGGTGAGCAAGTTTGCTGGCCGGAGAGCTTACCTAAGCACTCTTGTTACCCTTGCCACTTGGATGCTGAGTCAGGCTGAGATTCCATCTTGCAACATCAACGTCGTCCTGCACGCGTCTGAACAATATCAATGCAGGTCAAATTTGGTACAAACCGGTAACTTGTTGTCAGAGAGATCTGGGCTCTTACTGAGGCGACAATGTCTCTTGCGTGGCTCTGCTAAGTTTTTCATGTGTCGCTGAAGCTCGGGTCCAACTCACTCAGCTCGCCCTTATTGGCCGGGGCATTTTACCTGGAAGCGTTGATGCTTCTTCACTCACAACCATTACTTTGCCAATGGATGCGGCGCGGCCAGGCGCAGGATCTTTCATCATGGAGACCCGGTTCGAGCTCATCGATGAAGACATCAAAAGTGAGAGCGCGGTGAATTCACCCGCTCCACTGCATTCTGACGCCCTCCCGGCGTTTAAATCCTCGACTCCCTTGCCCTCCACAGAACTCGCAGATGCCACGGATCCAGCACCTCCAATGCCGGGCTCGTCCGCGACAAAGAAGAAAAAGGGCACGGCCTCTTCCGTCAAGAAGAACGCCAAGCGACCAAAGTCTGTACGGGAGCCCAAGAAGCCAAAGTCGGCGCGCTCAGCTGTGGGAGGGAGTGAGGCCAACAGCACCGCGGCAGAGGATGCATCCGACGAGGACGACGAGTCTGACAATGGGCCGTACTGCATCTGCCGAGGGCCGGACGATCACCGCTGGATGATTTGCTGCGAGAGATGCGAGGACTGGTTCCACGGCGAGTGTGTGCACATCAGCAAGGACATCGGCGAGAGCCTCATAGAGAAGTTCATATGTCCGAACTGCACGTCGGAAAATCTGGTGACCATTTACAAAAAGACGTGCACGCTGGCCTCATGTCGCAAAGCGGCCCGCCTGACTCACAGCCCGCCGAGCGTCTTCTGTTCGGATGAGCATGCCCAGATGTGGTGGGAGCGGATGCTGGCCAAGCTGCCCAAGGCCAGGGCAAGGTCGGCTCTGAGCGATGAGCTGTCACAAGAGGAATTCATGGCTCTGCTGAGCAGCGATCTTGCTACAATTGGTGGGGATGGGTCGTGGACTTTGCGGGCTCCTTTCTCGGGAAAGCCAGCGGAAGTGAACGGAGACGATACGGGTAAGTTCCTGTTCAGACGTGAATGCTACAAGTAGCTAACGAACAACTCTCAAGCAGCTGAAGAGCGTCTCGCGCATATCTTGACAGAAGAAGAGAAAGAGTATCTGGAGAAGAAAGCCAAAGCGCGGTTCAAGCTAGCGGAAGAGACGCTTCTCTGCCAGAAGATGATAGCACTCGTCGAAATGGTCCAAGAACGCCGCCGAGCAGCCATCAGCGCTGGCCGCATCGCAGAGGACATTTGTGGTTACGATCAGAGGCTCGACTCTATCGGAGCCCGAGACGCGTTTGCCGCTTTTGTCAAGTCTCCTGAGGGCGAGGCCATCTTCCAGGCGTCAAAGGTCGACGACCCTCAGGGAGAGGGCGACGAGGTTCGTGGCATGTGCGAGCGGAAGCGGTGCAAGATCCACAGCGGCTGGCATAAGATGCTGCTTCTTGCTGTTAAGTACCAGATCAAGGAGATGGCGGATCAGGCGGCCGAGGTTGGCGAGGACGAGCGCATACTGCGGGAGGCTGCAGAGGAGAGGTGGAGGAGGAGACAGGCGGAGAAGAACTGGGTGGAGGTGCTGGATGGGTAGGTGTGTGAGGTGTTGAAGGGCTCGAGCTATGGACTATTGCATTCTTAGGTACATTGAGGATCAGAAACAGGTTGCGGGAGTTTGGCGTTGAGGACAGGACGAGCTCGTCGGTTGAATGAAGCATATGCCTCCCGGTTTGACTCCCCCTATCTCACAGCGTGTCTATGCTTTGTCTAAGACGAAAGACACCGATGGTGTACGCTTTCCACTAGATCTGTCGCATGTGAGGCGTAATGTAACAGATGCTATTTTGACTTCTTATACCTTCTCCTAATCACACTTCATTTTGATGATGATATCCTGGGCAACTGATCATTTGCAGCCAGCAGCAAGCCACTCCCCGGTCATAAGGTACATACAGATTTTGGTGGGGTTATGATCCAATGGCGGGGGAGGGGTCCAAGGCCGGAGGGGCAAAAAAAAAAAAAAAAAAAGAAAGAGAAGGAAAAAGTGCCTTACCAGCATCAAGAGGCCGAAAGACTTTTTGCTTATCAAGCAGCAAGTGACATCAAGCCTCAGCGGAAGGACCAGCTCAATCCTCTCCCGGAGCTTCGTCTCTTCTCGTCTTTCTCTCCTCTCTTCTCTAGCAAGCTACTCTTCTCCTAACTTCTTTTCATACGGCGCTCGTTTCTTTTTGCGCCTCTTTGAACGACTTCTATTCTTCTTGATTACGCCCGCGCATCGCTAGAAAATATGTCTGCTTCCAACCACGTCGGGGACGACGAACTGGACGACAACCTCCTCGACGCTGAAGAGGTGGGAGAGGTGGTCGTCAACGGCATCGACCAGGATGGCCATGACGAAGATCACGAGATGGACTCTGACGACGACGAGGAGCTCGAACTGCAAAACGACTCGATCGCATACTTCGACCTACCCCAAGATTCCCTCTTCACCGTTGCGCAGCACCCCGTCTGGGGCTCGCTCGTCGCTGTTGGCGGCTCTGCTGGCCAGGAAGATGAGGCGCCTGGTGCGGGCTGGATCTTCGACATTTCCGGCGCTCCCTCGCGACCGGTGCTGCCTCCGAGCTACGCCAGCGGCCCCGTTACCGATCCCCAGACGAGTCGACTTGACAGCCTTTTCTCCATCGAGGGTCACACAGATTCCATCACCAATCTGACCTGGACCCTTCCGCGGGGTGAGGTCCTGATCAGCGCAGGCCTGGATGGCAGGGTCAAGGCCTGGAAGACGGACGTGCAGCCCCCCATCGGGATCAAGGTGACTCCCTTTGGCGAGGCGCAAGAAGTCGACGAGGTCAACTGGGTTGCGCCCTGCCCTTCGCCGTCACATCCCAACACCATTGCCCTCGGCGCCAAAGACGGCTCTGTCTGGGTCTACACGATCGATCCCTCTGACCCTTCCAACGCCCTCCAGATTGTGCAGTCCTACTTCTTGCATGGTGGCCCTTGCACGGCCGGAGCGTGGACGCACGATGGCCAGCTTCTGGCTACCGTCTCCGAAGATGGCAGCCTATATGTTTGGGACGTGTGGGGGGCTGCTGCTGCGCAGGGCCTCACCAACGACAATGGCATGACTATTGTGGCTCTGACCGCCGAGGATCAGCGGTTCGAAGTCCTCGGTGGCCTCTACTCCATTGCCATTGACCCTAGGGACACGTTCCTTGCTGTCGGTGGTGGTGACGGTTCCATCAAGGTCGTGTCCCTTCCCCGCCTTGGAAATGCGGCGCCGGCGAGGTCAAACGGCCGAAGCGGTCGAGGCGGCAGGTCTGGGGCCGATCCCACCGCTGGAGGACAGATCCTGGCCTCCCTCCAGAACCACACCGATAGCGTCGAGACGCTGTCCATATCAGTTGCTTCGACCAGCCCACTTACCGTCCTACTGGCCGCCGGCTCTGTGGATGGCGGCATCACCGTGTTCGATGCCACGCGCAGCTTTTCCATCCGGAAGCACTTGATTGCAGTTCACAATGACTATCCCGTTGTCAAGGTCGAGTTCATCCCTAACACGTGGGTGCTTACAAGCTGCGGCATGGATGGCGTTGTGCGGAGATGGGATATACGGGCCAGTGGCACCACAGACTCTTCCAACAGTGGGAATAACGGCTTGTTGCGGGAGTGGAAGGGCCACCGGGGAGATGGTGATGGAGGTGGCGTGTTGGATTTCGTGCAGGGAGGAACTGGGCAGCGAGTGGTGACGGCTGGTGATGATGGTATTTCATTGGTTTTCGAGTCTGAATAGACGCTTGGAGGGATGGGTTTGAAACGTGGATAAGTCGACCTTGCAGTGTTATTTTGGCTTTAGATATGGAATCACGGCCTTGCCCGTTTACACGATGCTTTATGTGAGGATTGGTGAGATGTAGTGGTGTCCGTCCTTGGCCCGACGGAAACAACAGCAATCTTTGGACCAAGGAAATGTGCACAATTGCCAGAACACCTCAGCTTGACACAGGGCAAATATCATCCGGTTGATACTTCACTTATTTTCCAAACGTCCAAAACCAATCGCACCCTCATAGCTCATGTGTCAATTGTTGACTCGTTCCTCTTGCTGCTGGAGCTGAGCGCCGGCTTATCGATATGTGTCCGGGGTTACTTTCTTCCCACAGCTCCAGAGTGGGGTGGCTGGGTCAAGGCCGGGATTACATACGCTACTTGCTGGCTGAGGACGTCAGGCAGGTGCCTCTTGCGTTACCCACAGCAGCCTCGCCAATCAGCGAAGCACCAACTCTCTCGCTCTCTCATCTTGTCACAAACACCATCGAGTCGACTCCGGATCTCCAATTCGCGATCAAAGACGCCCAGGTTCCGGATACGAAACACACACGCACCGCATCCCCTCTAACCCGCCAAAGTCGACGCAGCGAGCCGCCACAATGTCCGAGGCAACCCTCAAGCCCGAGAAGGACTTCTCCAAGGAGGTTGACCAGCAGCTTCCAGAGGCCGAGGCTCTGGCCAAGGTAATGCTCTCCCTTGGGGACCCCATCGTCGGTAGCGCCTGTGAGCTGACCCGTTTGAGCAGACGAATCTCCAGGGCGCAATCGAGAAGCTTGCTGCTCTGGAAAAGCAGACCCGTCAAGTAAGCCACCCAACACCGGCTCTAGCTTCGAACGAGCTCCCCTGACCGTTTATCACAGGCCTCTGATCTCGCCTCAACATCCCGGATCCTCGTGGCGATTGTCACATTATGCAAAAATGCCGGCGACTGGAGCTTAATGAACGAGCAGACGCTGGTCCTGTCGAAGAAGCACAGCCAGCTCAAGCAGGCCATCACCAAGATGGTCCAGACCGTGGTCGGCTTCCTCGACGAGACGCCCGACCTCAAGACCAAGCTCTCCGTCATCGAGACGCTGCGAACGGTGACCGAGGGCAAGATCTT
This sequence comes from Trichoderma ghanense, assembly GCF_004382785.1. Lineage (NCBI taxonomy): Eukaryota > Fungi > Ascomycota > Sordariomycetes > Hypocreales > Hypocreaceae > Trichoderma > Trichoderma ghanense. The sequence goes on from NW_027395671.1 coordinate 555,669, forward strand.
TGTCGAGGTCGAGCGCGCTCGCGTCACCAAGATCCTCTCCGACATCAAGAAGCAGCAGGGCGACGTCAAGGCGGCCAAGGAGATCCTCTGCGAGCTCCAAGTAGAAACCTTTGGATCCATGGACCGACGGGAGAAGACGGAGTTTATCCTAGCCCAAGTCGAGCTCTGCATTGAAAGCGGCGACTGGACGCAGGCGGCTATCCTGGGCCGCAAGATTAGCACAAGATACCTGGCGCGGAAGCCCAAGAAGACGGCCGAGCAGCTGGAAAATGAGCGGAAGGAGCGCGAGAAGAAGAAGGCTCGTGGAGAGGAGGTTCCGGAAGAGAAGGAGGACGACACAACGGACTTGAAGCTGCGCTACTACGAGCAGCAGATTACACTGGCGAAGCATGAGGACAAGTACCTGGACGCATGCAAGCACTACCGCCAGGTGCTCGATACCGAGGCTGTTGAGCAAGACCCCGCCAAACTGCGTCCTGTAAGACGGCTTCACCCACTATTCCCTCTGATTGTAGGCTAACATGTCAATGATCAAGGTTCTGCAACGCATCATCTACTTTGTCATCCTTGCTCCCTACGACAACGAACAACACGACCTCCTTCAGCGCATACACCGAGACTCTCGAAACTCTCAGGTACCTCTCGATGCCGAGCTTCTCCGCCTCTTCACAGTCCACGAGTTGATGCGGTGGCCGGAAATCGCCAAGAAGTTTGGCCCGCATCTGTGCGAGACCGACGTCTTTGACGCTCAGCCTGGGCAGTCTGCAGATGAAAAGGCCTACCAGAGGTGGGAGGACTTGCGCAAGCGCGTCATCGAGCACAATGTCCGGGTCATTGCCAAGTACTACACGCGCATCCAGATGGGCCGTCTTACCGAGCTCCTGGACCTTGCGGAAGATGAGACGGAGAAATACATCAGCGAGCTGGTGACGTCCAAGACTGTGTATGCCAAGATTGACCGGCCGGCGCGAATCGTCAGCTTCGCCAAGCCGAGGGATGCAGACGATGTTCTGAACGAGTGGAGCCACAACATGAAGAGCTTGCTGGGGCTTCTGGAGAGGATCGATCACCTCATCACCAAGGAGGAGATGATGGCACGCATTCAGCCAACAAGCTCCAAATAGAAGGACGACAACTGGGGGGTCAGGAGGGGGTTGTGGCGCACTGAAAAGGGGGCAACATCAACATGAATACATGCACGACTTTGATTGGGGGGGGGGGGTTTCACAGCTTGTAATGATACAGGTTAGATAGTCCTCGGAAGGAAATCTGAGGCCATATAAACCTTTTGCGGTGCTCGTAGCCCATCTGTCTTTATGTTCGTCCCGGCTTGCCTTGTGTAAATCTAAGCTTCTAGTTTCTATGTTTAGGTATCCGAATAAGTCTCACTTGTCATTGCCACTGACATGGTTTCTGATGAACCCAGCCAGGGGCATCACCCACTCCTTCGACACAGGAACATGATGGCCCCCCGGATGAACCACGACAACCGGCTCCTCACACCTGTCCACCAGCGCCCGACTCCGAGTCTCGTCAACGACCACATCCAGACTCCCGATGTAATGCAGCGTCGGCGTGGCAATTTTAGGCTCATACAGCCACTCGAGCTCCTTCACGCCCGCAGCATAAAACCCAGACCAAGACACTGCAAACTTGACAGGTCTGCCACCATTCGCATCACGCAGTTGACGCGCCCAGTCGCCGCTGGGACCTTCAGGAACGGCACGCGCAGGTTCAAGCGCGGCGGCGACAAAGGCCGCCATGGCGCCGCCCTGGCTGAAGCCGCATACGCCGTCGACGCCGCCTGCTTCGCGGATGGACTGGGCGATGGTGGACATGCCTTCGTTGAAGAGGCGGTAGGTGTTGTTTGCTTCATCTTTGCGGAACCAGGCCCATGTGTCTGGGAGGTCCTCGCCGTTGTTGGTGGGAGAGGGAGAGTAAGAGTCGCCGCCTTCTTGGGGTGCGGAAGGGGTGAAGCCGGGGTAGTCGGAGGGGAGGAGGCGGTTGGGGGCGGTTGGGTAGATGAGGAGTGGGAGGAGGGAGATTGGGGAGAGGGTTTTTGCGAGGAGTTTTTCGAGGGCGCGGGTTTTGGCGCGGAAGAGGGGGCCTGATTGGGTGTATCCTTGAGGATGTTAGTATGTGAATTGATATAAGAGAGGAGGGTTGAAAGGTGTGACGGAATGGATGGGAGAGTGAGATGGCAGTTTAATGGTTGAGATGGGTAGTTTATGGGTGGACCTGATGGGGAACGCATGTGAGATGACTTGAGCGAGTGTTATTCGTACCATGAATCATCAATATCTTGACCTCCTTCTTTGCGCCATTCTTCTGAGCCTGCTGTTCGGGCCGAGGCGTGCCAATCGGCGTTGATGCGGATGACATTGTTCGGAGATGAGAAGTCGATGGACGGAGGGTATATGGTGTGTAATATACGCAAGATGAGAAGCAGGACGGTCTATATATGCGAGATTGAAGTAAAAAGGACTGCATTTAACGTTGTATGTGAAGGAGTGTGTAAGTAGGGAGTGAGACGGTGTTGAATTGATGAGAGGCTGCGAGTCGGAGTTTGAATGACTGCCTTAGTAATACGGCGTTGGATGAGGGAGGGAAAATTTGGGAGTTGCGGCGTGTTTGGTTCCGTGGTGATTCCGAGATAAGCTCGGTATGACTGTGTACTTGGCAGGGACGTAGAATAACATTCGCCAGGATATACGATATCAATGGCTAGAGAAGAGAAATTCAATGTTGGTCACATGGATATTTTCTGTTGGTTCTCTTTTCGCTTATGGTATTTTTGGCGAATGGTTCCTCCTCGTGGCAGCCCAGGCAAGTGTTCATCTGGATACCTACCAATGGAAGCAAATCACAGGGTAGCTCATATCAAGCACATGTTCCCTCGGTCTGCCAGGATTCAGTTTTCACACATATATACTGCAGTCGAGGAGCGACGATACTCTCAACCGGCAATTCCCAGACCGTCCGGGACACTGAAAGTCGTCATCGGTATCTTCGTCGCTTGATCACAAAGGTCTATTCGGCCCTGAATGCGAATCTATGATACAGTGCAGCGACAATGCCGGGCTGCTTTCTGCCGAGTCGTCTGAGTATATCCTCCCTCCTTCTTCCAGCCTCCGTCTCGATCCATTTTTTCGATTCCCTTTCTTTTATGTGACTTAATGGGCCTTGTTGCCGGCCTTGACGGCGGGGTTGCGAGGGTCGTTCTTCCACTCGTCGGCTGCGTCATTGTCAGTATAATTGAAGCTCCGGCAGCGTGATTCGGGGTCGCATACACTTCATCATGGCGTTCTGAGCAGAGTTGGCGCCATAAGCGATAATCAGGCCTGATTTCCCCCCATGTTAGTCGAGCCAGATTTCCCAAGACACCAGCACAATCCCGGCACAATCAGCGCAGAGTCGAATCATATGTCGTCGAAAACTCATCGATCATAGTCGCAATCGCAATCACATACCGGCGGCGAAGAAAGGCCAGTAAGGCTTCACTGCAGCAATAGTCAGTCCCCATCAATCCATGCTTTGCTTCTTTCTGTTCTGGGAGGGTGCTCGAAGGCTCGGTCGAACGTACGGAAAGGAGCCGGGAACTTTTTGAAGGGGGCGACGCCGAACCAAGACATGACTGCGGTTTGTTGCGGGGAGTCGCGCGGAAGAGGCTGAGGAATTGAAGGGCGAGGGTGGACGGAGTTGTTGCTGGTTTGAAGGTCTTTCGGAAACGAGCCTTTTTCCCTTTGGTCCAACCAGACAGAGGCTTTCCGAGCAAGTTGATGCGAACGGCTTAGCGGAACCGGGACGTTCTGCCTAAGGCAGCGAATTGTCTGGAGGTACCTCGCTTGGAGTACATGAGGCGTCACATGCAGAGTCACATGACTGTACTTACATAAGCCGGCTGACCCCTGCCTGATGGGGCTAGTGTGACATCATCCCCTCCCCCCAAATCCTGCTTGTGCCTTGTTCTCCGCACCGAAAAGCGGCGGAGCTGGTACAAACGCCATGGAGCTCCATCTTTCCCCAGGTTTCCTCGGCCTTGTCTCGACTCCTGCCTCATATATTTCTCGACATCATCTGAAACACTCAACCTGAATATCACCAGGTTCTCCCTCCTTCAATTGTTCTGCCGTCCTCTCTCTACTTCACCAGCCAATCTACTCTTCTGATTAAATCACATCAATCAGTGCCACCATCTGCACACACTCAACCCTCGCCAACAATAGCCGTCCAATAGCCTCGCAGGCATTTGATCGTGCGGGGTGAAGCTCCCCCGGCTGCAACGTGCCTCTTGGCTGCTCCGAGCTCCAAACCTCCTCTTCCTGGTTCGTCCAGGCGTTCGCTGCCACCGCGCCTAATTGACACCGTATCCAATCGGCCCTTCAGCCTCCCCTCCATCAACGCTGCCCGCCTTGTGCCTCCCGCCACTCAGAACTGCTCTCTGCTCTGCTCCCTGCCTCGCTGCTCGTTTAGTCGACGTGCCGCCTCTTGAAGCAACAAGAAACAACCTGTGCTTTGTCGCTTTTTAGGCTGCAGCCCTAGGCGACTTCTTGCCTTCTCGTCACTGAGCCTGTCTTTGTCTCAAGGCTCGCGCATCGCCCCTTGCGTCCTTGTTCGAAAGCACGCTACACTTGATTTCCTCGCCGCGACGTCACCATGCTTTCTCAGAGGCTGTACAGCCGCGCCGCTGCGGTATCTCCGCGAGTCGGCGTGCGGGCTCTGGCCACCACAAGCCTGAAGCAGACGCGCACGCCGTCAATGGGCGACATCAACCCCACCCCGGCATCCATCGAGACCTTCAACGAGAAGCAGAGAGCATTCAGAGAGCAGCTGGCGGAAGCGCAGAAGGAACGGGGAGCTCGTGCGTTTGGATCCCAGACACTTCCTGATGATTCGACTACTCCTAACCAAGACTCGTCTCAAACTGCTGCAGGCGCCACAGCCGCTGTCAAGGACAACGAGCCGGATCGCAAGCAGGGCCCGCTGACCAACCTCATCTATGGCACCAAGGAAGGCAGGGAGATGGAAGCCCAGATGGAGGCCAGCTTCAGCCAGGTGCTTGCTAGAGGCAAATACGTCCACTCCATTGTCTTCCACGAGGTCCAGCCCGACAAGGTGGACGAGTACGTCGCGCTCACGGGAGAGTTTTATCCCAAGATGGCCAACACGCCCGAGAACAAGGTGCATCTGGTCGGCAGTTGGCGAACAGAGGTTGGCGACTGCGACACCTTTGGTAAGCACGGCTGCGCGCGTGGTGTGTTGAATCCCAGCTAACGTTTCCCTACAACAGTTCACATCTGGGAGTACCAGCGATACGAGGGCTATCATGAATCCCGACACTCCATCTCCCACCACCCCGAGTTTGCCGATTTCAACAAGAAGCTCAGCAAATTGATCAAATCTAAGAAGATTTCCTTGATGCAAGAGTTTTCTTTCTGGCCCACCACTCCCCCGCGCCAACTCGGAGGCGTTTTCGAGCTGCGATCATACACCCTGCACCCCGGCAACCTGCTGGAGTGGGAGACTCACTGGAGAAGGGGCCTCAAGGCTCGGAGGGAGGTCATGGAGGGCGTCGGCGCATGGTTTGTCCAGATCGGAGAGCTGAACACGGTCCACCATCTCTGGCAGTTTGCCAACCTCGAGGAGCGGAGGACGCGCCGCGAAAAGAGCTGGTCGGTGGAGGGCTGGAGCGACACGGTGCACAAGACGGTGCCTCTGATCCAGTCCATGCAGTCGAGGATTCTGATTCCCATGCCCTGGTCGCCCGTCGCGTAAGGGCCAGTTGCTCATGCTTTTGCTATCTACATTTAGTGCATCCAACTTGGTATTTGCGGCGTCAAGGAGGGCTTCATGTATGGAGGAGTTGGCATTTCATATGCAAGAGATAGGCATGACCTTAGCATCATGTGCGTTTGTTTGTTCTTCTATTAGTTTTGCTTCAATCATATCAAGGTACCGCTATTCCTTGCTGCCTAGACCATGACAATGTGTCCAACCAGGATAAGGATTCGCATGTGTAAAGGGGGTATACGTGTATCGATACGCTGCAAGCAACCTGAGAGCGAGGGCTATATATATGTACAGTTTCGCCAAGCCATGTACCGTGTGCTGCTCGACGGTCATGACTCCTCCGTGTACGTCTTCAACTGCACACTCATGACGGCATCCAAGTTGCACCGCGCCTGTTCCAGCATGATGCTGAGATACCCCAGCTTCGAGTACAGCGAGATGAGACTCGGGTCCGCGCTCTCCACCCGCACCTTTTCCCGCACGTACACCTCCTCCAGCTGACTATCCGAGAGCTTCCTCGACGCCGGCGGCGGCTCGACGGTGTGGTCCGCGGACACGCGCTTGGTATCGGACAAGTCGTCTCCGCCGGGCTTCCACTTGAAGACCATGTCTGCCTCGTCGTGCTCGAGGCGCCGGTACGTGCCGATAGCGAGACCGAGCTTGGTGCCAAAGTGGACAGGCGCGTCGACGGGTTCTAGGGCGCGCAGGACGAGCACGATGCTGCACTCCTGGAGGGTGATGTAGAGGCTAAAGTTGGGCATGAGGGGCGGCGAAAAGTGTCCCGGCGGGCAGGACTGCGTCGTCCATCTCGTGTCGGGCTCGTTGATGGGCGGGCCCTTGAGGAGCGCGATGGAGGAGGAGATGGAGTCGGCGAGGAGGCGGAGGCCGGAGGAGAGCGATTGCGCGGTGTTGTCGACGGTGGGGGTGGTGGTTTCGGGGTTGTCGGTGGTGGAGGGCTTGCTGTTGGCGAGGAGGAGGCCGAGGAGGTCGATTGATTCGTTGAGGTGGGTGTGGACGGTGTCGAGGGCGTGGATGTGAATGGGGACGGATTGCGAGAGGGTGAGTGCTTGTGGCGGAATGGTTCTGAATTGGAGGCCGAGAGTCTTTTTGATGTTCGCAAGTGTAAGTAGACGATGCAGAGATGGGTGTTTGTGTGCTGCGAGTCGGACTCACCCCCTTGACGATGCGCGTCCCGACCCGTGTGATGGTGCCCTTGACTCGCTCGTTGCGCGGCGTGCTCATCACCAGCGTGCTCCCGGGGTCGACCGGCGCCAGCAGGGCGTAGCAGTCCTCCAGGCCATGCTTGAGTTCCTCGCATATCTCAAGGGTCCGTTCGACGATCCAGGCCAGCTCGCGCCTCTTGAAGGATATCAGCATGTTTGACTTTGCTCTCCTTGAATCTCACCGCTGCCTCTTCTTGCGTGTTCTGCGCGGCCATGAGATGATCGGAAGGGTCGTGAAACTACTGACCTGGGTTTCGGCGACCTTTATGGCGAGCTCCTCTGAGGACACGGGAGGCCAGATGTCCAGAGACATGGCTGTTCAGCTCGTCGCGAGTCGGGAATGGTCGGAGCCTGGGATGCAGGCAGCCATTCCCCTCCTGGTGAACAAGAAAAGGCCAGTTTCGAGGAGGGTATTGGGAAGGGAAAAGAAGCTCCAGCCGAAAGTTGGTCGAGCAGAGGGAATGACGTTCTCGTAGTGCTACTGCAAGTGATGCGAGGTTCGCTGGTGGGGCTGTGCGATAACAGCAACGATAAGGAAAAGCGGGTTGGGAGAACTAGGAGGCAGGTGCTAGGCAGGGCGTGGATGAAAGTCTCCCTCATCATTATTTCATGCTTTGAACGACACCACCAAGCAAGCACACTTCCATTAATCGCCATTCTCCCGGCCATTGCCACTCAAGTTGCTGGGCTCTATACTGATCTGAGTAGTTCGTCATTGTCGATAATCATCGGTATTCCTCGTTCAATCACCGCCGCTGGTTCACTCACCATGACACAACCAGAAAACGCCCCGTCTAAGCTGGTGCCTGGGCAGACAACGAAGATGGCCCCAATCCCAGAAGGCAAGTTCCATTTCTTACAGTCCGGTCAGGACACGTTGAACTCTGCTAACAGCGGGAGTCTAGGCGCCAGAATTCAGAAGCGTCCCCTCACGCGGCGCCAGCTCCCAGCGTCATCCAAGACGCCCGTCATCTACGTGTCCTCAAGCTCCCCCGTCATGTCCGTCGTGAGGCGGACCAGGAAGTTCCTGGATAAGGCCCTGCGCAGTAATGCTTCCGCTGCCAAGAATGTGTCGCTGCATGCCCGCGTCGAGGCGCTCAAGCGAGGCAGCGGCAGTGGGACTGCTCGTGGAGCTGTGGTGACGGTCATGGGCACAGGTAAAGCCATTGAAAAGACACTGAATGTTGCAAGCTGGTTCCAGCAGCAGGGAGACTGCGTTGTTGAGATTAGAACGCGGACTATCGGAACAGTGGACGACGTGGTCACAGGCGATGCGGACGACGCGTTTGGGGCTGACAGCGAAAGTCGACTGAGGAAGCTGAATTGCTTGGAGGTTGCCATCAGCTTGAAGTGAAGCTTCTCGGAACTCGGCTCTGTCATGAACAACATCAGAAGCACGAAGGGGTGATATGATCAAGCTCGCTCAAGGACGTTGTCTATTAGCGATGTGGATATGCAGTGAGCTCGGACGCAACCATTGCACGAATCTCGCTGACCAACCAGTCGACAGCAGACAAACATCGAACAACGCCATGAGCCAAGACGCAACACAGATCTTCACCAACCCCGAGAACGCCATCGTCCATTAAATAGCCTCACATAGGCGGCCAGCAGATGCCCCCGGAAGCGTCAAGGGAAGAAAGTATCTTTCGCTCCAAAAAGTCAACATGCCAAACCAGATGCCGCCTCATTAAAATAAGATGAAGAAAAGGGCAGAAACGAGATCAAGTAGAGGACCCATACTCCGATGCCAATGCAGCCATGTACCGCCAACAATTCCCGCAATAATTCCAGAACAAAAACTCCTACGCTTCCAAACTCGGCTGATCTGCCGTCACCCGACAAGTCGTCGCGAACCCGCCATACCGTTGAGAAAATCGAAAGAAAGTCAATCCGCCTGCGCCGCTTCCCTATGCTTTGTGTCCTCTGCCCTCCCATCGCGAGTTCTTCCAAGTTGTTTTCGTTTTTAATGCTCGCAGCATACGTCTTTTTCCGATGAATGGTCTCATGGCGCCATATTCATGTGAGGCGATAGGCGCTTGGGTCCCGGTTAGCCCCTGCTTCGGAAACCGACTAACGGCAATGATCACGGCACGGTTGGGTGATTGTCTTCAACTCACTCGATAATCAGCTCTTCACCTCGCCACACACCACTGGCGACCCAGAGCCCACAGTTGACGAACTCGGCATAGCGCTTGTCCGCAGTCTTGACCGTGGCAAAGGTCCGAAAGCCGTACTGCCGGGGATCGATGTTGTCCTTGGATTCCCGAGCGCTGAGCAGGGTGTCGAGGACGTCACACGGGCCCGACAAGGACCCTCGCGTGCGCATCTCCAGCATGGCCGGAGGCTGGTCGGTGGTTTGCAAGACAAATGCGCCCTCCACGATGCGAATGGGACGAAAGCCCCGTGCCTGTCCGAGATCATATCCGCCCGCCTAACGATTTGTCAGCTTGATGTCGTCCGTTTTCAGAGCATTTTCGCCCTCTTTCCTCCGTCTGGGCCGGGATCGGGTCGGGAAGCCCAGGGTGCATCATACCATGACTCGGCCGTTGCCAAATGACCCGGACCACCTGCCTCCCTTGATGGTGGTGATCTCCTTTTGCACGCGGTTCTCGATGCGAGAGGGCTCCGGGTTGAGCGCGACGGCGATGCGGAAGTCAAACTCGAGCGTGGGCATGGCAAAGGAGACGCTCGGGCAGGGAAAGTGTTCGAGCGAGCGCTTGCACGCCTCCTCTACGCTCCTGAAAGAGGACAAGAGGTTGGATGTTAGCCAGCAATCGGAGCTCGGCCTGCGCTTCAGAGGCCTCTCGCACTCGTCAGGGTTCGGCTGCGCGACGTACTTGCCCGTCGCCGTGGCATCGCCTCCCTGCTCCTGCTGGTGGTGAGGCTGCTGTGTCTGGTGCGGAGGGCTCGTCGCGGAGTTGCTCGGGCCGCCTAGCTGGGCGGGAAAGTGAAGGCTGGTGGCGATGCCCGTGTCCCACTCATCGGCACACCACTCCCTCTTGATTCCGCGGCACTGATGCTCGTCGTGAGGCAGGCATGTTGACGTGGCGACCTCGGTAGGGGCCGTCGTGGTCGGCAGAGAGAGCGTCTCCGTGTCGGTCGCCATTTCCATCAGAACCAGTCGAGGATGTGGTGCCGCTCTGTCTCTCCCTTTCGGTCTCTGTGTGCGCGTGTGTTGACGTGTGTTGAGGTTGAGCTTGGGGTTGAGCTAAGGTTGAGCTGAGGCTGAGCTCGTCGGTTCGGCCTCGGTGATTGCGCAAATCTCCCGTGTGACAAAATCCAGGACGGCCTCGGAGACGCGATCGAAGTTGTCCAGAGAACTCGCGATGACACCGTCACAATACTATCGTCTGCCGGTGATGTAGGGTCGAGCGCATCAAGACTCGAGGCAATGGGCTGTCGTCTGTGAATCTTGGGTCGGGGAGGGGGTAGTTTATCGACCAAAGGCTGGTCGGCAGCGGAGAGATGGGTATATGAATCTCACAATCAGGCTCCGCTTTTGGATAATCCCGGTGGGGGGTATGAGCGAATGTGTACGAGGGTATATGGGTATGTAGCCGGTACGTCCCGGGGCAGGCACGATTTATACGGCCCAAAGAGGAGCTGGGTGCCGCTGTCGCTGCTGAGTGAGCGGTGCGTCGTGCGTGGTTGGGTAATTGGTAATACTGGATTACTTGGAGGGGCAGCTGAGGACCTTGGTCGGGCTGGATGGGGACGGGGCAAGGTTGGAAGGGCTTGCTATTGCCGGATGTCCGCCAGACCCGGCCGAGAGAGAGGACGAGGGCGAGCGACGAGGGCGAGGCGGCGAGCGAGCGAGGGGGCAAGAGGCTTGGGCAGCGAGGGCTTTTAGAAAGCAGAAAAGGGTGCTCCGATTGAGTGTGTCTTGGATGGGAAATCAAGTGGCGTGCCGTGTTGTCTAAGTGGTAGCGTGTGAGTGGTGTGTGTGTGCGCGTGCGTGCGTGTGTGTATGGTTCGGAGAGGGATGTGCTGAGGTGAAGATGAGAGGCGGACGGGACTTGAATGACCAAGCAGAGCAGAGCAGAGCAAGCAGACAGCTCAGGGCCCCGATCTTTTCTTTTTGCCAGCGAAGGCAAAAGCTCTCGTCGGAGCTGGGAGGGTACTCCGGACTCCCGTGCCTTGGTATGAGGCACCAGGTATCAGATGGGTGGCACCGCCGCGAGGCAAGTCAGATAAAGGTAAGGCGGCTGGATGGCCACCCGACGCCTCGTACTTGGCACGAGGCAACACGCGTGTCAGTTCTCCAGTCTCTTGTGCAGCGAAGTGCGTGGCTCCCCGGCTAGGCTACCTTGCAGGTTGACTTTACTTGGGCTACCGTGCAATTCCGGTTGGTACTTGTCAGCTACTTGGAGATAAAATCCGAATGATTTCAAATGCGGGTCGCGGATTGGCGCAGCACTTGATAAGCGGAACTAAGCGCTACCGTGGTTGTGGCATGAAATTAGCCTTTTCTGCGCCGTTGATTTGATTTAGGAGAGGGAATGGGAGAGAGGAAGAGAGAGAGAGAGAGAGAGAGAGAGAAAAGGTCAAGGTTGTATTGATGGGAACGAATTTGATTGAATGCTCTGCGGTTGCTTGGGCACAGGATGCAGGTGGTAAGTAATACGGAGTGCAGATTTCGAGGCCTAAAGCGTTATGGTATGGTAGTAGGCAGATGGGCCTGTTGGGTGCTACGCTGGTTGGGCTTGGTGTTGCTGCGACTGCTACTGTGCTACCTGGATATGATGGCATTCCATGCAGAGAGGACCGGGTTTGGCCATCATGGAATTTGGGATGGCTGCAGCTGGTCACTGGTTGAATCGATTCCGGTGGGTTTTGGGCTGGTCTGGTCTGGTCGGGGAAGAAGTACTTGCATGGTACGAACTACGTTGTTCCCTCCGAGGGCCAGTGAGTTGGATGGAAGCCCGGTACCTGACGGGTACTTTACTTGCATCCGTTCGTATTTGTGTGCTCGCGGCTACGTATGTAGGTATGCAGCAAAGCGGGAGGAAATTAAGAAGTGCTGCGTTTGTCCGGTGTCCGAGGTGGTTGTGGGCTGCGGTGTGCGGTTGCGGTTGCGGGATGAATGGGGAGGGGGGGGGGATCGGAAATCTGTAATCTTCCACGGAGTCTTGGGGTTATGCTCTTTGCGGCGTTGTTTTATTCATCAAGCGGCTGTTCATCGCATTGAGGATATTTCCGTGTAGAAGAACTGTATATCTATTATAGGCTACTGCTTAGAAGTAAGTACAAGCGGTGATGTGAGAGGTGAGGCTGTGTTTGCCTCTCGCGGAGTTACGATGTCCGTACGCGTTCGAGAAAGCAATGTGTGCGTGTGAAACCTCTACGGAAGAAAGAATGAACTAAAAAGTTTGGCCGGTGCGGTGCCTTTCGGGGTGCCGAACCGGCGGGTTTTGCGGACCGAGGATGAATGCGGCAATGGGGCGACATGAATCGATCAAAGCTGCGCCAAGGGACCAACGAGGACTAATAAATGACGAAGTATGTACATAGAAGAGAGAGGTGCATTGCATGTTGAACCAAGATTTGCTAATTGATCGTAAAGCACGGGGTTTGACTATTGGCTTACCCCGGTATTTGAGAAGGGGGAGGGGGATTCCTAGTGAAATCTCGCTGTCGGGTATTACTTCAAGTGAGGGTATCAGGGGAGATTGAGTGAGATGAGATGAGATGGGTATGATGAGCATGCCATGTATTGCACATGGTAGTTAGCGTTTTTCACCGTGAAAAGGGCAAAGGGAACGGAATATTAACCTCCTCTTATAAGGGAGAAAACGAGAAAGCGTGGGAAAGCAGTGAAAAGCACGGATCAAAGTCAATCTCCTCCTCACTCTTCCATCTGTGCTGCGCCGCCGGATGAAAAGTTAAAAAAGGCCAAAGAAAGCGGGCAAGGCAGGTATCGCTGCGGTAATCCTTTTCTTCTTCCGCCCCCCCTTTTTGTCGGAGCATTCTGAACTTTTCTGGGAGGTTGAAATTCCAAGCTTTTTGTTTCGGCGCGATTGTCAACCCGGAGAGTACGGACTGCGCTGTGCTGCTAGGTACTACTAGGTACTACTAGGTAAGTAAGTGATGTGGGCTGGGGAGCGGGTTAATCCCCGATTGCTTGCGGCGGAGGTGTTTGGAGGGTACTTTGTGCTTGTTTCTAAAAGATGGTGCTCTTTAAAGATGGTGCTCTTTAAAGATGGTGCTCTTTAAAGATGGTGCTCTTTAAAGATGGTGCTCTTTAAAGATGGTGCTCTTTTTCCGGGACTGCAATGGATGTTTTTGTATTTTTTTTGTATGTGTGTAGGTATATGAAAAGTATCGATGGGGAAAAAGGAAAACGGAAGATGCAAGTTCGGGGTCCGAGATGGGGGACATGGGGATGGTTTCAAGTTGGGGTGTTGAAGCGCATGTTTGGTTGCACACGGATACATGTTTCCCATCGACGCATCTTTGACAGAAAAAAATTCCTCTACTTTAGGAACACATATGATGTTTTCATATAAGTACATGAAATTGTTCCTTGACCTCTTGGCCTGGAGGCCCTTGGCAGCAGCTTGACATTCCAAGTCCCAGCAACCTGGAGGAGGGTCGGAGAATGACAGCCCTTGTCGGGCCCCCATCTCCGCTCTGGTGGCGCTCCGTGTACTCTCCTTGTACCTGTAGTCAAGCAAGCGGGCGTTGTGAAAACATGCCATGATTTGAACATGCCCTTGCCCTGTCCATGCTGCAGTTGCAATTGTCCTCTTCTGATCAAATCGTGGATGCTGGCCGACCAGATCTCTCTCTCTCTTTCGGCTGGAACATGTGCATACAGACCCTCCCATTCGCTTGCCCTCCTTCCAATGACACTGCAATCCGATTCCGAGGGTGCAAAGGGAAAGCAAAAGACAGTGTAACCTCCTCCTCCTCCTCCTCCTCCTCCTCCTCACACACGCCTCGCTTCTCTCGCGCATGCCCAACGTACAAGTACTCCAAATCGGTTACATTCATGCATTGGCAATCAATCCTTCGCTCCATCGTGCCGAACAAGTCTTTATTTATTTTTTTCCTTGGACATCGTCATCTCGCCTTTTGCCACGTCCCCGAGATGCGAGACGGGAGCTCTTCTGATTTGATGCCGGGAATTGCTCGCCGCCGGATGGATGCCATGCAGCGTGTGTGGCCCATGGTCCGCCAGAGAACGAATGGACGGACAACCGAAGCCGTCTACGATTCCGTAGCATGAGAGACCGCATTCCGCTGTCACACCTTCTCATCTTCTACAGAGGTGCAACATGTTTTGTTGTAGAAGAGCATTTGCCGAGTCCGGAATGAGAAAAATGGCCAGCAACCCGGAATTACAAGTGCAAACTGCGAGTATTGATACTTGCGCAAAACAAACAAAGTCCGGGGGTCCGACACAAAGGGCTCGGGGGGGTTTTTTCCCCCTAATTATCCAACTTGTTTGGCGGCTGGGTGGCTGACATGCGCTGTTGGGCTTTTTTTTTTTTTTTTTTTTTTTCCCTTGTGCTTTTTTGCGTTTTGTATTCGTCAAGTACTTATTTTTCGCTATTGATTGGCTTGAGATGTGCCCCGACTTCTATGCGGTCTTCTTTCCGCGATGCCGCATCAACTGCCATCATCTACCCAAGCCTCTGCCGTTGACGATGCTTTAAGAAACAGCCGTCAAGTATCGTCGCACAAGAGTAAAGGTTCAACAACATGCCCTGCGCTGCTTGCTAATCCGACGAGAAACGTCCACGACAATACGCACACAAACTAGATCCGCGCGCGCACACGTTCTTCGTCACAAGGTGCGGAAAACTTGTTCGTCTTGATTATTTATTGCCCTGTTTTGGAAGCGTCCCAGCATGTTGCTTTCCATTCAAAAATCAATCCCGTCCACGATTGGCTTTCAGGTCACAGCCATTACCTAGGTGAGGTACGTGATCTGGAGGCAAGCTGTTTCGCACTTCTCGTACGGCCTTTAGGTGCTTCCCTTGTTGAACTTGTTTGAACGCCTGGGAAGGGGCTAGTCGGTGAGATGGGATGCCTTCTGGTTGGCTTGGTATTTTGAGATTATTAATTCGAGCCGTAAGAGCTTGGCTTGTTTTGTTAACTTTGCTGCTTATGGGAAGAATACGGATGGAGTGAGTGTGGAATCATGGGGCCTGGTGAGCAAGGAAGGGACAAGCAAAAAAAGCACGACCGATCGATCGATCAGCACGTCCTTGTATTTTCTTCAGATCGTCATCTTGTATTTTACATTCTCGTCCTTTTCTTCTTCTTTTTTTTTTTATATATATAACTGTCCTGTTTGTCATGATTTTGAGCTTGTCGGGAGGAGCGGAGAAGCTTCGTGTCAGTGACATTTCGTCGGTCATTCGGCAGATGAGATGATGAGAGAATGGAGAGGTCTAGAGGGGCTTCTCACTAGTTCTCGCGTCTTGTTCTGCGTGTCAGCATATAATCGCACAGCTTTCCAAAGATACGCACCCACTTGGGCTTTCCTATTACTTATTCATGGCTGAACTGCTTTCGGACTTTTGGGTGGTGTTGTTTGCAGGAGCAACATTGTCAAATGTCCGGTCCGGTTGGAGCGTTGTTAAACTCCGAAGCTGTTCCTCTCTATTCTGTGCTTGTTCGTTTCTCTTGATAGAGATGGGAGATTGATTGATTCATCAACTGGTTTTGGGTCAACGAGTTATTATAATTCCTCATCTATGCCATAGCTGCCCAACCATATATGTAGAGTCACGCCTAGGAATCTCTTGCTTCGGGTTCTCATGCTGAATGCCTTCTCCTCCCCCATCATCTCCGCCTTCTCCAGCGCGGCAACTTCCGCTCTCTAGCTAAAGCTACAGCTCCTTTCAGTCCCACCTGGCATTTCACTCATATTCATCTCTGCACCAGTCGGTCTGCGTGTAGATTGTACTTCTTACATGAAACATCTCTGCTAATTGTCTTCCTCTTTCACTGGCTCCTCGGGTGTTCTCCTCGTTTAGGTCTGGTCTCCTCCCTCTAATACTATCGAACGTATCCCTCTCTCTAAAGAAGATGGACAAACCGTTATAGTGTTCTGCACCCTTTTCCCCCCTCCACATCTCCAAAGTCCGGGGCATCGCCCGTTACTCACATGTCCCTAACGTTCAAGCCCTCCATCCCATACCCTCGGAATCCCTGCTTAATCCTGAGAAACCCATCCCCTCACGAGACCTGCTTCTCACGAAACAGCCCTGTTCCACACGCAACACCAATTCAAAATGCCCCCTTCTCGCTTATACACTCCTCGCCTCACAACGACATTCTCTTCCCATCCACCAATCTCCCCCCTCCCCCCCCTCACGTACACCATACTTCATCGGATTCTACTCACGAATCAAGGAATAACCCACCCCCTCCATCCAAACTTCCACCCCAGAAAGCCGTTCCGTGAACTCATTTCCCCCTCTCTCTCTCCTCCCCACTATCAAATGGTCAACATACATGTAAGCAACCCCCCCTCGGCATAACACCACACCGAACTTCGACCCTTTCTCCCCCCTCTTCATAACACCAGCGGAATTTCAGAGCTGATGTAGACTCAACAAGTCGTAACTTGAACAAATATCAGCCTAGAGAAATTTTCGACTGCTACAAGCAGGGGCGGTCCCATCAACACCGGTAAAGCCATTGGACAGACGCACATCTCCAAGACAACAAGGGTATATACACTCAAGCTCGGTAGGGTGATTAGCATACGCTTGTAAGTGCAACAGTCGAGGCTTGGTGGTCATGCCCACGTGAAAGACACAAACAACTACAGACAACTACAGATGCTCCAATCACGATATATGGCCTCTCCTTGAACCATCTTTCTGAAGCTTGAGACTCTCGTGACTTCTACATCTACCATCAACTGCCTTGCAACGCGTTACAATCCTTCACGTCGCTTCACAGTTAACACGCGGCATCCCCAATGTCATCGATTCGCTTGCCCAGACACATCTCTCTGGGCACATCAGTCACACCCAGTCAGAAGCACATCACTTACATCACGCATAGGACGACACGCTGTCAAACTCAAGAAACAACGATCCTCTTTCCACAGAACAAGCCATAAATATGCTCAATTGCATTTGTGCGTGCGTGCGTGCGTGCTATCTATGGTCGTTGCATATATTCACAGAAACAGAGAATAAGCACCACCGTGCCTCCATATGTAAAATCAACCAGAAAAATATCCCTAGTATCAAGGCCTACGAGCCATCGTCGACTCTCGTCGAGGACAAAACGCTTCATCCATCGACGATGTCGTCGACGGCAGCCCGCAGGCCAACGAACCGAAATGCCGCCCGTGCAAGTCCAGCACACCGTTGGGCATCGTCCCAGCCCGATAGCGCCCCTTATCCAGCCTGGGTCCATTTGTATACTCATCATAAACGACGCCATGCACATTGGAGTTGACCACGAAGACCAGGGAGATGAAGTCGAGAGTCGGCCATGAGCCCCTCCTGGTGTTTGTGGGAAAGGTGAGAGAGAAAAAAATATCAAGTCCAGATTGTCGAAATGACATCGCGTAAGATACAATGAGAAGCGAAAAAGAAATTTCGTCAAACGTTTCGATGTTCCGAAACCCTAGCCATACACATCTCAGCCTTCCGGAGCCCGACCGCCATCGTATGCTACGACCGAGTCCCAACAGAGTCTGCATGGACAGGAGAAAGAGGCAAAGTGCCAGATGGAGGATTCCGCCTCCGCTTAGATTCGAACGGTGGGCTGGCCCAGGGGCTTGAGAACGTTCTCAGCGTATTGGCCACCAAAGTTTCCTAGAGTCATGGAGTCAGTTTCGTCACAGGTTTGGTAGGACGAGCATGAATCGGCTTACCTGGGGGGCTGTAGTTGCAGACAGTGTACCAAGACTGCATGGAGAGAACGGTGCCTGCAGGGCACTTGGCGGTGTAGCATCCAACCTTGGTGGACGACTTCCAGACGAGCTGGGTGTAGTGGCCCCAGGAATCCAGGTTGGTGCCCGAGGGAGGGTTGGCCAGGCCGTAGAAGGTCCAGTTCTCCATCTCATCGTTGTACCACTGGTCGGTGACACCACGGCGAGCAGCCTCGATCTGCTGGTCGTCAATGTTGCCAGTGGAGCCCCAGCTGGCAAGGTTCTGGCCGTAGCCACCGCCGCCCTCGGTCCTGTAATCAAGTCAATATCTCGGACCCACGTGTCTTGGCTCTCTGTGTGCTCTTCTACTCACATGTCATGGGCGAAGACGCAGCCCTGAGCGGTGATCTGGGCGTATCCGGCAAGAGTGTCGTCCCACTCAAGGGCGGGGGAGGAGTGGTTGGCACGGTGGACGTTGTGCTGGTCGACCATGATGGAGCCGTAATCGTTTCCAGAAGAGGGAGCCGACGAGGGAGCCGCCGCAGGAGCAGACGAGGAAGCAGGCTTAGGGGACGGAGCCGGCTTGGAAGACGGGGCAGGGGAGGGCTTGGCCACGACCGGCTGGGGAGAAGGTGCCAGCGTGGAAGATGGGGCCGGGATCGGAGAAGAAGACGGCTTCGCAGGGACGACGACGGTGGTGAACACGGGCTTCGGGGCTTCCGCTGGCGGCGGAGCCTGCTGAGGTGCCTGCTGGGTAGTGGGCTGGGGAGCCACCGAGGGCTCGGGGGAAGCAGAAAGGGGAGGAGCGGGAGCGTAGACGGGCTTGGGGGCCGCGGCTACGGGCTCAGGAGAGGCGGCGGCCGGCTTCTCAGAGACGTTCTGAATGAAGACTCCACCGGCGGTCGGCGTAGCAGAAGCACTGGCATTAGGGTCAACAGTCACGGTGACGGTGACAATGTCGGTGACCCAGTCCGTCTCCATAACTCGCTTCTCGAGGGGTACGGCCGAGGCCAACAGGGCACCCGCGGCGGCCAAAAGGACGGCGGACTTCATGTTGAACAGCTGGATAATCTTTGCTTGGACTTGATGTCAAGTTGAACTTGCTAGGTGAAGAGTTAGCTGTTGAGTTCATCTATGCATACATCACAATGGACAATGAATATTGTGCTTGTTGCAGGCGACGAAACCATCAAGCAACTGGCTATATAGGGCTCTGAATGCAGCAATGAATCACAGTAGCCTTGCCCAATGAATAGTATGTGCGTCATCCCAACAAAATGTCAGAGGCTGGTGATGCCCTCTGGAACGCGGCTTGGGCTGATGAGGAATGTAGCATCAAGGACACAGCCGTCGAAAACGGAACAATGTGACCTGAGTTGACACCGAGACTCTGGGGGAAGGATCTCGAGGAATGGGCAAGGCGGTGCTGGGACAACTTGCGCACGGGCACTTGCTTAGCTGTTCTAAAGCCAGGGAGGGGGAGGGGGAGGTGAAGAGGCTCATGAAGCCCTCACATGTAGGATGAGGGGATGTTCAAACTTGGTAGCTGGCGGCTTGACAAACAACAAAAAGGCAAAAGCCAATCATGATTCGTGATAGATATTGACATAAACGAAACAAGGTGTGAAGGGGTTGCCGATCACTGCCTTACCTTGATGAGTTGATGATGCAGCGATGCAAGGCTGGAATCCGGACGGGCGGTCGAGGAAGATTTATATCGGGCGTGCGTCAGAACCAGTCTGGTGCAGCACTGCTTTCGGGGATCCGGCGAGAGGACCGAGGGCAGAGGGCGGAAGCAGCTGCGGTCGGAGAGACAGACAACTCAAGAGGCTCGACGATGTTTCGTGGAGCGCGGTCGACAAAGAGAAAGGAGCGTGTTCAGTCGGCGGCTGGGTGCACTCGACCTTGTATGTAACGCGAAGGGGGAACCGGATACCAGGCCGATGAAATAACGAAGTGAATCAGATTTGGTCTCGGAAGAGGAAGAGGGAAAGGAGTGGAATGTGCCGTCGAGGACACGGAATAGGGAGCGTTGTGGCAAAAAAGAGAGGGGGGGAGGGAAGGGAAAAGATGGTCGCAAAGGCCAAGATTTCGTCTCTGGGAGTGGAGGACAAGGAGACGCAGGATGGTTGCGGCAGGCGGGCGACGTTAAAAGGGAACGAAGGCGGATCGACGGACCAGGAGGCGCGCAGAACGAACGAGGCGGCGGTACCAGGTAGAGTGCAGAAGCGTGTTGGTGGCAGGGAAGAGAGAGGCACGAGGTGGAGGAGGCTACTGGGGAGGGGAGATGAAGCTGGGATTGCTGGAGTTTGCAGTGTTTCGAGATGCGCACGCCCCCGCTTGGGGCCAGTGGAAGGGGGGTGCTGTAATAGTAGCCGTAGACGAGGTACGGGGGGGTGAGGACCCTGTAAGTGTACCTGCATAGCGGTTCGATTTAGTGGAAGGTCTGCTGGAGGGCTGCTGGAAACCAGCTGAGCAGAGTTCAGGTGAAGCCTCCAGCTCGTTTGTGCGTGCATGCATCTGAGAAACGACAGTGGAAGCTACGTGAAACTCTATCTTTATGTTTTCACCGTAATCCTGTTATTACGATCATTGCTGCCGTCACTGCTTCCATCAGATGCTATGCATCATGAGTACTACTCATAGTCACACGCACTGACCAGCTGGCTGTTGGTTTATATAACAATCGCACCAGACAAACAAACAAAAAGAGGCACCCCATGCCGGCGTGTTCCTGAACATCATGCTCCTGTTCCTGTTCCTGACGCTACGAAACAGCCAAGTTGCTTAGCACTGCACCTTATTGCAATGTACCGTGGCGGGCTCGGCCTAGCCCTGTTGGGCTCGCGGGGGGAGGGATGCGAAGGGCGTGGCTGTAGTGACAGCATTGAGGAGGGACAAACACAAACACACCCGACAAAAAATTGCGAAATTCCATCGAGAGTCAGTCTGCTTCCGGCATCTGCGCCAGGTTCAACAGCCTGTACTGTAGATTGGTCTCAGATTTGGTAACGTTTTTTTGGTGCGACCTCGAATACGGAGTGCAGAAACTTGCAAAGGAGACGTGGTACGGTGCCCCTGTGCAACGAGGTGGACGTGAGACCAGAAGCAGACAGTTCATTCGAACAGGCAGCCCTCCTTGACGTCGATACTACGAACCTTGACCAGCTGCAACGCCATACGATTCCTTTGCTTTTTCGGCCTCTCCAAGACTGGAGATCCACCATCAAAGCATCCTTCTAGACCATCCACCTCCGGGCCCGCGCTCATCTTGTGCTGGACAAGGCTCGAGATTAAGTCTCCCCTCCCCCTCAATGCCAGCAATTACCGCCTTGGCCATGCCCAACAGCCGGGGTGGGAGATTCGCCAAGCAAGCCTTCTCTTGACATCATCTCTTGCCCTTGCCTTCTTCTTCTTTCGTCTCTTTCCATCCACAACGGTGAGCATCAAGAGCATGGCTCTCTCGAGGATCACGCACATCGTTCGCGATAACATCACTTTGGCGTCTGTGATCGAATGGCGCAGCCGCACTAGCGAGTGGGCAAGAAGAAGACAAGAGAAGAGACAGTACCTTACCTACGTAGACATGTCTCTGAGAGACGTCTCGTGGACCACGCCAAGTCGACGCCATCACGTTTGCAATTCTACGTAAAGTCTGAACCTCGTCTGCTTTGAAAGGGCTGCTTCGTATTGCGCACCCATCGAGATGAGGTGCACGTACTTACCTGGCACCTGTCGTTGGCCGGTGAATGCCCTCGGCAAGTTTAAACGCGCCACTTTGGACGTCGGACCTGCACTCGGATGATCACCAGCTTCTCCAGAACGTCCACTCTCCTCTGCCTGCTGGCTGTCCGTGCTCTGCTTCGATCATGAAGCACGCACGAAGATGATGGCATCGAATTGTTGGTGTCGTTCACGTCCTACCCCTTGATTTGCCTGACCCGCCGTCTACCGAACGTTCCATTTCCCTTCGGTAAATGTGCTCCAGAGTCTGGAGTCGTTCTCAGCCCTGAATCGGCGCGATTATTTGCCGAGTCCGCCTTTCTCGTGTATCCTGCAAGCATGCTGGGGATCAAACGTCCCTTTTTTTCCCTCTCTTGAACTGGCCTGGCCCTGGATTTGTGTTACCGCTGTTCTATGCAATCCATGTCGAGCAAGACGATGCAATTGCAATGAATGCGCAGAGAGTGCGGTCCGGCGTTTACAAGCAGTAGCATCTTGGAGGGAGCATGCCATTGATGCCAGCGAACTCAACATCTTGGATACGTTTGCAGCATCAAGTGGCGTCTCCAATCCCTCTGTCCATCTCCCCAGGTACTGACCGCTACTCCCACACCCCCTCACCGTCCATCGCTGCTTTTTCCTCCTCTCACAGCGCTGTGCCTTGCAGCAGCAGCTCCAGCGGCGGCTCTGCCCACAGCCAACCAGCGCCGGCGTCTCCATCAAACAAGCTCCAGGCGGGCTTGCGGGACTTTTTATCCCTGAAACGGCACTAATCGCTCTGTGTCACCCCCTACCTCATCTCCAGCGCTCTTTGTCAGCCTATCGACGGCCTGGCATTGGGCTTTCCTTCTGGTCAAGCAGGGGGTCCTTTTGCTTTGGCATGGACGAAGAATCATGTACTGTACGAAATACAGACATGGAGACGAATGTCACTCATTTCACCCTTGGATCTCCTGTTGCTGCTTGTGACTGGCGCTTGTCGACCCCATACCGAAGGTACATGTAGTTGTACGAGTACCTGCCATATGGATCTCCTGGATCTTCTGTGACAGGCAAGAGGTTTGCGCCCCGGATATCGGGCGATGCTACGTGAAACAGCACCGCGAAGGAAGCCGTTCCCAGCGGCAGGAACCAGAGGATCAAAATATGATGGGATTCATCGCTCCCGGCCCGCGTGTTTCGCCATGCACGAACAGAGTCGCATTCGTACGTCTTTTGTACCAAAAAGGCTCAATCAATGCCAGCCCGTCCGTATTAGACGCAGATCCCAATTGTCCAGATGCGGGGTGCGCCAAAACGGCAGTCACGGCGCTTGGCAAGCTTCACCTTGTGCCATCCTTCTTTTGTCTCTTATTTATCTTCTTTTCTTTTCTATTCTTTTCACCTCTTCCATTCATCTTCAGACCTTTGACATTCATCATCGTCGTTGCACCTCCCATCGGCACCTGTACCCAGGACGTGGCTTGCGCCAGCCTTGTCATACCTCTTCCCTCCGTCTCATCAAGCGTACCATCTGGACACACGAGCCCAGGGAGGCCCCAGCTCCTGGATACACCAACAAACGCATTTCCCCCTTCGTTTTCCGTCCGTCTGCGCGAGTTGATTGAGCATGTCATCGATGGCTCCCCCTTGCCGCCGAAGCCGTCGTCTGGCGGGGCTGCAGCGCACATGGCTGTCGGAATCCAGGGCTAGACATTCATTGTTTCCCGTTGCGCGTCTCGATTCTAGACTCATTCACAGCACTAGTGGCTCCTTGTCAGTGGTGACTATTGTGGCCCCATTCCGGCCGAGTAGCCGCCGTCTCTCCCTGGTGGTTCCCTGATTCCGTCTGGCTACACTCCGATTCCTGCTCACGGGCACATCACGTCTATTGACTACTACTACTTTACCTACAGAGCGGTTGTCACTAAAGCAGCCCGTCGGTACGTCGGCCCATCTGCTCTGATGGTCCCACAGCATTCATCGAGTGCATCCGCTTGGTGCTAGTCGTGCGTCTACTCGCATCCCCTGGTGAATCAGATAGACAACCGCTGCCACGATGCAGTGGTTCCTGGCTCCCCGTGTCAGCGCTGCTCGGAAGCACAACTCCTACGTCCGCGGCCGGAATGCCTAAAGTCGACACCCGACGGACTCGGCTCCGCGTCCACGGTCGAGAAGCCCCTAGGGGCTCGTTCGAGTCTTGCCGTTTGGCCTGCCACTCCAGATTGAGTGTAAGATTGACTCCACCAACCGCACGACAGTCATTTACTCTGATGAACATTGGGAACCAGGCATCGCCAAACCGAGGTCTATTCCTCCATGCTTGGCCTCGGACGCGGAGAATCACACCACTGGCATGGCATTCGCTCAGCACGTTTACCTGTGGCCGCTTTGTCTTACGTAAATGAGATTCATGTAATGAAAGGATTCGGGGCAATTTCCATTCATATCCATCGAGCTCAAGTCAGCCTCCTGGCAAGGTGGCCGGCCCTTCCAGAACATTGCCAGGACAAGCACGAATCCACCGGTTCTGGGTTCACACCCAGACCGATGTCGCCGTCTCCTTGGATGATTTATCAAGGTTGCTGGCTGATTGTTCCTCATCAAAGGCAAAGGCCGAGATATTCTCCCAGCCGTCGGCCAAAGCGATGGACGGGAACAATCCGAGCGGCACACTTCCTCCCAGACCACGGGCTTTCCGGGCCTGCGGGACTGGCTACGGAGCCCATCTGAAACGAGCCGCCGCCGAGGCTTGATTCCGTCTATCTTTGCTTTACTCTTTCCTTTCTGTTTGCTTGTGGGCTCTTTTGACGTGGCTAGCCTGGTCATGGGGGATGCACATAAGCGCCGCTAGGAACCGAGGCGTAAGTGAGTATCGGCCCCTTTTCAGCTTCCTCAGCGTGGCTGCTTTTGTGCGTTTTGAACGCAGCAGCTGGCCTAGTCGTGTGATCCTGGGGAATCATCTATTCTGGCTGAAGCTTAGGAAGTCTTGGAGTCTCTGTGCCGCTACGCTGACGCTTGTATTCACACGTAGTACTCAATACTCTTGTTTGCAGTACTAAGTCGCCAGGTCAAGTATAGGTTGAATCAGAGCTGCTCTTTTGCCACGGCAGACAGGTACAGATAACCTCAGCCGGCGCCATGTGGCTGAAACAACAAAAGACGTGTCGTTTCTGACCGTCGTTTTGATGTTTTGGCGATTATCCGCTGGTGTTTTTTCCCGGGCCCCGTTGGACGGGTCTTGTCTAAAGTGCTGTGTTGTGGAACCGGGCGGTTTCATATTAAGCCATCTTTCAAAGTTTTCACTTTTATAGACTATCTGTATGGAGTTGGTTGCACTGTGTCTTGCTGCAGAGTGGGATGACTCCGAAAAGTGCTGCGTTTGCCGGGTGTTGGGTTGGAGACAGGAGGGAGGCTGCCTCTCGAATATGCGGAGAGCCTTAGGAGGGGAAGCAGGAAGACGTCTGCTGGTGACCGAGCGCTGCCACGCATCAACCAGCGAATGCTCCAGTATTACTGTTGTAACAATTGCATTGATTTATTCTATCCATCAGGCTCACGATTTGTCACTATATCTCGTTGAGTCGTTTACTTTTTGGCTGCTCACGTCCGTCTTCCCTGGGTGTTCTCCAGGGTAGCAATGCCTCCACGCAATGGCAGCACCATGTCCTATCCTTGGAATAGGGTCAGTTCACTCACTGCCTTTCTCAAGGAAATTTCATGTGATTGCCATGCAAAGAATGGCGACTGACTCATCTCAGGGCTCAAGCACCTGCCCTGTACCCTTTCTTACTCAACCACGCAAAGTCCCGTCATGGTACGACATCTCCAACTGACGGCTGGCAAAGTATAACATGCATATGCGACGAGAATACCCAACGCAGACGTCCGCCAAGCTGCCGAGCTGGGATCTAGAATGAATCTACCCCATACTGAACGACAAAACTCGTTCACCCACCCCGCAGTCGCTCAAACCTATTGTATTGCACAGATGACGAAGTCGATGTAGTCTGGCTGTCAGCTTCCCCGAGTGTCACCACCAACAACATAGCGCTGCGGATATGCGGTTTGTCCTAGAAGTGGGTAGTAGTGTGGCAGCAGCAGCAAGTTCCCAACCTTTTCAGACAAACTGTTGACCAGATCTACATCTCACATCGAAATTGTCTCGGCTTTTTGATGCTGGTAGCCTATATGTACCTTCCTGCCTTAGTATGTGAATGACATTGACAGTTTCTTCCCCCTCCCGTGATACCTTACGGAAGCTTGCTGATGATAAGACTTTCAGAGATCATGAGTGCAACCTAATCCCCCCTCAGTCTTTCTCGGTCGTTTTAGAGTTTAAGCTGTTTTGTGTCAAGGTATGATTCGTGTTCATCATGCATTCTCTTGTGATGCGGGGGAAGGGCTTGGGCCGACGACGACGACGACGACGGGGCACAGCATGTTCGATATCTCATGTGAATTGGGGGAGACCGAGTAATAGCTTTGTGGACGTGCGACGGCACTTCTCCGCCATGACCGGGGTTGTGCGGTCTGACGGAGGGGAGGGAATGCTGAGGTTTTCTCGTGTAACGCGGATTTTTGCCTGTGAAACATTCTATTTTGAGTGTGTGTGCCTCGATGTCTCTGCGTCAAACGGCGTTGCTTCATGGTGTTTCGGCTCTCGACCAAAACATTCCCTGACTCTCGTGACCCGCTTGAAGGATCTCTCTTCTTTCACGAGGTACCGAATAGTCATAACGGGAATGGGCTCACATGTTGCCGAGGAAGTTGACATGTTGACTGCAAAGGGAAAGTATGTAGTATGTTGATGAGTTATTTTTCTTTTTTCTCATTTTCGGCTCAAATGTACACGAAGCATCATCCCTAAGCCCCTCGATTCCGACATCCCCTCTCTCTCTCCATTTTCCTCCTCACACTCACTGTGAAGCGCCAGACTGCGCGGGGACAAACGGCTTGCCGTCCCCAGGACCGATTCTCACGTCGGCGAAGATTTGTTTCGGCCTCAGCTGAACGGGGGTCACGTTGGTGGGCTGATCGGGGATCTTCTTCTCCAGTTTCTAGATTTTGACGAGGGTTCGATTAATAATTCCTACGGCGTATTGAATGCAGTCACGACAGGCAAATATGGAGAGGCGTTTTCAAGACGTACCAGGTTCTCGTAGACGCACTTGCTGAGCTTCCACTCAGCGGGGCGGCACTGCCAGAGCTGCTGGTTCCGGTTGTCGAGGCATTCCCAGTGCTTGCGGAACTCGGCCAGGCAGTGTGTGTTGATGTCCGTGAGCCTAGATGCATTCTCATCCATCAGTTACCCCTCCTCGAGCAAAAACGGAATTGCTCTCCTCTTTTTTTTTTTTTCCAGTCCGAGCCCCTCGGCACACATATGCCTCGCTCTGAAGCCCAACACAGTTGATAGTTTTCTCCTCGTTTACGTAGCAAGGGGGACAATAACGTACACGCTCTGGGCGCAGCGGGTGACCCTTCGTCCCTCCTTGAGGCAGTTCAGCTCGCCCTTGCCGGGGTTCTCGGTCTTGCACTGCATGTAGTCATCGTTGTAGTCGCGGCACCGCGCGCCGATGAAGAAGGACGCCGACAGCAGGGGCGCGGAGCTGGCGCCAATCTCCTGGACGGGGGGGATGCTCTCGGGGAGAGGCGTGGTGTCGATGAGCACCTGCTGGTGGAAGCTGCCGGATCGGTTAGCTGGTGCTGCTGGTTATCGGTGGAGGAGGAACTGTGCGCCGGTACGAGGCGCCAGGACGACTCAATTGTGTCGCTTCTGGGTCCTTGGAGGGTTGGTGAACGTACTGAGACCGTCGTGATGCCATGGTTGCCGGGGGTTTGTGGTCGACGCCTGGGTGAAGCCTGCGGGAGGATAATGGAGCTGCAGTATGAGGTCTCTTCGGATGGGCTTAGTTGAAAGATTGTAGGTTGCTGTGGCCAATCAGAGGGGACCGGGGGGTCAGCAGTCCCAGCCTTGTCGGTGTTGTAGAGAGGTACTTGAAATGGGCTGAGAGTACTTGGCCATCTTGACATGCGATCGTTCAGCGGTGCCAGAAGCCCGTCGTAGCTGCTGATTTTTCCGACATTTGGCGCTATGGTTTTCGTCATTTAGTGGCCTTGCAATTGCTGATTAAGGATGGTAGGTACTGCAAGTACCATCATGTAACAATCCCCAGAACTGCTGACTCATCCAACGGAGACGAATCTCTCGCATCATCTCTCTGCATCTTCTTTCAAGCTGCACTGGCATTGGAGTGCAAGTAAAAGCGGTAGAACAAATTGTGTCTCGTACCTATCCCGATCTGCAATTGTTCCATCCAGTGCGTTGCTCGGATGCTGCGCGCATCAAAACTGCAGGCTGCGATGCTCCTCTGAAGACGAGCTGTGATTGGCTCAGTGGCGGACGAGGCTGACTTGCGCGGTACCTGGGTACCTCCAACCTGTGCCGCTGAGCGCGACCCTGCAGCAATTTTGGAGCAAGTCAACAAAACTGCCCAGCGACGAGAAAAACATCCGCGCATCAACCTGGACGGCCTTTGACGCTGCCGGCCATTCGCCATTGATCCCGACTTCGAAATCCGAGCAGACGCATCCTGACCCGCCTCACGCCTCGATACGCTTTCTCATCTCTCTTCTCCCCTTCTTTCGAAGCTCCTCCGAGGAGCTAGGCGGACACCCTCGAGACCTGCGGCCTGCCTCTGCACCATGTCGCTGTTTGGACAAACGAAGCCTCTGGGCTCCGGAGGGCTCTTTGGCTCGGCCCAGACCGCGCAGCCCGCCCAGCAGACGCAGACATCCGGCAACGTCTTTGGCCAGACTCTGGGTGCAGGCCAACAGGCGCCGGCGATTGGAGGCTCGCTGCTCGCCCAGCCCCAGCAGACACAGCAGGTGCCCGCGCTGTCGCAGTCACAAGCCCAGCTGTCGAGCTCTCTATGGCAGCCCGGCCAGGAGACGCCGCGTAAGTTTCTCTCGCCCACTTTCGCTTCTAAGCAGCGGCCGCGACCACTTCTTTTTTCTTCCAGGTTTTCTTTTCTTTTCTTTTCTTTTTTTTTTTGTGCTGACAAGGGCCATATCGTGATGTGGACAGACCAGAAGCCGATCCTGGAGCAGATGAAGCTGGTGACGGAGAAATGGGACCCTGCCAGCCCGAGCTGCGTCTTCAAGCACTACTTTTACAACAAGGTCGACGAAGCACACATCCCCTTCTACAAGCCCCAGCCGCACGAGGACCCTCGGGAATGGGAGGAGGCGCTGCAGAACAAGCCCGCGCCTGGCTTCATGCCCGTGCTGTGCCGGGGCTACACGGGCGTGGCGGACCGGCTCAAGACGCAGAAGCGCGCCATTTCCGAGTTCAACACGCGGCTGCACCAGATCAACGGCTGCCTGGATGCGCTGCTGCAGCGGCATGAGCTGGAGACGGAGACGCGAGCCCTGGCTGCCAGGAGGCGGCAGACCATGATCTCCAACCGGTGCCTGGCGTTGGCGGCCAAGGTGCAGATCCTGAGGAACAGGGGCTACGCGCTCAGTGGCGACGAGGAGGACCTCAAGAGCAGGCTGCAGGCTCTGGAGCGCGACGTGCAGGACCCGGCCGTGGGCGCGCGGGAGGAGGAGCTGTGGAGCAGGCTGATTGTCCTGAGGGAGTACTCTGAGAGGCTGAACAAGGAGATGGAGAAGCCGGCTGGCGCTGAGAGCGAGGGGCTGGACGAGGAGACACAGGCCAAGGCCAAGCGGGTACGTCTCGACGTTCAAACGGATACTGGGTCCGTGGGGATTTGCTGGCTAACAATGACGATAGGTACTGGAAGATTACGAGAAGCAGCTCCAGCATCTGAAGAAGGAGCTCGAGGCGCTGAATGCGGACTATCAGGAGTGGGAAAAGAGCAGAAACTCGACGTCACGGTCCCGATAAAAGCTTTCCTTGTGTGGACGGGGCTTCTTTTCCGAAGGCATGATGCTACTGGTGTTAATTTGGAGACTCTTTTTGTGTTTTTGACGTAAACTGGATTGGAACATTGGCAGGCAGTATTCTAATGCCAAAGAAGGGCGGGTTGAGCCAACTGGTTTCAGCAACTGTATCATGTTGCAGAATTGAACGAATTGAAAGGCATTCTGTAGCTCGTACGGAGCAACTCTCTCTCCCTCGATTGCAGCACAAAGGTTCGCGAATTGAACGGCATATTCGGAGCCAACTACCACATAATCAATCCCAGCAGATATGGAGCATGTGTTTCCTGATTTGCAATTCTATAGTCGTTCCGTTTCGTTTAAATTCCGTCGCGGATGACCAACATGAGAATCCATCCTTCTCTTGTCGTCCAACCTCGAGCGGTCAGGTCTATCGTACAGTGAGGAGATTGCCTTGCTCGGTGGTCGTGACCCCTCGGCAGTATATATCAACATTTCGCCAATCGGAGATCCGGCGCGGGCATCCGCCAATGGATCATGTGCCGGAGCGAGAAGCATGTGGTGTAGTGTTACATGATGTTTGTTGGTCTATATACGAGTCTTTTGATCCTGTTTTCTTCTCGTGGCCTTGTTTGCCGGTTTAGAAGATGCGGCTGATCATGTCAACGGCGAAGGGAGCTGTTTCCTTGCGGTCAGCAACGGCGCACATGTACGATCTCGAAGGACATGGACTGCTTCGTTTTCTTTCGTCCTGTTTGTTCTCCAAGTTTAGGGAGAGACATACAGAGGTAGAGCATGATGGCCGTGGCAGCGACCTGCTGGACGGTAAACGTCGCTTCGGCCTCCATGGCGCGAATCTCCTCGGGCGACTGCTGCGGGGGTGCGACTGGACGGGGAACGAGACGTCAGCATTCTTTTTCTTTTGCGTTGGCGAATTGTAATAGCATGACGATAACATGGGGCCCCTCTCAGGAGAGGTTATCCATCGCCATGGTTGTCCTTTTGGCCAGGGGATGGTTCCTGTTCCTTTCGGAGTTGGGCTGGATCTGATCGGGGTTGGGCGGCGCGAGTACGTACATCCTCCAAACATGATGATATGCGTGTGATGGCTTCAGGTGGTTTGTTTGTTGTGTGAAGCGTTTGAGTGCAAGGTTGACGGATCGTTACGTTACGTAAAACGTTGTGCGATTGCGGATGCGCCCCTCTGGCTGGGTGCACAAGTACAGTGTGCGATAAAAAGAGAGCAACGAGGAAGAAGAAGGCCTGGGTATTGAAATGCAGCAGTTGGGGTCGGAAGAGAGAAGAGAGTGTGAGTTTTCTGGAATCCGATGACCCTCGCACATGCATCGAAAAAAAATGATGCAGGGAAAATCTGGGCTTATCCGGGCTGGCGAATCACAGGCGGCGGCGGCATCGCTCAGCGTCGGGCCGTGAATGGCCGATGTCGTTTGTGGTTTAGCGTGCACAGTAGCAAAAGAACATGGGAGGAAGTGATATGATAATGGATAGACCAACAGCTGATGGCTCATCATCTAACCCAAAGCTTCTAGCCTGAACTTGCCTGAGCAGGAAAAAAAAAAAAAAGACCTTGTCGGGAGAAAGATTAAGCTGGGCCATTGGTGATGATTTTTTTTCTTCTATTATCAAGGTGGGCATGATTCATGGATGGGCAGCTAGAATTATCTGGCGCTGGGACTATGCTCCAAGCATATAAGTCAAGGGATTTTGCGGAGTCGAGCGTCTCCAGTCTTTACGGAGTAGGAGTGCGAGAGTGATGCTGCTTGCTTGTACTTTGTATGTATGTAGGTATGTATGTATGTCCGGCTGGACAGGAGCTACGGAGTACGGAGTAAGTATGAATACAATGGTTATGGGCAGGTAAGGTAGTTGTTTGGTTGACACACGACATGCCGTGAGCTGATCCGGAGCGAGTCAATGCTGCAATCTTCGGCTCTGGGGGGATAACGGGCGAATGAGGGGAAAATTCAAGAGTCAAGGCAAGGGACGGTGATGGAATAAGTAATAAAAAGGAAGAAAAAAAAAAAAAAAAAAAAAAAAAGAGGCCCATCAAGGCCCCTGTGATACCCGATCCGTTCGGCGGCTTATTGACAGATAAGAACGGCCATTGATCCTCCGCGAGGCCAGCCAGCAGTCGGAGCGAGGAGGGAAAGAAAGGGAAAGGGCCTCACCGTCTAGTCTTCTCTTGCCTTCCCTTTCTTTTTCTCTTGCATCTTGTCATCAGCTCTAGACTCTTTCCAGCCAGTGTCTCTCTCCTCTCAGCCCTCGAAAGTGGTCTGATCTGCCCTTGTCGACGCGCAGACGAGACGAATATAAGACGGGCTGCCCTTCGTCCTGGTCCGCTGCCGGTGAGGGCTTCAACGCTCTAGCGCTATCACGGCTGCCGGGCTGCCCCACGAAGATCCGCCACGGACAGCCATTCACGGGCCTGGAGGAGGCGACCGTCATCTGAAAATTTCTGGGGGCGCTGCGTGAGGATTCCCAGCTACTCAATCGCGGCCGTCCGGGCGGCGTCGGTTCAAATTTCTTGGGGCTGGCGGCGGCTTGTGCGAGCGAGCGAGTCCAGGCGCAAACCAAAAGTGATTGTTCTTCTTCTCCTCCTTCTTTCTTCTCTTCTTTCTCTTCCTTCCTTCTCGTTATCCCTTCTTTAGTCTGCCTCGTCTTTATTCTTCTTTTGTTTCCAGCCGTTGAGGGAGAGACGCTTGCTTTCTCGAGGCTCTGCTGCCGAGCATCTCACCCCAGCCAAGTCAGTCCCTCTTCAGCGCAAACTATCGTGGACTCGCCATGGCCTCCCGGCTGGTTCTCGCCCGAGGGGCTTCCCTCCGCCCTTCGCTCGCCTCGGCCCGGCACGGAGCGAGGCTTTGCGCGCCTCGTGTGTCTGCGTCTGCCCGCAGCCTCGCCTACTCTGCCAACGCGGCCGCCGACGTGCGCCGCGGCGACAGGCGGGCGGCGTATGAGGCGCTGCAGGAGGACCCGACTTACAAGGAGATGCGCGAGATCCGCGCGGCCAACAAGCTGCCGTGGAAGGACTTCAGCGCCCGCCACATTGGCCCGCGCGACGACGAGATCGAGGAGATGCTCAAGGCCCTGGGCCCCGGCGCCGAGACGCTCGACGCCTTCGTGTCGCAGGTGATCCCGGCCGACGTGCTGGATCCGCCCAAGAAGACGATCCAGTCGCACGTCTTCAGCGAGTCGGGCATCGTCAAGGCCTTCAAGGGCATGAACGCCTCCAACGACATCCGCGTCTGGATGAACGGCGGCGGCTACTACCCCGTCGAGATCCCCGCCGTCATCAAGCGCAACATCCTCGAGAACCCGGCCTGGTACACCAGCTACACGCCCTACCAGCCCGAGATCAGCCAGGGCCGCCTCGAGTCGCTGCTCAACTTCCAGACCATGGTGTCCGACCTGACGGGCCTGCCCGTGGCCAACGCCAGCTTGCTCGACGAGGGCACCGCCGCCAGCGAGGCCATGACCATGTCTCTGACCAGCCTGCCCACCTCGAGGCAGAAGCGGCCCGGGAAGACGTATGTGGTGTCCCACCTGGTGCACGACGCCACCATCAGGGTCATGCATGGCCGTGCTGAGGGATTCGGCATCCACATCCAGGTGCTGGATCTGGCGGCGCCCGATGCTCAGGACAAGATCAAGGCCCTCGGCGACGACCTGATTGGCGTCATGGTGCAGTATCCCGACTCGAACGGAGGTGTCTCCGACTTCCGCGAGCTTGCCGAGCTTGCTCACGCGCAGGGCACCCTGCTGAGCGCCGCCACCGATCTCTCCAACCTGACTCTCCTGACGCCTCCCGGCGAGTGGGGTGCCGACATTGCCTTTGGAAACGCCCAGCGATTCGGTGTTCCCCTGGGCTACGGAGGGCCTCATGCCGCCTTCATGGCTGTTCAGGAGGGCAGCAAGCGACGTCTGCCGGGCCGCCTGATTGGCGTGTCCAAGGATCGCCGAGGAGACAAGGCCCTCCGTCTGGCTCTGCAGACCCGAGAGCAGCACATCCGACGCGAAAAGGCCACCAGCAACGTCTGCACCGCGCAGGCTCTCCTGGCCAACATGTCGGCCATGTACGCCATCTACCACGGCCCCCAACAGCTGCGGGAGATGGCCGTCAACAACCTCCGGCACGCCCGCATGATCCAGGCCGCCGCCCAGCACTACGGCCTCAACGTCTCGACCCGCTCCGTCGATGCCGACGGCAAGGTCCTGTCCGACACCGTCTCCCTCCACTTTGAAGACCCCGTTGTCTGCCGGGCCCTGCGTCGCGAGCTGATGGATCAGGGCATTAGCAGCGGCAAGGCCTGGCAGCCCAACGAGCTTGTCCTGGCCGTGCCCACCACCTTCACCCTCAAGCTCTACGTCCGCATCGTCAAGGCCTTCCAGACGGTGGCCTACAAGAACCACAGCGACGCCGACCTCGACGTGTCCGCCAAGTACTGGAAGGAGGGATTTGCGCAGTCGTCGGAGGAGCTCATCAAGAGCCTCCCAGCGTCTGTTCGACGAGAGTCCAAGTTCCTCACCCACCCCGTCTTCAACTCTCACCACAGCGAGACGGAGATGCTGCGCTACATGTACCACCTTCAGTCCAAGGATCTGTCCCTGGTCCACTCCATGATTCCCCTCGGCTCCTGCACCATGAAGCTCAACGGCACCACGCAGATGGAGCTTATTGGTCTGGAAAACGTATCCAACATTCACCCTCACGCGCCCTACAGCTGCACCAAGGGCTACCAGCGACTCTTTGATGCCACCTCTGCCCAGCTGGCTGCCCTGACCGGCATGGACGGCACGTCCCTGCAGCCCAACTCGGGTGCTCAGGGTGAATTCGCCGGTCTCCGGGCCATCCGCAAGTATCACGAGCAGCAGCCCGGCCCCAAGCGCGACATCTGCCTGATCCCCGTGTCCGCTCACGGCACGAACCCTGCGTCCGCCGCCATGGTTGGCATGCGCGTCGTGCCCATCAAGTGTGACACCAAGACTGGCAACCTCGACTTGGAAGATCTCGAGGCCAAGTGCAAGAAGCATGCTTCCGAGCTGGGCGCCATCATGATCACGTACCCCAGCACCTTTGGTGTCTTTGAGCCCCAGGTCCGCAAGGTGTGCGACATTGTTCACCAGTACGGCGGCCTCGTCTACATGGACGGCGCCAACATGAACGCCCAGATCGGGCTCACTTCGCCCGGCGCCTTGGGTGCCGACGTCTGCCACCTCAACTTGCACAAGACGTTCTGTATCCCTCACGGCGGTGGCGGCCCTGGCATCGGGCCCATTTGCGTCAAGAAGCATCTCATCCCCTACCTGCCTCATAAGAGCACGCAGACGCCCGTCTCCAGCGCCGCCTTTGGCAGTGCCAGCATTGTCCCCATCAGCTGGTCTTATATCTCCACCATGGGTATGTTCACACGCTACTTTATCCCCTTTATCCCCTTGATCGCTCGAGAACTGTCTTGCTAACGATCACATGACAGGCGATGCCGGTCTGCGCAAAGCCACCACTGTCGCGCTCCTCAACGCCAACTACCTCCTGACGCGCCTCAAGGACCACTACCCCATCCTCTACACCAACGACAAGGGCCGCTGCGCGCACGAGTTCATCGTCGACGCCCGGCCCTTCCAGAAGACGGCGGGCATCGAGGCCATTGACATCGCCAAGCGCCTGCAGGACTACGGCTTCCACGCGCCGACCATGAGCTGGCCCGTGCCCAACACGCTCATGATTGAGCCGACGGAGAGCGAGAGCAAGGAGGAGCTGGACCGCTTCGTCGACGCCATGATCAGCATCCGCAACGAGATCCGCGAGATCGAGGAGGGCAAGCAGCCGCGCCAGGGCAACGTGCTCAAGAACGCGCCGCACCCGCAGCGCGACCTGATCCTGGGCGACGCCGAGGGCAAGTGGGAGAGGCCCTACTCGCGCGAGAAGGCGGCGTACCCGCTGCCGTATCTCCTGGAGAAGAAGTTTTGGCCGACGGTTGGTCGTGTGGACGACAGTGAGTTTCTTCACCACCTTTCCCCTTAATTCCCCTTGTCAAGGATTACCCTGTCTTTACTAACTCTCTTGATAGCCTATGGCGACACCAACCTGTTCTGCACATGCCCCCCCGTGGAGGACACCACCGGTTCCGCTTAAACCACCTACTTCTTTCACCAACAGAAAAGGGGCTTCTTCAAGCCTTTTAAGCAGTCTTTTCATTCACACACAATTCAGCATCACGTAAATATACAACGCGACGACATACATAGAAACAATTCCTTGGGGGAACACTTTACAAAACAGAAAAATTAGGGAAAGGGAAAAGGAGTAACCATCTTAACATGGTTTTTTTAATATTCTGACAACGAGATTCAGAATCATCATCATAGTCACGGCGCATAGCGGGGTTTTCAAAACTTATATACAAAAAAGAGAGGAACAGAGAAAGACGATATATCGCATGGACTTTTTTTTTTTTTTTTATGTTTAACTTGGTTTTATAGGATGGAAGCGCCGGCTAATCTCAACATTGGGACATGGGATGATGCGAGAGATAAGTTTTGATATTTTTTTTTTGTTTCTTTTTGCTTTACACTACCTAGATGATGGTGATGGGGATCGAGTCCAGTTGTTATCGGACTTGGCTCGATGAGCAATAACAAGTACATCAATTGAACAACCCGAGAGAGATCGAGTGTGCGATGCATGTATGTGTCTGGTAATGGGTAGAGATGATGTTCACGCCTTTGATTGAGCGATGAGAGAGGCTTCAACTGCAAAGAAACAAATTATCATAATTATCTGCTAGGATATATCCATCGTATATGTACATCCCAGATTCCATCGATCAATCGTTTCCAGACGTCGTGTTCCCCACGCTTTCCACGCTTTTGACATCAATACGCCGCCAGCTACAAATTCATGAAGACGACAAAGAGTCTTTACGACTGTGCTGATGCGGACAGACGCGTGCAATGTATAGCCACTTACTCTCGCACATCGTCAGAAGGCACAATCACTCTCAGCGAACGCCCCAGCCTATTGGCAACGACAGCCCTATGGTCCCTCGGGTCTGATAGGGCAATGAACGTCCTCTCGGATCGCATGCTCGTGGGGCTCTGCTCTGCCAAGCTGATGGGGGACATCAAAAGAGGCTCCGATGACAGCGATGTGGGCGAGACCAGAGTGGCATCCGAGTCGGAATCCTTCCCGCGCGGAGACGACAACAAAAGAGACCCGGAAGCAGACTGTGTCAGCAGCCAAACCTGCGGCTTCTTGGCCTCCTCCTCGTCATCGGCTGTTAGTGTAACCGCCGTGTCCACCGATGGATGCCTATCTGCGTCCCCAAGGAGGCAGGGCGACTCTGCATTCTCCTTCTCCGCATCCTCCCCTTCGCTGCACTCTCTCTCACGCCTCGCATTTCGGCAGCGTCGATATACCACGCAGACGGTGAGCCCCAACGTGTACACTGTCAACATGATCAAGATGGGGATCACAACGGGTATGGCCCAACGATGGGAAGGACGATGTGACTGTTTCTCTGATTAGCACCCGATGCTTCATAAGTAGCGGCGATCGAGACTCACATGTTCTTTCAGCCTCCAAGGCGGAGACGTCGTCCAGCTTGAGCGAGCATCTCGAGAAGATGAGAGCCAGAGCGTGTATAAGTCATCATTCAAGTTGTTGGGTGTCCATAAACATGTTGCATTTGCATTGTTCATACCATCTAAAAGAGCCATTGGACGTGAGCATGAGTACTATCGGCCGAACGAGCTTGCGGTACACACCTGTCAGATTGGATACCAGCTCATACACAACATCGCCATCTCTGGGATATGTGATCTTGAATAGCCCAAGCTCCGGTGAGCCAGCTTCATCTAGCGATTCATTCCACTGAATCGTAAACAGATGACCATTCGATATACTATCGTTCCATTCTTCATTCAAGAATCGTAGGCCGATACCCTCGGTGACAGGTCCAGTAAGGTGATCTGGTCTATGGCTCATACTGCGAATCCTTTATCGTCATGTCATAAAGAGACCGCAGCTGCCGTGAAAGAAGCCGTGGGAGCTGGCAGGTCGTGGTAGTGAGGCAGTTGCCCAGTTTTGTTCTGTAACGAGAGCAAACACCATGTACCAAAGCTGGAACTGGCTGGAACATCGTGGCTGGAGAAACCAGGAAACCCGGCTTTAAAGTAATGATCGTCACTGCAGCGGGCGCTGAAAGGCTAGCAATCAGAGAATGGCTGGCTGGCGCACAAGACGTCTCAGTCGGCAAGGGAGAAGCGCTGCGCATCTAGTAATGAGTTGGGGCGCCAAGTGCCGGGAGGGGGGTGTCGACTGAGAACGGCGTCGCCGACCGGGCGATAGTATCGTGAAAAGAGCAGAAAGCAGGACGGCACACACAGATCGAGCGGTCCAGAGGCGCTTCTCTGGTTGGACGAGGTCACGATGGTATCTCATCGCTTGTTAGCTCCATCCAAAGGGACACGGGTCATTTCACGATGCCTTCGCTGGCATGCCCGACCAGAGTCATTAGCATATGTGCCGCGAAAGGTACCCAAGGGGCTCGGAGTAGTGGTGCTGCCATTGGACCAACCGTAGGGACGTCTGTCTATGAGTATTCACGATGCATCCCAGCTACGCCTCCCACACAGACACGTCAAGGCACTCTCTCTGGAGGAGCCTTGAGGCAAGAAATGGAGAGAGGCAGTGCTATATGGCAGCAACACAAGGCTGCCAGTTTCGCCGATGCCGACTGTTCCACCGTTGGACCCGCGGATCGAGATGCTTTATTTCGAATCTCGTATCGACTATAGGGATCTTCGCCGTCTTGCGTCAGGATGAACAATGAGTTGCCGAGATTCGGGTAAACGACGTTGGAACAAACAGCTGAGGACGCATCGAGACACAAGAGGAGAGACCTGACACTGGCCGTCTGTAGCCAGGCTGGAGCAGGCTGCGGCGGTGTTCGTCGAGGGCGCATGAGAGTGAAGTGAGGAGCATCACCTGGTATGTAGTGGCGACATTCCAGAGCGATCAAGCACTGGCTTGAGGATGAGACATGACGAATGATGAGGGACTGTTTAAGCACTTGAGATGGGGTGTGCGAGGCAGAAACAGCTGCTTCTTGATCGTAGCAGTAGTCTCTACCTTACGAACAAAAGAACCTGGATGATGACAAGGAGAAGAAGAGTCAGGCCAGGCAGTTCTAGATCTTGTACCACTCAGCTCACGTGCTGGCAGAGTCGAGCCGTGCCTTCCCTTCTGGTGGTGTCGATGTTGAGGAAGGAGGCTACCCCACAGCGCCGCAACGCACCTGCCGAGCACCACGGCAGCTGGTGTGGGGCGGCTGCTAATCGACAAGAACAGGCCAACAGACGTGCATGTGCTTTTAGCACCAGATTCTGGCGGGGCATCTTGACTCCTGCAAGGTAAACATCAACATCATCACCAGCCAGCTTCAAGTGTTCAACTGAACAAGTCACCATTCGGCCCATGGCAACTCGGCCGTTGATGCCGTGACAGCCGCCAAGACCAAGACTTTGATATCAAGAATAACCCGGATTCGATATCAGCCTGGTTCTGAAGTCACCTCCCCAACCGACACGGACACGCCTCAGACCTGCGAGACAATACGAGGCCGCCAATCTCAAAGGCATCTTCCCCACATTCTCCAGCAAGACCCTGCCCACGAATCCGGCTTGGGCTCGACCTTGACCTCCTCTTCTCCTCCTCCCAAATCCTCGGCATCGTGAAGTCCGGGCCCAATGGCTTCCAGGACGGGCCCCGGCGGCGCAGCTACCTATGCCGACTGCGTCGATTCGCTGCGCAACTCGCTCAAATTCCTCGAGGCGTCCGTGGAGACGATTGACCGCGGCGTATCAGACTTCCCTCGCCTCATGACCGTCCTCAAGACAGTCCGAGTATGTGTCTTCCCCCTCTTGCCCATTGCAATCAATGCAATGCACTGTACATCGTCGTTGACTTGGCCACCCCTCTGCTTCCATCCCTGGTAGCATTACGAACTCATTCCCCAACCCACGCTCGCTGCTGCTGAAGCTTCCCTGCGCGACGAGATTGGGCCCTACATCGCCTTTCTCCTCAGCCGTGCCGATGCTCAAGTCGAACGGCAAGAGCGCCGCATTGAGACGCTTAAAGCTCGCGCGGAGCTGCAACAAGGACGGCTCGCCAGGTCTGACGACCCGATGCGCGGCGTGCCAAGGATGCCTACCAAGGGCCGGCAGCTGCGTGGCGAGGACAAGCTGCGCGCCCGGATTGTGCGCCAGCGCAAGGAAGCCCTGCGATATGGCATTGAGAGGTTGGAGCTGGAAGTGCTCCAGAAAGAAAGAGAGTTGAGAAAGCGCCTGGACAGTCGATAACGAGGTACTTGCCACAAGCGACAAAACATCCCGCGACACTCTGAAGGTGGCTATCCAGAGTCGGCGAGCGCAAGACTGCCCTCTCCCTTGGCAATTGGACGGGTAGAGGCACCACAGAAGATTGCCATGGCACTCACTCTACAACCACACAACGCCCGGCAAGATCGGCTTTCACGATGCCTTCATCTCCGCGAAAATCTTGCCCGCATACCGGCCTGATGAGCAGTGTGAGCCCTCCGATTGCGCTTTGGCCTGACCCGCCTCCTGCGCGCTCGCGCAACTGGGGCGAGCCACCATGTCTCGATCTTTAGCTCTGAAAACTTGGGCTGAGCGCAATCCCTCCCTTGATTCGAAAGGGTCTGGTCTGGGCCTTGCGTATCTCAACAGCAGTTCGAAAAGAGCACGTGTGCTTATAAGTTAATATTATGAAATTGGGCTTTGCGAGCACTTCCTTGGTTCGATGAATAGACTACAATTACCACATCTCCTTGCGTGTCTCGTGAGTTTCCGCATCTGGAAGTAAGACCTTTTGTGTTAATATCACTGCGCTCTCGTCATTTCTCTCTTGTGTTCGACGATGCCAATGCCCCCCACCTGGAGTAGGTAGGTCCTCCGTATATCCGTTCATTCTTGCCACAAAGGTTTGTCTCTAAGAGAAGTTTTCTCTGTCAAAGGTTTGTTTCGAGAGAAGTTTTCTCTTGTCACACATCGTAGCTCACAGTTTTACCCTCACAGCCCCTTTGTTGCCAATACACAGATATAACTTCACAATAAACCTCGCAGTGGACAGTTGATAGAGAAAAAAAAAAAGGTATCATTTCAGACTTTCATTCCAACATCAACTCCTCCCCCCAAAATCGCATTGTATGGGGCAGACATTGACCCCTTGACCTTGAACTTTTTCTACCTACAAACCAACAGGAGAGGGTAGCACCCAGTTTCCATATCTGCCTTTCTCTCTTTTTCTCTCTTTCCCCCGCAAGTTCCCGGAGTCCTTGTGTCAGGGCGCAAAGTTCGCATACGTACACATTTTGGGCCTCCTTTTGCCTCGTTGTCTGCCTGGTCCACGCTCCCGCTATAGAAGAAAGAGAAAACGAAAAAAAGGGAAAGATAAATGAAGCCACAGTAATCGTGGCTTAGAAAAGGAAGCGGAAGAGAAAAGTGACCGTGCCTCGCTGATCTCTTGACGACACCGCGTTCAGTTGACTGCTCCAGGTAGTGTCAGAAGAACAATGCAGCAGGAAATGGCAGCCGAACAAGAAAGGAAGAAATACACAAGGGACAAGAAGAACAGAAGAAATGGGTCTCGTACGTCAATGATAAAATGGACAAAAGAAGAGCAAAAAATGAATCAGCATTGAAGATAAAAAAAAAAAAAAAAAAAAAAAAAAAAAAAAAAAAAAAAAGAGACACAAGCCCCCAACAGAAGGGCTGCTTCTGACCGCATTTCCCGTTGAGTAAAGGGGGTCTCCGGTAATTGGTCTCGTCCAAATATACTCCATCCAATATATGTCCCTAACCCCATCGCAAAAAATCCCGGGAGTCGTGACTCTAGGCGTGAACAGAAACAACCAACGCAGCATCAAGGGAGGTGAAAGAGGAATGTGAAAGGGAGAGCGGGAGAGCGGGCAAGTAGAGGAAAGGGTAATGTCAAGAGGTAGATGTGATAATGGTTGCTCGGACACGTAGGTGTTCTGCTATCCCCATCCAGAGATTGCTCACATCGAGCAACCATGGTGGCTTCATTTCCTGTGGGGGGCACTTCCCGCTCGATTTTTTCTTCGTCATGGCTCATAACAAAATGAGATAATTG
Source organism: Trichoderma ghanense (assembly GCF_004382785.1). Taxonomy (NCBI): domain Eukaryota; kingdom Fungi; phylum Ascomycota; class Sordariomycetes; order Hypocreales; family Hypocreaceae; genus Trichoderma; species Trichoderma ghanense. Next base: position 597,328 of record NW_027395671.1, read on the forward strand.
CTGGGCGCGATACCCGTCTCTCCGGTCTCTTTCCGCGCTTGCCACCATCGTCCACTGACATCGGATACTTCCAGGATTTCGTGCTTCGCAAAAGAGATTTCGTTCGCGTCGTCGGGGTTGGCTTCATAGCTGTATATCGCCTTCGCTCGGTAAGGGTATTCGGTGGGTGGCACCACCTCGGCGTCGGGACCAGTGACCTTGATCTGCGCTGGCCCAGTATTGCCTCCAAAGCCGGGCACGTTGGAGCCGCGTCCGCCACCGACCTGGGAGGTGCCGCCGACAGGCGAAGGGTTTTCGAAGCCATTAAGCTGCGCAGAGGTGTACATTTGCGGCGGCTGAACCGAGTTGGACGTTTCGGGACGCCCCATGCCTCCACCAAAGTTGCTCATGGTCTGTCGCCCCATGGTAGCAGACTCCTTGGTCAGAGCAAAGGAATCCAGGAAAGCGCGGGGTGTAGCGGAAGGCGTCGATCCAAAATACAGCGTCCATACGATCTATGCGCGCGCGATACAAGTTAGCATACACGCAAAAAGAGAGTGAAGCTCCCCAACAGCCAGGGAGAAAAGGCGCGATTCCAGCTCGGATTGCGACAACCTACCACAACCATGGAGAGAAGAATGAAGCCCGCAGCCGCAGCCTCTCTCGCGCCGCTCTTGGAGTACACCAGCGAATTGACCGACGACGTTACTAGCACCATGCCTCCAGCAGTATAGCCCGTGATCGCCACATGGTAGGTCTGGATCGTGTCGCTGCCGACGACGTAGAAGATGCCGATAATGAGGAAGAAGCTGTATATGCTTGCCCACCAAGCGAACTTTGGGAATGGGTCGTCTTGTGTTTCCTGGATCTGGCCGATGACACAACCGACAATGGTGATGAGCCACGCAAGCTAGGGCTACAGTTAGCTCTGACGCTTACCATTTTGACGCAAACCAATGTCAGCGGGAAAGGGGGGAGGCGACGGGACGGAACGCACAAATGCAATGGACGTGGTGGCGAGCGCAAACGGATCGCCCAAGATGTTGCCCGACTGAAAGCCTCGTCGCCTGTAGATGTTGGAGTTGTCCATTTTGCGAAGTGACGGCGAGGTGACCGAGTAGGGGGGCATAAGAGAATTAGCCAGCTTGTCGATTTGGAGGGCGAGCGGCCGGATGCGACAGTCGATGCCGGGATTGGATGCGCGTAGGGCGAATAGTGTCGTCGAGAGGCGCGGCGATTGTCGATCAGACGGAGGATTTCAGGAAAAAAAGACGTGTTTTTATTTTTTTGTTGGCAGGAATCCGCGTAGCTGGTGTCCGGCACAGCCGAAGGGAGAACGAGTGAAAGAGAGAAGAGAAGAAGAAAAGAAGGGAAATGCGACCGCGACTGAGGGTCTCGCGTGGTTCGCCGGATCGTCAAGATGAAGATTGAAAGAAAGAAGAGAAGAAAATAATGGAGGATGTCGGTTGCAAGACGGGGAAAGGGAACGGACTGAAGGGGGAAGAAAGAGGAAACGAAACGGCTCCGGGCGAGATGCGGCTGGTGGAGTTGGTGCGACGGGGTCAGAAAAATAGAGGCAAAAATAATACAGACAGCTGTGGATTGGATGTTTCGCAGCAGATCCGCAGAGCCAGAGGCGGCACAGAATTCCTAGGGACGGCGCTTGTGGCTGGAGGGATTGATTGATTGACAGTCAGGGCGGAGGAAAGGAGAGCAGAGCAGAGCAGAGCAGACGCGGCGACGATGCGGTCCCCAGCTGCAAGGCTGTTGCTGTCTGGTCCCCGGTTTGTACTGTATTTTCGCGAGGAAACAGGGAGAGGAGAGGAGCGAGGAGTGGTGAGGGTGAGGGTGAGAGGAGAAGAGAACATGAGAGACAGAAGAGAGGCGTGCAGAAGGATTGGAGGAGAGGGGTACAAGCGAAGTACCTGATGAGGGCGAGTGCGCAAGCGGGCATTGATGCAACCACTGGAGCGGCGCCACCTAGAGGCCTGTGCCTGGCCTGGATCGGTCAGTGAGCGCCCGTGCCTGGGCCTGCACAGCGCCGGGCAGCACCCACTCGTGCCTGGGCCGTGGCGGGTACGGAGCCCTGTGCGCTGAGGCTAAGCCAACTGGCGAGGTACCGGCCAGGTATCTGCCACCAGCGCGGGACAAACGCAAGCAACGCAATCCGCTACCTAGTACTGTGCCTGTAAGTAAGATACGGGAGGAGTCGGCAGCCCCGTAGACGCTTCGCCAGCCGGGATGAGGCCTGGACTGGTGGTTGGTGCAGGGCCTGGAGGGGCAGTTGATGCGGCAGGGTTCACGCCAGCGTCCCAGTGGTCTGCAGGATGCGGTCGTGTCGCATCGAGGCTGTGCGAAATGAAGGGCTCAACAAGCCATGGAGGCTCTGTGATGTCGAGTGCCGACCAGCGCAGGTACGGAGCACTTGGCGGTACATGCACGCGCGAGCCAAACCTGGGAGCTACAGGGCCTGATGAGTAACACCAGACAGTGACCTCGGACGCTGTGCACGGTTCGGTGTCGATGACATCCGGTCCATCTTCATCCACATCAACTACCATTTCGCCCTCTTCTTCCCCTTCTGTCCTCTCTTTTCTGTCCAAGCCCTTGATAACACGCGATACTCCGGAATCTGACTTTATCAACTCTCCAGATGGCGCGCCACGCGAACACGCGGACTTCAGCCTGGAACAGGAATGACAACACGTGGAAGGTCTTCCCGCCTTGAAGCTGTCACCCTTCGCAGGAATGCACCCCACGATTGCTTCAACGCGACAATCGCTCACCCGCGTTCGACTGTCGTCATTCGCTTCTCCACCAGACTTTAGGTCCGCCGCCTTCCACGCCACGCACTGCATGCACATCAGCGAAAGGCCGGGGAAACGAAGCTGCGGGTTGGGCTTGGAGAGGTTCGCGCACGTCGTCTCCGTCATGTGCCCTGCCATCCGTCTAAATGCTGACGATCCATGAAGACGAGGTATCACTGATACAGTCCAATGTAGAAGCACATGCCATGGTTACACACACCAAAGCAGTTGGACAAAGCCACCTTGCTCCGTGCTACGTGCCGATAGTCATCGTCAATGCTCTCCCGCGCTTCCGAGAGTTTCCAAGTTCTCCTCCTCCTCCTCCTCATTACAAGCTTACTGACACGCTCTCTGTCTTCTCACCCGCTCTGCCGCTCTCACCAATCGGACGCTGACCATGGCGATGGTTTGAGATTCGGCACGAACAGGAACAGGCTGACGACTCTGCGGGCGACCCTGGCGACCCTGGCAACCTGGTCCAGCAGAATGCAGGGGAGTCGTGCGCTCCTCCACACCGAGTTTCATGCTTCGTCTGGGTAGCCCCACCAGACACCGGTCTGCAGACATGGATGACCATTAGCCAAGGCCTTGGACTGCTCAGCAATTGCACTTGTACGGAGTCAGATGCTACATTGATGAATTTCGCCAGCAAGGCCTTCTTCGAAAATGAATGCGCGCGGTGAGAAGACGAACCGTGCACAGAACACGGATGACCCTGCCATTGGATGCGTAGAAGCTACATCGGTAACTCCCCGCAGCCGTTGAGCTGTATCCTACTGGCCAGCGGACTGTCTGATGGCGCTGAATGACTGGCTCGGGCGGTTCACCAGTTGATGCGCGGAGAATGTCGTGCATCCATCTGCCCCCTCAGTAGGCGCTGCTGCAGGCAATGGGTGGTCATAGCTGGGCAGGTTCCAAAGACTGCCACGCAACTGCACTACGGACCAGATCCGCATGAGGCTGTCGTGTTGCCCGGCCTGTGTTCCGATCCACAGGCGCTTGGGCTGTAGTATCCCTACAAGTCATTGGGTGCTTCGTTCGAAAGCCGTACTGACTCGGGATCCATCGACGCTGGTTTGTGGTTGCATGTGCCGGGGAAGCTATATCGATATTCTCAGCTGCATGGCCAGCGTTGCAGTGACACAGAATGACCGTGAGTATTGTATGCGTCTAATGTGAGACAAGCACGCTATGAGCCAGTCGAGGGTGTTGTTATCAGCGCTTCAAAGTAGCTGGACAAAGGCCGCACATTATGACAGAGGCTTACAAGTAAAGTACCTTATGTGTGATGCTAACCCCAAGGTGGTCAGATACAGACTATTGGTGATGTTATCACAAACAATATGTTACTATCAAACGCACACACCACTCTCGTACAGTTTAGCCCGTTACCATTCTCTCTTAATCATCAAGCACCGTGATGCCAGATACCTCACTGTCGGGATAGTTGAAGGGAATGACGCTTTCTCCAGAAAGTGATGGAAGGATTCGAAAGCTATCAAAAAACGACATCACTACCATAAAAGAACATCATTAACTGTTCACCTGTTTCATAAATATATTAGATAAAAAGCAATTCGTGGTCATCAAGCAACTTCAAACTCGCATCGTCGAGATTGAAACGGGCCCCCCTTCTCCATCGTACCCCTGACTAGACCCGTTTGGCGGCCTCTTTTCAAGGTTCTAGGGTTCCAGGGTTTTTAGCAGCGGGAACCGGGAGTACGTACCGCCCCGCTGGTCTTCATTGGCTGGTGATCAAGCACGTGTCAAACGGTCAAATTATCCGATTTTTGTCCTTTTGGAACAAAGTTCAATGAAGTTGACCTTGGGTTGAAATGAACCTTGGCTTGCTTTGGTCGGAAGTAAGACGCCACAGTTCTTATTGTTGGCAGAGAAACGACCCTTTTCCTTGATTTTGAACTTTTTGGACTTTGGTGTTGGTGGGTGAGATATGTGCATCACGCGGTCATTCAGGCTGGGTAAGTCGGCAGGGGGAGACGGGTTATAGGGGGGACTGGTGATGGTGGGAGGCGTTGATTGTGCCATGGGGTCTCTCAATTTGAATAGAGAGGACGAGGCGTCGTGAAGTTTTATTTTTTTGGATTTGGGCTACATGACATCTACTTCGCGCAGCATTACTGGATAGGAAAGATATCGGCGTTGGATAGCTTTGTCGCATCACGTTTGCTTGTTCGTGTTTGAGTGCGGCAGCATGGCGGGTTGCGTTCTTATGAACAAGTCATGCCAGGTTGTAGAGGTGTAAGTCATGGCCGACGCCTTGATTGAGCTTGATTGAGTTAGGCTTCAAAATTCATTGAAGCCGTAACGCACGGCGGCCTCTAATCTATATGGGGTATCTGTCTTTCATTATGCGTTTCTCTTTGTAACCAGCGCCAGCCGTAGCTCTCCATGTCACGGCGTCGTTCCACGCTCTCCTCAGCAGACGCCGGCAGCCGTTTGCCCTGGCTGCTTGAAGATAGTCCCTTTCCCCCCTCTGATGACTTGGTCATGCAAATGAGAAGCCTGGCTTGCTTTCGGGCGGTGGTCATGATAATGCGGGCGAGTTTTCGCGTCCATCACGCTGATGGAAAGCAAAGTCGTAGCTGAACACCACCACAAGTTCCGCTGAAGATGATGTAGCTTTGGTGCTCATGGTGGAGTAATGTCATGCAGCAGCCGGATCCGCTCATGCTTCGTGCTTCTCCTCTTCGAGCAGTCGCTCCCTTCTCCTCACTTCACGCTCGATTCTCTGGATTCTGCTCTCCGAGTGCGCCAACACTTGAGAGCCCACAACTGCCCCGTTCTCGTACCATGATCGCACAAGCGCCTCGCTTCTACTTCGGAGAGCGGAAATCTCGGCGGTCTGCGCCATCTGCGTAGCCTCGATGGCCTTCATGCGCTTGGTGAGCGCAATCAGACTGGCGCTGGTGGAGGAGTCGGGGATGGGGATGTCCTTGACGGCGGTGAGGGCGGAGAGCGTGGCGGGGAAGGAGGACGCGGAGGAGAGGACGATAGATTGGACGGCGTCTGAGTCGAGCTGGGAGGGGGGTTGGGAGGGAGGAGGGGCGTGGAAGAGGTCTGGGTTGGACTTGTCTGCATATGCGAAAAAGAGGTCAGAGACGATGCGCTTGTATATAAGGATGGGTGATTAGGCGTGACGAGGGTGCACTGACAGATCTTGAGAAGCTCCGCATAGACGCGAATCTGGGACGTCATTTTGGCGAATCGCCGCTCCAAGGCGTCCATCTTGGCGACCGCGGTCTCGTGCTGGTTCTGGCTGGAGAAGGGAGAGGCGGTGGTGCCGTAGAGGAGATGCTCGATTCGAAGGAGGCGCGATTCAAGGAGGGAGATGGTCGCAAGAGTGGTTTTGTCGAGGGGGTCGTCCATTTCCGCGGACATTGTGAGCTGAATTGTCCCAGGCCGTGCGAGGCTGAGTATGGGGGTGACGGTTGGGCGCGTTCGCTCTGCGGTTTGCGTGGCACGGTTGAGTGAAGTTTGGTAATATGGAAGCAATTCGTCAGGCATGTGGTTGGTTGCACTATGACGCTTTGGCGGACAAGCTGTTCGGGTCGGCTTATTCGGATTGAAGCTCCCCGTCCGTTAGCGGCTAGTGCCGTGCACTGTGATTCGTTGATTTTCAAGTGCGCCGTTGATGCCTTATGTCTTTGAGTACAACATGAAGCTTCATACAGATTCACGATTACGAAGCGCTTGTCGATACATATGATGAGGCGTTTCCCGCAATGAGTTGAAATATCAATAGGATGTTTGTTGTGGCATCAGAAATTTGTTCATACCTTACCTGGTGAGACAGGCTCTGTACCTTATCGCCAAGACTCGGTGTATCAGAACACAACGTGCCTCCATGATTCCGGCGTCTCAAAGTGCCACATCGATCTCCCGCCTTTACAGAGAGGCTATGGATCGCCATACGACATTTGCCTGGAAAACACCCATCAGCATAGTCGTTACATGCCATGGTGAATATCGAATCGTGGCTTCAGAACAAACAATGAACTCTCGGCTACCGCTCCAAAAAAGCTACATGTACCAAGTACAGCGGCATGTGTCTTTGTGTGGGCCTTTGACAGTAGGTAGATAGGTACCTACCTTAGTTTACCTTTAGCACAAGCACACGAGCCATTGAATGACGACACCACAGAAGCCCATTCTTCATGATCTCAATTCCAACAGCTGCCGCATACGCATTGTCTCGGTCCTGCTAGTAGATGCAACGGACAGAAGCCGGAGTTGCGCAATCGCAATCGGGTTTGGGGTCAACTGAGAGCCACAGACCTTGGCCATCGTGATTGGCTGCGGGGGCCGGCCGCCAGGGTCCGGGGCACGCCCCCGCTGTAAAATGCAGTCACTGGCCAGCACAGCGCCTTTCTGCCCCCGTCAGGGCCAATCTGCCTCTAGTCCAGCAGCCGCCGTCACCTCCATCGTCAACCTCGCCTCATCCTCGCCTCGCCGCACCTGGCAGCCGGACGCCGCTCGTTTGCCATCGCTCTTCGTCCCGCCGACGCTCGCTCGCTGTTCCGACAAACGACGCATCGCGGCGCCTCCGGATATCCGATACCACTGGCCCTTGCCGGTGTCGCACGACAACGCTTCCGTCCGCTACACTCGGAGTTTGGCTTCGACCGCTGGTCAGACGACCAACTTCCGGCTGCGTCTCAGAGACAGAGAGACGCCTGCTGGGAGAGTGTACATCTGGCGCCGTTGAGCAGCGCGACTTCCCGCGATCTATGCCGTCGCGACACTGGCTATGACCAACTACCAAACCATTCCAGACAGGATCGCCTCTCCGGGGGGCTCCAGCAGCATGAGGTGAGCAGGAGGGCCGCGGGCTGTGCGCATTGAGATGCTGAACGTCCGACTGACTCGTCTCTTCTGGCTTATAGATCGCGGCGCCGAGGCGGAAAAGATGGCCATGGCGGGCAGGCTACGATGATCAGCAGCATCATCAACCTGCTGAATACCAGTTCGCGATCCCAACCTTCGATTTCGCATCTGCGATTGTACATGCTAACCTGAAGCCGTATAGTCGTCGGAGCCGGCACGCTTGCCATGCCCTCCGTCTTGTCGCACATGGGAATCATGCTGGGAGTCCTCCTCATCCTCTGGTCGGGCTTCACCTCCGCGTTCGGCCTCTACCTGCAGTCCCGCTGCGCGCGCTACCTCGACCGCGGATCATCCTCGTTCTTCGCCCTGTCCCAGTTGACGTATCCTAATGCGTCCGTCATCTTCGACGCGGCCATCGCCATCAAGTGCTTTGGCGTCGGCGTCTCGTACATGATCATCATTGGCGACCTTATGCCCGGCGTGGCCTTGGGCTTCAACAGCAACGCCGATAAGATTCCCTACCTGGTTGACCGCAATTTTTGGATCACTGCTTTCATGCTCCTGGTCATCCCCCTGAGCTTCTTGAAGAGGCTCGACTCTCTCAAGTATACCAGCATAGTTGCCCTGGTGTCCATTGGATATCTCATCGTCTTAGTTATCTATCACTTCTCCGTCGACCCCCATGCCGATCCAAGCGATATCCGCGTCATTCAATGGGCTGGAGCCGTCGAGACTCTCAGTGCTTTGCCGGTGGTCGTCTTCGCGTACACTTGCCACCAGAACGTGCGTTTGTTACTCTCCTCGGTTTTCGTGAAGTCGCTAACTCCCTTCAGATGTTCTCCATTCTCAACGAGATCAAAGACAACACCCCGGGCAGCGTCGTGCGAGTTGTCGGATCTAGTATTGGATCTGCAGCGTCCATCTACGTCTTGGTGGCCATTACTGGATACATCACCTTCGGCAACTCCATTGTTGGAAACATCGTATCCATGTGTAAGAACTTCTTGTGATCGGCACGATGAGCACCTCGTACTAATGCGATATATATCAGACCCCACTGGAGTTGCGTCTACCATTGGAAAGGCCGCGATAGTCATACTCGTGCTGTTTTCCATTCCTTTACAGGTCCATCCTTGCCGTGCCTCTCTCGATGCCGTCTTCAACTGGCGACCGAACAGGGGAAGCACGAGCGGCGGCCGAGCTGGATCTCCTCTGCTGACTTCAGCACCGGCACAACGCGGTGACCACGGCAGCACTGCGCCGATGTCCGATCTTCGATTCGCGCTCATTACTACGATTATTCTCGCCCTCGCTTACATTACGGCTCTCTCCGTTAGCAGTCTCGACCGTGTTCTCGCCTTCGTCGGGAGCACAGGGTCTACATCCATAAGTTTCATTCTTCCCGGTCTATTCTACTACAAGATCAGTGATCCCGAGAGCGTCCATCATCAGCGTCTGGCCAAGGGAGACGACGACATGGACGGCTCTGATGCATCTGATACCGAGGACACCGGGATGCTTGCCCAGAGCAGCCACAGCATTCGCAGTACGACCAGCGTCGCGAGCAACCAGAGCCGAAACGCATGGCGCTGGCGCAGAAAGTGGCGATGGGACCTGGAGCACATTGAGCACGGCCTTTTACGAAAAATGGCATTGGCACTAGCGGTTTACGGAATGATTGTGATGGTGGTCTGCTTGGTGATGAACATCTTTTTCGCCGTCTCTCATTAATTGTGTTCAGAAGGATGTTGCTCTTTTGCGGTAACACGCACAGAGACCGTGTGGGAGAGACAGTGAAAGGGGGAGAGAGAGAAAGAGAGAAAGAGAGAGAGAGAGAGAGAAAGAGAGAAAGAAAGAAAGAGAGAGAGAGAGAGAGAAAGAGAGAAAGAAAGAAAGAGAGAGAGAGAGAGAGAGAGAGAGAGAGAGAGAGAGAGAGAGAGAAGCTGGTTATCATGTCCTTTAAAGAGACGTTTGTTTTTGGTTTATGCCACAATCTCATTTGCAGAAGTTGTCGACATGCGTGGAGTTTAGACAAGGGCTCATTGGCGTTGAATCGTTTTCTTCATTTTAGTATTCCCTCCTTTTTCTGGACACCCGAGGTATACTGTTGACGAGGAGCTGTACAGCGAATTATATACTTATCATTCTGGGGGGAGTTGAGATTCATGATTTCACAATGTTATATGGCTTGTTGGAGACTTGGATTGATATGAACCACGCAGGAGAGTGGATATGCTTAGAATGGCACGAATCTCCATGCTGACTGCTGATCAAATTGACTATTGACTAGGTTCCCTTTTCCGTTCCGTTGGCCTTGATGCTTTCAGTGCAGTTTCCTGGTTGAACAGCCGTGTTGAAGAGGGGCATGTCAGATATGATAGCTGCAAGTGTATGAAGGGAATTCTGACTGCCTACGTTGTCGACCCAGGCTTTTGGACCCTTGATCTTGCCCCTTGACGATTGACTCCTTAACTAGGTAGGTAGTACGCAGACCAAACGCCAGGCGGTTCAATTCCGGCTCTGCCTGGGCCATTCTCATTGAACGCCATACAGCTTCAGCATTTGGCAATCCGCCCGCACTTTTGATCCTGCATTACCTCTCCAGCAGATTCCCGACAAATCCCCATCACATTCGTAGGCAGAGGCCAGGCGCTTTCGATTCGAATAAGCTTCGTATTATGTGCAACAACTTGAAGCTTCTTGTGGTATTCGCACTCCATGTCAATCCGTACCCAACGCCGTTAAATGCCCAAAAACACATATCATACACATCATCCCACAATCGACTTTTCACATCCTCTCGCCTTGGATGTCCCCCTACCGAATCCTCACATCGCCTGCCAGAACACTACCCTTGGACTCATTCTCCTTGGGAGCAAAGCTCCGCTTCGGCAAGATGCCCACCATGGATAGCAGCCGCCACGCCGTGTCCGTGGGCTGGGCGCCGACACCGATCCAGTACCGCGCGCGCTGGGAGTCGAGCTTGATGTCCTTGTGCAGCTTGCCGGAGTTGTCGTAGGGGTCGGGCTTGGGGATGGGGTCGTATGTGCCGATGACTTCGAGGGGTCGAGAGTTGCGCGCAGTGCTGACCAGAGTCGTCAGTCGAACTTCAAAACCTCATACGGCGCGGGTAGGTAGTTGTTCGAGGCGGGGTGGTGCAATTGAAGACGGCTGTGTACGTACCGAGCATGAGCCACGACAATGTTGTAGAAAGGCGAGTTTCGGCGCCCGAACCGGGCAAGGCGAATCTTGACGACCATGGCGAACGGTAGGGGCAATGCAAGGCAAAAGGGCTTCAAGAGGCGGCGAAGTCTCGTAACCGCAAAAAGCGCCGGACGATTGGCCGTCGTTTGGTGTTTTGCAGATTGGCCGAAAAAAAAACGGATTCGAGTCGGAGCTGCAGTTTCGCCGCCCCCGCCAATCACAGCGCCGCGGAGCAGGACCCGAAAACCGCTGACATCACGCTGGTGTTATCCCGGAGTAGCATAAACGGCAAGCTCGCTTTTGCTCGACCTCACGACAATTCCCGAGAGCGTCTCATGAGCAGCGGTCTTGAGCAGCTAGTTCACCGTCGAAGATTGTATCGTTGAGCGCGGGATTTCATTGCTTCGCTTTCTACGAGACCATCTGCATTCGTCTATACCAAGATTCACCATGGCTATCAAGGTCTGCTATGCCTCTCTGGAGTTGAATCGCTGCTTAGCGCTAACCGTTTGTTGCGCAGACCCTCGGCGCAAGGGCCGCGGCCGCGCTGGACCGGGAGCTCATGAGCACGGGCGCATTTTCAATCGACCAGCTCATGGAGCTCGCCGGGCTGGCGGTCTCGCAGGCAGGTGAGCAGCCGTCGCTGGGCGGGAGAGGTCCACGATGAGTCGACTGGCCCCGGATTGATTGCTGAGGCACCTCACTAGTCTACCGTGTCCAGCCCTTGGACAATGGCCCAAGAATCCTGGTGGCGTGTGGGCCTGGAAATAATGGTGTGTCGTCCCGGGCCTTATATCCTTTTTGCCGATGTGCAGGAGATCTGACCGAGATCTGGAAGGCGGGGATGGCCTTGTCGCCGCACGACATCTGTTTTACTACGGGTACAAGCCAACCATTTTTTACCCCAAGAGAAGCAAGAATGAGCTCTACCAGGTGGGTCGGCTTTCCTCACGTCTGCTTCAGACTAGCCACGCTCATAGACCATCGAATTTGCGAGCACAAGCCATGTTTTCCAAACAAAATTTCTTTCATCAGTATGTGCTTCTGGGTATCTTGAGTGGTGTTGTATAGTCACCCACCCGTCAAGGGGTGAGCGTGAGCGTTCATGGAGAGTGTTGGTTCTTTGGCATTCGACAATGCGTCGTGGATGGTACATTGTCGATGCCCAATTGCTTTCCACCCTGCTTCGATTTTTTCCTCTCTCCCCCTCGTTTCCCTACGTCGGTTGCCCACTCTCCCCCTTCATGGTTTCCTTGCTCTCTCTGAATTCTCTGGATTTCTACCCCCCTAGACCGTTTCCCTCACAGCAGCCAAAGTTACTGACCATGGCTCGCAGCGGTTGACGAAGCAACTCGAAGATCTCGAAATCCCATTTGTCGATGACTTCTCGGCCGCCATGAGATCGACGGACCATGTAGTGGATGCGATATTCGGTTGGTGCCTTTTGCTTCGTTGAGCCACAAAAGATGGCCTTCTTTGATTGACGCTCGCTTTAGGATTTAGCTTTTCAGGTGAGGTTCGGGAACCATTTCCGGCCGTGATCCAATCTCTCCAGGATACCAAAATCCCCGTCACTTCAGTAGATGCGCCGTCGTCGTGGGATATCGAAAACGGCCCCCCTAAGACGGGATTAGGAAGCTCTTTCATGCCGACAGCCCTTGTCAGCCTCACGGCTCCTAAACCGCTGGTCAATCATTTCACTGGCCGGCACTTTATTGGCGGACGGTACGTACCTCTTGGCCGGTGTATGCGCTAATAGGTCCTCTCAGGGCTGGCGGACTAACCAGCGGTCACAGGTTCGTGTCTCCATCGATTGCCAAAAAGTATAACTTCGAGGTCCCTCCGTACCAGGGCGTCGACCAGGTTGTTGAGGTAGGGTCGTCGGAGCAGAAACTCTGATTGAGCTCATCCAGGGGGTCAGTCAACTCCCGAGCCTTGCGTCCTGGTCGTGACTCTCTGTATTTCCTTTGGTTTCCGCTGGACTTGGGTGTCTTTCCTCGATTGTAATTGTGCTTAGTTGTTACATCACTTGGCAGCCCCCTCTCAGGCTGTTGGGACAGACGGGACTCGGACATCCGCCTTCACGCATTTCCTCGTTGACGATGGTGACTCCCTGAGGGCAGTTGCTGGAAGGCGGCCGGGAATCCGGACACAGATCAACCAAGAGAAGATATTCTTTCCCGCAGACTGGGCATTCAGCCATATGCGCCGTGCACATTTATCTGGAGTAGATTGTCCGTCGAGCACTCTGGGAGGCGGAGGTCAAAGGATGGTCAGGGGTAGGGCGAAGTCCTGGTCCTGGTGTTGGCAACATGAGCGAGACGAAGCTTGGTTCCAGCTGCTGAACGTGGCCGACGGAGAGTGGCAGGGTGATTTCCCGGCAATACAGCCGTTGAAGCTGAGTTAACCAAACGAGCAAGGCAGGACAGGCTTCCCGAGGAGATGTCCGGGCCTGAAGGTTTTAAGGGAGGATCTTGGCGGGATGTGGCTTCAGGCAAGGAGGATTGCACTGGAGATAACCCATCCGGATTGGAGACGGAGACAGCTACCAACCGTTGCCACTGCCCTGGCTGCTGGAGTCCCGAAGACAAGCCACGAGGCCACAGCGGACTTGGGGGGGAGTGGACAGGCGGGCTTGCAGTGGCCGTGTCCCCTCCGTCGCGGCGTCCAAGGTGCAAGATTCGCCGGCAGAAGGCACGGTTGTCGCAGCGGCGAGGGAGAACCATTTTGACAGATAAATCCGCGGTGCACCACCCGCATTTCTTTGTGCTGGCTTGAGCCATGTGTGATCCGACGTCCAAATGGGACACAGCAACGAGCCCGGAGCAAAAGCTCCCTGCCCGCTGTGATAGGCCGGGGCACCAGGCCGCGCTTACAAAACCGAGGCGAGCCCCAAGACGGTCCGCTTTTTCTAGAACTACCTACTACCTTCAAGAACTTTTCGTCCATCTCCGTTTTGTTGCTCCTTACGGTACTGACGCCTGCTGCAGACGGAGGCCCCGGGGTCTGGGCTCGAGGCTGGGCCGTTCGACTGTGGAAGGCCCCCGTGGCTGAAAATTCGCCAAGGGCCCTGGCAGGCGCAAGCACCGGCCATGCCATGCCGGTCTGGACGTCGGCCCTGCCTCCTGTTGATGCCATTGGCAATCTGCCATGACACCCACGGCTGCTCTCCGCAGCTAGCATCGGCACATGTCTCTGGACGAGCCTGGTTGGGAGATCCTGGATGGCCCAGGCAGGTCGACGGCCGCGTCTTGGTTGGATCCGGGACGTGCTTCGGTGCCTGCCTTGGAAAGCCTCGTGTGGCTGTCGACGGAACCATGGCGCTTGGGAGCTAGATACCAAGCTTTCTTCCCTGGCCAGGGTGAAGCACCCCACACGGCCCAAGCTATGGAACTGAAGGCGCCATGGGGTGGCGTTGTGTGGAGATATACCGCGGACGTGTGCCCCCACCCGGTGTATTTGAAGTCCGTTTGAGAAACTGCTACGGCTCGTTATCCGGTTCTCAAACGGTAGCAAGGGCAAACGGTAGCCAGGGCACTGGCCGGCCATGGCCTATCATGGGGCGGTCGTCTCCTGCAGCCGCTAGCAGATCTGACCGACGGCCTCAATGGGAGAGTGAGGACATATCACCGTCGTGCGTGTACGTATGTCGAGTGGCGACTGACGATATCACTTCCATGAAAAATATATACCAGGCATGGCTCGCATAGTATTTGGCTTCCTCTTCCGACAGGCCAGGTTCCATTGGACTACTGACGTGATGATCAGTTACAGCATGGCTTGGCAGGGTGTGGTGACTGGTTCACATGCTTCAGCCACAGCGGCGAGGGGGCATTGAGACACAGGCATCAGCAACATATGAGCACAGGGAGGATCCTAATCAGTGCCCCCGAATGTGCCAGACAGACTGATCATCACAGGTATTTCCGAGAGCGGCAGCGGCATCAAAGGGCTGTGTTGTTGAAGTCGATCCAATGCCGCTCTCACCAGCGCGATGACGCCAACGAGGAGACACAGACGAGCTGCACATCATCCAGCAGCTCATCAATACCTGGATGGGCATACGCTTCGGGACGTGGACCAGGACTCATGTCAGCCACAGGTGGCGCCGAGCCCGGAAGCCCATCTTCCATAGTGATCTACTCGATGCTAGATCCATCCAGGGACTTCCCGACTTCCAGCCAAGCGGAGTCTCGAACTGGCTACCACTTTCCATTGCCGTGCAACGGAGCATTAATAATGGTGCCCATTGTTCCAGTCCTTCGGGACAGGTTGCAATGCAGCTTCAACCTCAGTTTCAAATTGCCCATGGCTTCTGTGCGAATACCGATGCCTGAGTGCTTTGCCAGCCACCGAATCCCATCAGACCCTTGCAAGGGAACCCGACAAAGCTTGACTTGGTCACGGCCCTGCGTCTGAATGGTCCACTCAGAGCCAATCAGTGAGCGAGGTGGTGAGACTGCCCAGGATCTCGGCCCTTTCCTTGTGGTGTCTCGCGAAACTGCCGCTGCATGCTCTCGGTGAGCCTTGTCGCAGGGGGGAATTCACGGGATTGTGATCGCATGATCCGCACATCCTCAGTCCATTCTCGTGCTTGATTTCTTGCAGATCACGATCTCCTGAACATGAAACTCTATGTACTGTACAGACAAGTGCATAATACAACACATGCTGTCCCGATGTCCTCACAGGCCTCCGTCCGCCCAACGCGATGCCGTCGCAGGCTCCCTCGATGGCCGTCAACAAGCCTTTGCGCGGCGATCGACAGTGGCGTCCCCTTGCCACCG
Source organism: Trichoderma ghanense (assembly GCF_004382785.1). Classification (NCBI taxonomy): domain Eukaryota; kingdom Fungi; phylum Ascomycota; class Sordariomycetes; order Hypocreales; family Hypocreaceae; genus Trichoderma; species Trichoderma ghanense. The sequence goes on from NW_027395671.1 coordinate 612,950, forward strand.
TGGGCGCTATCAGAAAAATCTAAACAGTCGCCACATGTGCGGCTCCTCCCTTGAAGCTTGTGTGGCTTTTCGACCACATGCTTGCGATAACAGCTTGACAGCCTTCTCACCGTCCGCCAGCAAACGCCCCCCAGGGGAAGAGGAGCATCGTCGAGCTTCCCGCCTTACCTTAGTCAGCCCTTCGGTCGATACCCGTTTGCGCGGCTGGCAGAATTTTACCCTCTTCCCCCATTGGAGGGCGGAGACTTTGCCGGCTGGCGGTGAACCGGGGGCGCGTCCGGCTTTCGGTTTTCCTCGTCAATGCGCGCGTCTTGGGACGGATTCTGGGCGCCCGGAGGAATTGCTCCTTGCCTGCCAGGCTCATAGGCAATGGGGAAAAACTTTTTCGCCGGCTGCTTGACGATTTTCAACGCCAGGAGTCGACGGTGATTACCTAAGATCGAGTCTGGGACGGCTTCATCACGACCGGACCGGATGGATGGATGCGAAGCGCGAAGCCTGGCAAGTGGAAAGTGAGATTACTATCAGCTGCGGACCGAGGTCGTTGGAGCCGTTCGAATAAGGTTTTTGCCAGGAAGTCCTAACGGTCTGTATGTGACCTGGCTTCAGTGAAACGGCCTTGAGGTGGGTCGCTTGAGTCTGCTCTCGAGGCTTATACGTGGCTGAGAGTTCGTTGCCACGAGGTATCATGGCTTCATCCTGGCCACATTCTAGAACTCCATGGACACAGTAACAGTGTTGTTCACATTGGGTGGGAAATGGCTGAAGACGGACAGGTTGGGCTTCTACCTTCGATACCGACGGTTCTACTTCCATGCCATCTTTGCCGCCAAAAGACGACGCCTCGAGCAACGGCTCCCGATTCCTTGTGGACATGGACAAGCGGAAAGCCTCGCCTTTCAGGTCCATTTTCTTTGGCTAAATGCGTTCTTCTGGACTTTGCCATGACGGCCAGACTAATCCGGGTTCAGGGATTATCAAAGCCGGAGTGGCAAGCGAACCCGGGCGGACGACCTAATGGAGAACTTCATCCTCTCTTATCGTGGAAATCGTATTTTCATGTCATATCTGGCCTCTTTTCCATCGCGTTAACTCGGCATGTGTATCACGTTCTGGCTTTGGTGTCGTCTATGCCCCACTGACCCTTTGAGAAGACGTGCCCTTAGCTGTTGATAGGCAGGCTCGCTCGCTTTACGCTTCTACGACCGGACCTCATCTCCGGGGTTTGGATCCTACCGGCACGTCATATACGGTTGCATCAAGTGCTGCAGCATAGCCGATGTGTCAATGCCCTCGTTGACGCGGCCTCCAGTGGGATTGGCAAATGACTGTGTGGATGAGTCGGAGTCAGGGGCTTGCTAACGCTGCAGGGACCTTTCGGCATGACAATCCGTCTGCTGCCTACGGACACAGTGGCCATTGATGCCCAAGTACGACCTTGAGAGGACGCTTCTTCTGGACGCTTCTATCTAGGAGGTTGCTAATGCTCTCCTAGGGCGCGGGATGTTGACAGACGATGCAGTCTCGAGCTTGAAATCGAGTCTGCTGTGGCGGGCTTGCAGGAAGACACCCTCGAGCGTCTCAAGGACGAGCCCGAATAGGTATATCTTGCGAGTTGGAGATGAAGCGAGGCGTCTTTGTTGCTGCAAACGGCTACACTATCTTCAGGGACGATGGTACTCAACGTCGATGTGTACGCCCCTCGCAGAGAAAGCACTGCCATTGTGCCGTGGCGGTGAATCCACTCGCCTGGGATGCAACCTCTCGGCCACTATCTGGTGCTGTGGGTATGAAGAGAGGAGAAGCCCCGACTTGTGAGTGCGAATCGGAACAGGATGGCGCGCTAGGGAAGCAGTTCTGCCCAACAGCCGTTGGCTTACAGGGAGTAAGGGGGCAGCACATTCCGAGCCCTCTTCCCCTCTTCCTTACTGTACGCCCGCTCAGTTCGCATGAGGTGGATTGCTTTTGTAATGGCAACTTCCTAATACTGGCTTTGTTTGGGTAGAGGGTGAGCGTGGGAGGATTCAAGATGAGGAAGGAAGTGATGGAGGGGACCATTGCGTGTTGTGGGATGCTCGGATATGTTATGGGTGTCCGAACGCCTTTGTTTGGTATGAGGGGTGCTTGATCTGGTTGGCGAACTGGGGTGGTTGGACGTTTACGGGTTGATGGAGGGTTGGGGGATGATGATTTGCGAGGATGGTTCTGAAAGTGTGCGATGATGGGGCTAGAGCATGCCGAGATGATTGTCCTATTGCCGCGGTTGGGTGGAAGCGAAGGTTCGTAAGGAGTGCGCATGAGGGCCGCACTCATGTGACGTGTGTGCCACTCCTCCTGAACTCTGATACCCTCTTTTTCCAATTTTGAATTTTCTCACATGAGTGGATGTTGTGCGAAGTCTGTGGTGTGATACTGTAGGATGGATGATCTTCATGGACGATTTGCGGAGATGTTGTTTGGTTTCGCTGTGGGAGGCGGGAGAAAGACTTTGGCATTGTGGGTTGCATACTGGATGGGGTAGATGTGTTTTCGGGAATATGAACTCTTGGATGGATATTGGCGGGTTTGGGGTGTTGTTGGGATGTCTAGGCTTTGATTTGGAGAGAGAGATGTGTGTTCGGGCGGTTATCTCCCAGGATTCTCGGAAAGATGGCCGGGAGGGTGGGCTTAACGAACCGTTGAGTGTATCACGAGGAGCTGGGACGTTTTCCTGCGGGAGACTGTGGACAAGTCCGAGGAGACTCTGGCCTAGGACTTGGTCAAGTAGCCGCCATGCGTGTTACACTTTACGCGTGATACATATATGAAGCCGGGTGAAGAGAACAAGACTTGTGCCATGATAAGTCAGTTAAAGACTGTTCAGTTCACCCGACGAAGCACAAATCTTCCCACGGAAGGACAGAACCAAAGCAAAACTAAGCTCGCTTGATTCTACTGCTGCTTAGCAGAGTGATGGGTATTGGCCGTATCCTGCTGCTGATCCGAAATGCCCTGCTGGACGGGCGAAGGCGGACGCAGAGCGGAGGGAAGTGGATACCCCCTTTTTTGCCGTGCTCCGTCCGGGTTCGGGGGACGGCCCCGCTGGAGATGGGATGAGGTTGGTGGGTGTACAGCATATTGTTTACGCTGCCGTTTGTTTTCTTTTGGGGATCTCAGTTGATGGTTGTTTTGGATTTGCTTCCGGTTTTCTGTGTATGTACATTTTCGTGGGGATTTATCTAGCTGTGTTGTGTGGTTATGGGGAGGCGGAAGTTGGCTTTGCGGGAGGAATGAGGACAGTGATGATGATGATGAGATGGTGAACAGTTCCTTATAGGACTTGAAGGGCTTTCGAGGGATATGACGAGGATTCAAGGAGAAGTGATGCGGTTCATAAATATGGTCCTGCCGCTGTGTATTTTTTTGAGAGTTCGCTGAGTGTTTTCCGATATTCGGGTTTCTATCGTCAGACTGGCCAACTGTCATTATAAGCGTCTTGAGTCCACGATGGTCTTACGATGATGTTATTCTGAGCGCAATTCTGGCTTGCTTGTGGATTGCTCTTCGTCGGTGTGGGCAAGCGCATCAAAAGGAGCAGGTTGGAAGCATCTCTTACATATTGCATGTGGACTTCAGGGCAGCAACATTGGAAGAACGATGGGGCAGGGTGTGGGAGAGCTTGTTATGCACCACCGACATGATGATGGGATTTATGTTCTGAAGATTTGGTTGGATTTACAGGAGACTTCATTGCCAACTTCGTCTTCTCAACTGGTTCTATGAATTGCGAATTCGTACAGTACTTCCTAAGGGGATTGGCTGGCCAGCACCCCAACCTGGCTATCCAGCAGCCCGGTAAACCCAATCTGCATCATTTCTACTGCTACCATTGCCACTGATCTAGAATTGAAAAAGGGTTTCTACTTCCCACTGCTGTCGCGATATATATCTAGACTGGTTATATACTTCTCTTTCTAGTGAATAAGGTATAAAAAGACTAGCTTTTCCATGGCATATACGAAGCACATGCAACCCATTGTATAAGCCAGATCAACAAGCGGCTGGCTGAAACTCTGCGAAGCATAGGGTTATCTGCCCGGCTCGGCTTGTATTCCTTCCTTTTGCCCGCCAGATGGCCCCCAATACTTGGCTTGACTTGATCGGGTTTATCATGGGATTGTTGTTACCTGCGTGTGAGTAGGTGGAAAAGTGTGAAAGAATCCGTGGGCAAGTCTCACCGGTCTCTGGCCCGGAATCAAAAGTGGCGAAAAAAAAAATATAGGCAGTTGCGAAAGAAATATAGTAATTCTCAATGGCTGTTTGGCTAAGATGAGCTTAAACGATAGACTGACACAAGTATAGAAGTGATCATTTAGACTTTGGATGGACTATGTGGCGCATGCTGCTAGACGAACGACCAGTTGCTCTACCTACCTACTATGGTTATGACTCCATGTAAATCCTTGACCTGTGAGCGTCAATATTTTGTAATGCGGCTCGAAGTCGCAACCTTCTCGTCGAGTGGTCGTTGTTTTTCACATTATACTGCTTGGATTGTCGAGGCGGTACGTTCATTTGTCCATTGGTCTACGGGTAGACGCGAATCACACATGGCCTATCAGCGAGTTTTTTTTTTATGTACGACCTCACCCAGTTCCAACACATTAGGCATTGCGACTGCTGAGTACAGGAAGTCAATGTTCCTGTCATTCAACTGCAAAGGTTGTCATATCAACACCTTATCTGCTATTGCTGCATCTGGCGACTATAGCTTGTTTGACTGTAACTCTTCGGAGGCTTGATCTATGAGGCATTGGACAGGACTGGGTTCTATCTATCGGCATGGTCCACTTCTTGCTATAGTCTATTCATGTTCGATGTAGTCCGTTCGTCGTCTATCTCGCTCAGAGAAAGGCGAGAGTCAAGTAAACCATTACAAGCTTCCGGACTTGGGCAGTACTAACTTGCACAGCATTGGCGAGGTAAGAACTCATAGGCCAATGAGTATCGGAACCAGTCACTCTTGCAACTACCTGATGACAATGACCGATGTACAGGCTCGTTAGCCCTTCCCATACGCTCACTTTAGCTTGACGCCTTTGGCATTGACTCCGCGTGTGCAGTACGTAGCTGCATTAGTTTGCGCATCTACGCATTGGCTTTTAAGAGTAAGGTAGCTAGGTAGCTAGCACAACGCCAAGGACGTGTTGATGAAGTGTAGTGTCAAGAAAAAATCGGTGTGTGATACTGATAGAAGACCGGGGGAGGGGCACTCCAAGTTTGGAGACTTGTGGATGCCCGCAGCCCCAATTTGTATCACAAACGCTTTCGGCATTTCTGAAGCAATGTCGGGTGTTTCGCGGCAATAGGAAGAGGCAAGATGAGGCATAATCCACAAAGGCTGGAGTTACCGATTGCCAAGCTCTGATGCTACAACTTCCTGATTAGAGATTGAGTAATCGCAGCCGCGTAGAAGAAGAAGATTTCTAGAAGCAATATTCCGTGGAATCCGTGCCATGCCTGCTCTTCTGCCGAGTCCTCTTGTTTCCCCGCCCCATGTTTCGAACTGGCACAGGACCTCGAGCGCGGCATGTCCAGGAAGTTGAGGCTAAGGGATGCAGGAGGATGTGCCGTCTTGCCTACTTGAGAATGCGCTTGCTGACGCCATGCCTCCCGGTGAGTGACTAACACGTACTTGGACGCCCTTGAAGAGCCTCACGGCGTCTTTGAACCATGGAGAGATTTGGGCACGATGCTCATGCGACGGCTCGGCTGTTTTTGATCGGGGGTCCTTCTCGAGTGGGCCGTCTCTACTTGCGGAGAGAGCATACAGTTGGTCTACCTATGTATAGTATTGTTGATTTAGTGAGACTAGGGCACCGCTTACACCATTCTATGCGTCACTCGTAATAATCATCCTCGTTCCAAAAAGTGGCACTTTAATTACTCAAGAATGCCGTGCTATTGTGCCGCGTCAAGATCTCGATGAGTATCCCATGTGGGACGATGGTTACCCCCGGAAGAGTGGAAGGTTACCGTTACACCGTGCTCGGGCTTCCACTGGAGCGGTTCTTACAAGTATGCCGGTCCGCTCGTGTGCAGTCGACGCCGGATAAGTGAGGTGCAGATGCAGGCTATGTTAGTTATATGACACGCGCATGGTAGTGCGCACGCCGGTGGTTGCTCCATTGCGACACGATCACAGGGAGGACTCTGCCACAAAAGTATCTGCAGTTGTGTTTAGTCCAGGCGCAAGTCGTAGCCTTGATGTGGAACAGCCCGCGGATAGTGGCTCTTAAATGCGATGTGTATGAGAGGTATGAGCACATTTATCCGCCGACCGCATGATACGGGCTCCGAGCATTGGTATGTGAGTCCGCGGGATGGGGATAGCCCTAACTGATGGGCCGTGCTCAACTTTCTCTCGTCCTGTTGCGCCACCACGTAGCGAAGTTATAGACATACTGGACCTGACCTGTAATATACTTGTTCTAGCAGAGGCATTGTGCTCAATTCGGGAGCCCGAAAACTCGACCTAACACTTGCTGATTTATCCCCCTTTCCCGAGCTCGTACAGAGACGTTTACTGATGCGTAGCAAATATATCAGTGCTTTCTACACATAGACTCGTCTTTCAACGTTTCCCAAGGTTTTCCAGGGTATACAAGGCATTTACTAGGTACGGGCATCTCCGTACTTGCAGAAGGGCTAGGGAAGCCGCCCAAACGGGCCGTTCAGGGGGGACGGACCCGGTAACGGGGCGACGGGTCGGCCGCAGAGCTCCTCCATCCGTTTCAAACAGCCTCTGGAGACTAATCCTGCAGATCAAACTGACAAGCGAGCAATCACCAGCTAGCTGCATATGATGCTTCAGTGTGTGGTGCTTTGCTGCAGTGACAAGGATTTAGACGAGGTTAGTTTAGTACAAATCCCGCATAATGGGACACGATCGAGTCGAGAAAATCAAGCTCAGAAATATCGTCACAAACTGTATTATCAGCTGTGAGAAAGCTCCATCTTGTGGCATATGCGTGATTCGATATAGTCCTCCTCCTTCGAATTCAAGGTTGTTCTATTACAGCAAGCCCAGGTTTATGCTAACCCAATTGTAATCACCTCGTAACTGTAGAATGCAACTTACGTGACATGCCCCGTTGGACATGCATGGGTCTCTTGTCATTTTCTCATTTCTTGTGAGAAGCATCCCATCATGGTTTAACAAGGGCAAAGGCCGACGCTCGATTTTGTCTCTTAACTTCTTCGTTTGGAGATACCGCCGATGCAGCTGCAGGTTGGCCGGGAGGGAGGCCAGGCACAAGGGCGGAGAGCGGATTTGTGCGGCATATTGAATCGGTGTTAGGGATGTTTTCCGGACCCGAGCTGACTTGCAAATGACACTGTCTAACTGCGAGCTTTCGAGGGAGAGGCAAGGACGACTTGCGTACCAGCACTGACACGCCTTTGTGGTCTCTACAGGCACGACGTCTATCTGGGTTGTGTCTATAGAGCTTGAGCACTGTGAGCCATTGTGTGTGGGAATTGCCTTCGAGCATGTCGCGTTATGACGGTCCGCCCAGATAACGAGTCGAACCCGAGCTACTCCGCGAACCCCGGTCACCAACAGTCTTTGACAGCGGGGTTATTGTGCGCTGGCATATCACCTTATGCGGCCGGGTTCCGAAGCCGCCGTGGCGGGATGCATGCAATCGAAAGCGAGGAGACTTCCAGCCGGGAATGATAGGTCAAGGTGTCCAAGGTTGTCCACCATGAAGAACTCGAGCTATGCAACTCGACGCACGAGAAGTTCCACTAGCAGGTTGAAGACACTCTCTGTTGGAGTCGACATCACGGATGCAAGCAAGGAACCAGGTACTTTATGCTTCAAAACCTCAAAGCACGCAGATGGACTGACTGCTGCGACGGGAGTTGGCCGGCCCAGGAGGCCAGCACAAATGCTGAGTTGGGCAACCTCATGGAATAAATCAGCCAAGGTCCAGACATCCAGCTTGCCCAAACGGCCGTACCCTCAGACAGGGCAAATCCTCGCTCTGTAGGAATCTTCAGCTGCAGCGGCACGGCTGCGTCTCATTGGAATCTCATCAGTACGCCCTATAAGGCCGTGGCTCGAAATGGCTCTGAAACACGAATCTACAAATCTAATGACGGTGTCGAATCGGTGTAAGTGATCTCAGTTCCCGTGCTCTCCTGCTGTTGGTCCTCGATGCCTTCTCAAGGCTTCATGCTGGCTTTCAATACTGCTCTTTGGTTACCGATCATGCAAGTTGCTCCGTACACCAACCCGGGCATGCATGGACGTGTTCACGTACGTGCCTGTCAGACGAACCACACCCGGGGAATCTGTTCCAGTCTCATGACGACTGCCAACCTTCTCCACAAATAATTGGAGAGCAGAGCTTTTGCGTCCTCCTGCAGATGCCTCGTGCAAATTCGGTAACGACATGCGAGCTGACTGGCAAAGCCATGCAGGAACAGGCTCGGTTGGAAACCAATTGGCGTGAGCCTTGATACAACGTCTGGGGGTCGTTCATGCAAGCACATACATATATAGCAATGCCAGTGCCTGCATGCCCGCAGAACGACCGGATGGAGTATTATTATATGTTTCGTACGGAAGACGTCGTGACGTTGCATTGGTACCAGGGCCCCCCTTCCGGTCCATCCACCCACACATACATGCTTCATTTTAGCCACGGCAGAATGCTACATGGCCTGGGTCTGCCCGCGCCCTCGCTCAACATCGACGCTACGACAAGCATCACTACTAAGGTCCGTTGAATACATATGCATGGGCACGAGCATGGGATGAAGCTGATGTCAAAAAAAAGGATACTTATGACGCCTATCACTGGGCTACTTTTCCATTGCTGGCAGCATATACAGCACCGTTATCCACAGACACCACAGTTTCCACACCACTTCGTCCCATCGCTGGCCTCGCTTCTGCAACGCGAGCACCGACATGGTGCTTCCGATGCCTGCCGATGCCGCCCATCCCCACAGAGACGCATTCCAGAAGAACGGACACGCTACCGACCAGAACATGACCATGGCCGCCAGCGAAGCTCGAGCCGCCGTCTCGCCGTACGTCAGGGGCATCGTGAGCCGTCCGCGCGCCATGTCGCCTTCAATGTCCGGCAAGTCCTGGGCGTGGACCGTTGTCATGATGATGGCCCCCGTCACCAGGATCCAAGCGAAGCCTCGTGGCAGCAGCTCGCCGCCTGAGAGCGTGGCGAGGGCGCCCCAGCTGAAGCACATGAGGCCACCCGCGTTGAGGGCGTTTCGAATCCAGATGCCGCTGCTGCTGCCTTCCAGGTCGTTGTACATCCAGATGAAGACCATCAAGGTGATGCTCGCGCTGTAGCCGCCAAAGAGAAGACTCAAGCCGACGGCGGCCATGATGGAAATGACGAGCCAGTCTCGGGCTTGCTCTGGTGTAAGTCGACGTGAAGGCAGCGGCCTCCATGGCTTGTTGACTGTGTCCTCTACGATTGCTCCCTCGAGACGTTGGTTGGCGATATCTTCGACCAAGAGGTTGAGCCAGATCCACGCGAGCATCTGTGGCATCCGGGACGCTACACCCCATCCATTGGTGACATTGCTCCCATCAGGGCCTGCCGTTGTGAGTTGTGTTTTCGACAATGCTGCCGTCGCAGCAAATATAGTCTGAGGGATGATGACAGTCTTGAAGTCGCTTTTGGTGAAAAGGAAGAGAGTCTTCAGCTGATAGAATGGAGTCCGCTTCTGCAATAATGGGTTGCAAGAGTCAGCAGCTGCCTCCGAGCCGCGGGAAGTAGACGAAGGGCATATGCAGGCTCTGGTTCGGATCCTACTTACGGAGACATCTAGGATTTGTCCTACATCGGCACTGTTAACGGTGTCCGTATCAGGGGTGGTGACACCCTTCTCCAACAGCACGTATTTTCCCATTGCCTGCATCTTGAAGAGGAAAGTAGGAGTGGCTTGCCGAGACTCAAATGCCGGTGATGGGAGAAGATGGCAATTACCTATTAAGACGAAGCAGATACGATGCCATCAGGAGAAGCGGAACGGTAGTGGCTATATGTAGTACCCATACCCGGCGCATGTTGGCTTTCGCACTCGCCCTTTCCCAGCAAAGACAGACCGCGGACACCGAGGAGGATATTACAGTACTTCACAACATGGCCCCGACTCTATCAAGACTGGGCCCCATAGTCTTTGACCCAGAGTTGCGGCCCGGCACCCTGGGTCTGTGCTGCACAAGTACATGTAAGTAGGGGTACTGTATTATACACACTACATGCGATATCTTTGTTCGAGAGGGGTGACAACGACCAACAACCATCGGACGATTTCAACCCTCCCAGGCTGTGAATCAGGCTGTGAATCACTAGTGCCTCTGGGCTGCGGTGGTATTCGAATGCAGTTCTCGCTCCATAGTAGACATGTGGACGGGGACTTTCAGATGGAGCCGGATCAAGAGCCGGCTTGGGGATTCCATATGCGGTTGCCACATTAGTCAAGTCTCTCAACCAACAACTATCGTGACAACCCACACGCAATTGTGCGGTGAAGCTTGTCGGCTGTGATATCGAGGGACACACTTCGTCCCCCTAATATCTGCGATTTATCCAGTTCTTCGTGAGGCTGTACGACGTGCATACGGCAATGGCAAGGACCCCGGTCTGCCCAAATCGTTCACCTGCATGCTTCGGATCGTTTCTCGTATCACTCATATAAGAAATTAGCCCACCTCCGACCTTCCACCCCCGTGCTCTTGCACTTCTCCCTGTTCACCACTCAAGTCGATCCTACAGTACAGTGCATACATACTTGGACCCTTGGCGATAGAGGCCGATCTTAGCAGAGGATCAACAGAAAACTCCTGCCTATGACAGTGGCTTTGTCAGGAACAACCCGCCTCGTTGCATCGAGAAAATGGCACCCATGAATGTGTTTCACGCCATCCCTGCTTGCGGCTTCGCAATCGCCTTTCTGGGACTGGCCAAGCTGCTGTACTCTCACCTAAAACATTTTGAGCTTCTCGATATTTTCTGGTGGACGCAATTGGCGTTATTTGGTCTGTTCACGGGGGTATGTGAATCGCGTTTTCTTTGGACCTTGTCTGTCCTAAGCGAGACCTCAAGCGAGGATTCAATCAAGACCTATATCCTCCGTATAAGCCGCTCGACAGGCGATTTGATTCCCATTACTCGCGCAACGGCAAGGTGGAGCAACGGGCGCATATATTACTCGCATCCTGCCCTTGATTGAGCCCCATTACGCATCAAATACCATCAGATCATCGGCTTGGAAGCCTGGGTCTTTATGTGGGCTAATTTTCTATATCCGTAGCTCTTCGGACGCTGTGTTTATAGATTGGTTTTCCATCCTCTCGCCAAGTATCCCGGACCCTTGATCGCTGCTCTCACGGATTGGTATACTGTTTACTGGATTGCTGAGGGAGGTCGACATCTTGAAATTGATAAGCAGCACAAGCGTTATGGTGAGCTTTATGCATTCTTCAACCTTTTCATCTGCCGTGCTCCTCTTTTCTCGTCGGCGAAGTTTGGCCCGAAGCAGAAGGAGAGTAGAGTCTACAAAGATCATCTTCAATCGCCCGCCCTTTGACTTACATGCTCTTATTTCGGCGGCCTCCTACCATTGAGGTCACATTCAACTGACCAACCTTTTGTGTTTCAGGAAAACACGTTCGCTTTGGACCCAACCGTCTCTCCATCAACTCCGCACAAGCCTCCAAGGACCTTCACGATGTCCGCAAGAGGACAAACAAGGCCGACGCTTATGCTTCCTTCAAGCGATTCTTTGGGGCCGAGATGTCTCTTACTACGGTGAATCATAAGGAGCATACGTTCAGGAGGGCGATCAACCAAGCCGCTATTACGCCTGCTGCCGTGAAAGACTTCGAGGACCAGGTGACGCCTCACGTTGATGAGTTTATCAACATCATTGCCGAGGGAGCAGGCAGCAAATCACAAGGCGAGGAAGGATGGAGTTTTGGTAAGGATATGTCATACGCCGTCGCCTTCTGCCTGGCCGATATCATGGGCTCTGTGACATTTGGCCGGACGTGGAATGCTCAGAAAGACCCTCGGTATCGACACTTTATCAAGGACTTGCCCAACGGTGTGGCTGGTATCCATTTAGTAAGTTGAAGCTGAGCAAAAAGCGACGAGGCCGCTTATTGTGGCTACCAGAGTGCTTCACTGACTGTCCTTGGTTATCCAGGTTGGTCACATGCAGTCTCTCTTCTTCGGTAACCTACACAAGTTGTTGTTCAAAGAACTCATCACCGGGGTGGGAAATTTGATGCAGATCAGCAGGTCGTTCGCCCTGTGGCGCCTCGAGCAGGAATCGATGCCGAACAGAGATATTTGGGCAGCTCTTATTGCAGCGCGCGATCCCAAGACCGGCAAAAAGTTTACGACTGAGGAGCTCATCTCGGAGGCAAGTCTGTTCATCATCGGTGGCACAGACGGCATGATCACTTCAACGACCGCGACGCTCTTCTACCTCACGCACAATCCCCGTACCCTCGAGCGTGTGACGCGTGAGATCCGTGAGGCCTATCCCCTGAAGGCCGAGGACATTGGCAAGAGGGGCTTGGACGTCGAGTGTCCCATACGGTTTGCCTCTGCCGAGCTTCAGGCAATTGAGTATCTGACTGCTTGCATCGACGAGGCCATGCGCCTTTCGCCTCCCGTGGCCAGCATCTTGCCGCGCGAAGTTGGTCCTGACGGGCTCATGGTTGATGGCGAATACTTCCCGCCCGGCGTCAACTTGGGAATCCCGCACTATTCCATGCACCACAGCGCGGACAACTTTGCTGAGCCGCTCAAGTACGCGCCTGAGCGCTGGATGCCCGAGGAGCGCAAGAGGGGAGCCAAGGACGGCTCCGTGCCTGTCACTGGCAGGGAGCCGGCCACTATGAAGGCCGGGGCCGGACACACTGATGGATTTACGCCGTTCGGTGCTGGCCGGAGCAGCTGCATCGGGAAGTACCTGGCTTATCAGGAGATGTCGATTGTTTTGGCGCGCATGCTCTGGTTGTTCGATATACGCCTGGATCCTGATAGCAACTTGGGTGAGGGAGTGGGAGATGATTTGGAAGGTCGGGGTTGCAGGAATGAATTCCAGCTGTATGACAGGTTTGTCAGTTCCCAGAAGGGCCCGATGCTTCAGTTTCGGTATCGAGAGGAGTTGACTGCCTGATTCCGTGACTCAGACTTTTTGTTTCTACAATTTTATTTTCTCTGTCTTTCTTCGAGGGCAAAAGTGTCATGGTTATGGTAGCTGATGCGTTCAGTTGATGAAAAGTCTATTTGTACTTCCTGTCCACTTTGTATGTCTCGGTCTGCTCACGAATGTATTTCTTGATATTCCCTTTGATCAATTTGGTGCCTGCTCAATGCAAGTTTCCTGGTGTGTTTGTGCGCCCGTACCTCTCGATATCAGATCCGATATGCGTGTAATACCAAGTACTGCTTGAGTACTTCGTACTTCGTCAACTAAAGCCCCTTCTCGTCACACTACTTTTAACGCACAATACGACCCCGTGTCATGGTAGGCTCCATTCAAGCAGTATCAGGAGTGCCACTTTCCAAGCATTGATGTCGATTTCCAGCTTTGTCAATAGGCGACCCGCGTCCCGGAATCCCAGAACCCCATGCGCAATCGCGATACGATTTGACGCATGCCCGAGACATGTGGGCATTGTTGTTGGGCCTTCGTCGCTGGTTGTCAGGGGGAAGTGGATATGCCAGCCCCAGGAGATTAGGCATGTTATAGCTTGAGTCCCAATGCTTCCAGAAGTCTTTGTACTCGCTTAATGATTCGCTGACCGCGCTTTATTCATGGGTTAGTTCTTGTATATCCATGCGGTTGTGCCTCATACTTCCCAGTTATATGGATTCAGACGTGATATTTGGACGCAACTTGTTGGCTTCTAGTATTCCGTGTGGGTTTATGCTAGGGGTCCGATGCGTGGGCGTCCCAAGAATGTGTCACAAGCTTGTGACAATGTGTACGCGATTATATCATCACGGCGATGGGAGACATGGACCTGTGAGATATAAAAGGCGAATATAGTGGTGCCTGATAATGGAGCTTTGACTGCGTCAGGGCACTACTTGATGCAAACCTTCGGCATGTCAAAGCAAGGCCCGCCTTCTGGCCTGTGTCGACTGCGCTGTTGGGCCTTGTTTTTGCTGGAGCTCGGATTCAGGGGCTAATGGAGGGATTTTATATGCTGTTGGTTGGTGGGTGTCGGGATCCGGCGCAACTTGTGATAAAGCAATCTCTCGTCTTCCCATATCCTCGGGCACGGTACGGTACTTGACGAGTGTGGCGTCTGGGAGATTTCGGGAGGGCTGTTCCTAGCGAGGTGGCTTAGGCTAGGGTATTAGTTTCGGGATCGATGGGATCTGGCTGAGGCTGAATGGCTGAATGCTCCATTTCGCGAGATGATGGTTGTTGAATAGGGCCTGCTACGAATGAGCGTGAGAACCGGGAGTCCCTATAAATCGAATGCTGGATTGATACGGTCATGGTGAAAGCCGCCGTGAATGATATGGTGGAACAGATTCCGGGAAATTGCCTCTATGTGCTACACTCAGGAAGCAAGAGCAGCGGGGGATGTAATAAAGGTTGTATGGACTATATAAGTCTCTCACTCTCAACAGACTTCCAGCATTGCAGAGCAAACAAAGCCACCTCGAAGACTTTTTACAAGCCGGTGGTTGGCTTTCTACACCGCATGCATGAAAATGTATCACTTCAAGCTCTCAAAGTAGCAGTACATGCTATTACCCCCGTTGGACTTCATCGACAAGTGTTGAGATTGACCAACAAGTGTTCCAAGGCTCATTAATGGATAAAAGAAGGGTCATAGGCAAGATAACAAGAGGAACTGCTTACCCGGTTCAACGGCATCAAGAATCTCCTGGACTTTGGGGTTGGCCCCGTCAAAGACACCGATCCTTCGGAAATGCCGTTGGTCCTGTCTAAGCCGCAACACAAGGCATGTCTGGGCTTTGCTGCCTACAACTTGGTCTTTGAAGAGGAGAAAGAAGACAAACCTCTCGGTCATAAAGCTCAATTGGCTCGACTTGATCCAGAAAGATGGATGGAGGCGCGTGGATTATCTGGCTGTGGGAAAGGTTCCGTGGAGTATATCTCCGGTTCCCCTAGGCATTCGGTATAGTGCATATGGACTCGCTTTGGCCGCCTGTTTCCCCGGTGTTTGTAGTCCTGTAGTCTCCAACGGCGAGCTTGCCCCAAAGCCTCATCTTCAGCTAGAGGCGCGAGATATGTCAACCGGCATGAAAGCAACTGGTACGCTGAGCACTTGGACCAAGATCTGGTCATATTGCACACTGTGTCCGAATCTTGAGTAGTCAAAGGGCAGGAGCTTCGACGCCGCGATACGCAGCATCCAAGGTCTCCATGAGTATAGGGAGCGTCCAGCCATCAAAGATGGCATGATGAATGCTCAGCACAAAGAAGTTACCCGTCGATGGACATTCAAGATCAACTGGGTGGCCTCAGCGTTGTCTTCCTCTTAGAAGGCCTCACCGCCACTCATAGGATCTCATCGGGTAGGAATATCTTCCACAATCCAACCACGCACTCTGCAAGATGTGGCCTCGGAAGGAAGTTAACACTGGCGATAGCAGTCGCTCGGTCTTTGGGCTTTGTGAATGACTTGCCGCAGAATGTTTGTAGAAGTCGCCTCAGTATGTAGATGGGTGGTCCACCTTGAGTTTACACCCAGCGAGGGATTTTGCGGTCTAGTGATGAGGCCCACGAGAAACTTGAGGCTCTTCGAGGGCTTGCGCAACGGTGAGACTGCATAGCTTGCAGAATCTGACAGGATGTTCCCGTAGATACCGAGTTGCTGTAGAACCATACAATCCAGAGAGTCACTAGCATGTAAAGACACGACGACTAGGCGATACTGTGCCGCTACTTGGCGAACTCCGTGTTGGCTATCCAGTCCCGTTTGCCACCGATAGGGAGCTGCACCAAGATTGTGAGCAAAGCTGTACCCTACAGAAAAGCGCAGTGGTTCAGGAGTTTCATTTTCGAAGACCCAGAACCGGTAGGCGACAAATGCTCCCCACCATATGAGGTTCACCAGGCTGTTGATGATGTGTAGAAAGGATCGCCGGGCCACGGCCTCGTGTCCTAATAGCAGGAGCCACATGATCTTGGAGATTGGGACAATAAGTCTGGAGTCGCTATGGTGGATGAACACTGCTTAAAACAATCAGTGCTGGCTGACTGGTTTTTGGCCAGCAATGCCATGTCCAGGTAAATGTGGCGGGTGTTACTATAGCCATGCACTGTTCTGCTGGAGGTCTCGAAGAATTGAGATGCTGGAAGTTATCATGCTAAGGGAAAATTAAACAGGCACAATCACATCTTCAGCAATTCTTTTACAGAGGAGGGCCGGGAATAGACTGCGACATGAAGGACCTGGAGCATCAACCTTGCGAGCTGGATATACCTCCATATATCTTATTAAGGAACTGCCATTTCAAGCAACAAGCCTGTCTTCATGGCGCAGTTGGCTAGCGCGTCAGTCTCATATTCTCAATATGATCCAAACCATTAGTTTGGGCAATCTGAAGGTCGTGAGTTCGAGCCTCACTGAGGACATTACTTTTGCCATTTCTTTCATTTTTGCACACGGTGGACATCAATCCATTCTTTCGAACGTCTCATAAAGAATTTTTGGATCCCTCTTCGAGATAGAAACAGATGTACAACGCCATTGCCCAGCCTTTTCAGCATCCTGTTGCACCAGTTGTGCCCCTCCCCCACTTCATTTTGTCTACTCGCCGATGAATCTTGTCTGAAGCTGCTCACGTGAAAAGGCTCACCTCTCTCCAGCTCATCCATGTCTATGCCGTTTCTCCAAATGATGTCGTTATTGCTCTTAGGGTATCTCTTGACCGAATTTCACCTCGCCGATGCGGGGATTTGAGTCGTCGTCGGGGAGCTCAGCCTCTGTTGTAGAAGAGCATCAGCAGGTGGCACGCCCCTGACGCAGACCTCGGGCAGAACTGCCTACTAGAGCTCGGATTTAGCACACCATCTTACTTATTGACCGGGAGCAGGGCCCTGTGAGCTTCGGCGCTTCTTGTTGGCAATCTCCGACAGCTCCTGTGCAACTTTGTCGTCGAGCAGAGGCACCGGCGTGGCCGTATATGGACGCACCTTTGATGAGGAACCGCCCGAGGGGTTGAGCTTTCTGGCGTAGTACTTTGCCTTGTCTTTCAGGGTAGGCTCAGGGATCTCTATCTGCGTCTTTTGGTAGCAGTGCTTGCACATCACGTCTGAGATGTTGTCGGGGCCCTGGTGACGATCGCCACATGTCTGGTGGGCGATGAGGACCTTCTTGCAGGAGACTACGTTGCATGCCATCGTTCCGTAGCATACGGGGCACCGGGTAACGATGATGAAACACATTGTTGGTTAAGATCGACGGGCCACCCCTTATAAACTAGCTGGTCGAGGGTGCGAGGTTTCTTTTCTCTCTCTTGAGCCTTATTGCAGAGTCGCGGCGGGATATGCGGACTGAGTTCTACTGGTTCTCCTGTTCTATCGACAACCGAGCGAAGCAACGACCAACGGACAGTCATATATCTTATGGCATTGTTCTTGCGAGGGAGAGGGTTCTGAATGTGAGTGAAGGAAAAGCTCTTCATCTGCTGCGTGCATCATTGCTTGTGCTGTTTTGGTGTTGCTGAAGGCCACGACTTTGCCGGTTGTACCACATTTGTGATTCAAGGCTCATGAAGGCCAACATGCTTCCATCAGGAGACTTTTCTATACCACTTGAATGGGTGCCGGTGAGTTCCCATTGCGGGGTTATGGCGGCTGTAGCTCTGAAACTTTGATGTTTTACAACCACAATGTCGGATGGGAGAGTGAGTGGACTGTCAGTATGCTGTGGACGTTACACTGGCCAGCTGTATGGGGCATACACTGTCAAAATAGGAGCTTGCTCTGATTTGAGGTGAACGGGAGACAAGGTATCATGTCAAGCATCGAAGAGTATATTGTTCTCAGACACAGCCTGTGACAGAAATATGGAACATGTTTGGCCATGTTCTTGAAGCCCATCGATGTCAAACTGTTGCGATGTAAGTGCCACGCAAGCTCGTGACTTGCAGTATGATGAGCAAAATCTAGACATTTAGGGGAAGTAATGGCCTCTGTATCAAGCATCAGTGTGATAGATGTTGACAGAAAGCTTGAATCGATGTGATATCCATTTCAGGCTTGTCGCTGACCACGTGCAAGGGGTTTCGTCACTCACGACTGGGAAGGCGCTCAAATATGTTCCTCGTCTACTCTCAAACATTATCTAAGGAAAAAATGGCCATAAGGATATTGGACATCAATGAAGCGCACATATTGCTATGGATTCATCAAAATAGAGGAAGAAAGATCATCCACAACATGGGGCTTTCAGAGGGCTCAAAGGTAAAGTGCACACTTACACAGGATGCAGTGTACCGGAAGCAAAACCGTGATCTGCTCCTGCGCGAGTAACGCGATTCACAATATACAACATCAGACAACTGTTCTGTTTGGACATATGTGACTTGCAAAACCTTAACGGAATCAAAAAATCCTTGCAGTGATATTTTGTTGACACGGCCGATTCGTTGAGTTTGCGAGAGCTGGTGTCCACATGCAGGAACTCATATTCAACTATAAATGGATGGGTCGAACCTATAATCACTGCCGTATGCTCTTATCTTTGACATTTGCTGGTTCTAACCAGGGAGTATACGCCACCCATCCGCACGCAAAAAGGATTTTCCAAGAGATTAATGGAAGCCAATAGGCATATATGGGGCTATATGACCATAACGAGAGAATTACTTGAGAACATCCATCTCAAAAGAGCATCGCCTTTCTAACCTACAGCCTCATATAAGTTGCTCGAAGACGCCTGGGTGTCCCCTAGGTGATGAATAAGTTCAAATCCACCACGTTGTATCTTCCAACACGCATGCTATCGAGCTCAAACTGCGCAAAATAATACCAAAAGCATCTCCTTACAGATCAGCTCGACATGCATCCACTTTTCGAGCTTACGAGCCAAGCTACGCACGCCTCACATAACCCTCGATAAATAATAAATTGCAGCTTTGGGATGGGAAGTATATCTACTTTGCCACTTCAGCTCAGCATCTATTCACGGTGCTTTCGCCTTTATTGCAGGGAGGATATCCTCCGCACTCTGGGTGCGGCCCGCATGAATCGGCCCGCGAATGCAAGGGGGAAGAAGCGTAGCCGTCAATGTCTAGCATCTCTTACAAGGGGGGGAAAAAGACTCTCCTCCGACCTGATGATGTAAGATAGTTATGGCGATGCCTCAGATTGTGATAATATGCATGTCACTCTGCCATGTGCCAGCTATCTTCAACAACGGGAGGCTTGCCCACCGTCCTCCAGCAGTAAGCGTCAAGTCGTCTCTCCGGGTGCCGGAATCCCGAAACGGTGTCTGTCTGATGCTGAGCCTTCTAGACTAATCTTCGGGGCAATGCTACCATGCAGCAACTACTGCCAAAAGGGCTCTCCCGCTGTGTGTGTGGGGGGGAGCTCGACTAAGATGAGCCACATGCATTTGTCGATCGACAGGAGTGGCGACGAGGGACTAGGGGCCGTGCTTCCTTTGAATAACTAATGCTTACATCTACTCGTATTGGGCAAGCGATCGTCGACATCTCTGCGTCGGCTATGCATCCTCGATCACTCGCCATTATCAGCCTTCCGTCGAAGTTTTCTTTCAAGGCATCTTGAAGATTGTGAAGTCCAACTTCATGGAGGCGGCACACATTTTATGGTTATAGAACTGCTTAGAAATGGATAGCAATAATGCTGTGGACGGCAATGTCATCTGCAAGGTCTATCTACGTCCGATGCAACAGAAAGTTTGGAATGGCGCGTGGTTCCGATCTTACTGGACATAGATGCAACAGAAGCAAAGGATTCTGCAAGGAGAGAGAAAGTAGTCCTTGAATCTATTCATTCATATGCTATTAACAGACAACAATAATAACAGGTGAATTTGGCATAGCAACGTTCAACATTGAAGAGACATACCAAATGAGCAACCACACGTCCAACTATGGGTTGAAGCCTCTACTCCGGCGTGTCTCAGTCCCCGAGCCACATGGGCATCATGATAAAGCGTCTTCGCCTGCCAAAAGAATGGGATCGATCAAGTTGCCCGTGGTCAGTGCTCAGTTTTCGAGAGCATGCAAGCGAGCTCAGATCAAAGTGTTCACCTTGGAGCAGCCACCGTCCTCTTAGCAACGCCACCATCGACCAAGCTTGAACAGCCAAGGCACTTCAGACCGATCAGATACTGCAATGCCTCCCTAAAGAGGACTGATCGACAGGGCATTGCCTTTGGCCGGAGCATGGTGGGCTCGTGAGACAACTGTCGAGTTTTCTCCTAGAGTCTTTTCCATACAGAGTGGAAGCTCGCTAATCTGGCAATGGGCCTGAACTCGATGCGGTGTCCAACCTTGAGTGAAATCACAGCGTTTAGCCCAGAAGCCACCAATTTCATGACAATTTGTAAAACGGTATCTGCTAAACAGCCTTTTCCATGTAGCCAAACAAAGCGTTTGCCAACGGATTATATCCGCAGGAATAGAGGCCTGCATAATTGTAACACGGTGTTGAAATTCCAGCGATGGCGTATTTGCCTCCCAGCACTTCATAATGTCACAGGTATCAAGCAATCTTCTCTTCTCTGACCTGAGCATACAATAATACATGACTTCTGACTACGAGGAAGGACGATATTAGGGAACAGGGTTGAGCCTCACGGAGTGTCCGAAGCCAAATTATCAAGTATATGTGTCGCCTCTCTAGAGCGCCGCTTCCGCCTACATGTAGTCTCCAGCCGACACTCATACCACCAAATACGAACGCCCTCGTATCAGACAAAGGAGACACGCCCTGCAGAGTAAATCTCCCAGTCTATTCGAGTCCCGGTGACACAAACTGCTGCTGGTCCTCCGTATCTACTTGTGGAAGATAGCTGGGATATTTGACGAAGCAGACGCACCGTGTTCTTGCAAAGAAGCTTTCTGGTACAGGTACTTCGTACATGCACTCTGCCTATGGAAACCGGTGCGGCTGATGATTCTCACATGCAGATGAGGAGTCATATACATGCAGCCATCAGATAGTCCGCAGCTGGATTCTGAGACATGCTTAGGCGGTGGCGGTTCATGCCTTTAGCTGGTGTAATTTTAGAAGATGCGAGCTGGGGCCTGAAACCGCCATCCTCTAGGTCCCTTGCCGCCTTGGTCACAACACCCAGGTCTCATACAGCAAGAAACAGCCATGCCGATACAAGCAACAACGATGTCGCTCAGATACAATCACACCAGAGTTCATCTTGACATTACGTGAGCGTGCGGATTCGGGTTGAGCCTCGTGTCCATACCTACTTACAGTTCCTATGGACTTATCCAATGCAGGCTACGACGATTGGGGGCTGAGACAAATCAGGGGACTGAGATGAATCCATTCGCCTTGTACTGATATACACCTACGAAGATGCTGCTCGGTTTCTCAAAAAGCCAGACTTATTCTGATGGCCGTTTCGCACCACCACCCACGGCATGTAAGTCCCGGAAGCGCCATCGCCGTCTCCCACGTAATATCTCCGCGCGGCAGTTGTCAGACAAGGAGTCCGGCGTCCAGAATAGGCAAAGCGGGCGATACCCATGGCAGTCTGACGGGAAGGTGGGTAATTTGCAGCCTATTGCTGCGGAGGAGCTGCCAGCCTGACAGGGGTATCCCCTTGTCAGTATTAGTACGACGTGTCCAGTGGTTTTTTAAGCATACTTTCCGTGCGAGCTAGGGGAGAAATGACAGCCAGTCTCTCTTGTTGCGTGCTTTTCGTGGTCATGTTGGCAGCAAGAGTTGGAAGACGCCTCTTCCCTTGCGTTGTTGAGACGAGCTGAGACGCCACTGTTCCAGATGGACCCCTATGGTTGATTACGGCTACTTCGTACTCTTGTCCGCCATTCATTTTTGACGAGCCATGATACGGAATCCTTCAGGACCGCAGCAGCGATTCGTAGAGAAGTTATGCAAGTAAGATCCGATACTGACATCCTTCCTTCACGCATCCGGCTGCCACGCCCCCCAAAATGGTGTGCAGAACAGGCGTGAATGTGTACTTTCAGCCCCATGCTATCCAATCTTTCATTTGTGCAGAGCGGGTGAGTCGATATGATTCATACCTAACAGACTTCGAAAGAGAGGTTCCGGGAAACTTGTCCCAGCTCCTCCCTCACCATCGCGCAACATGTGCACTCCGGCTCCAGTGACACTTGAAAAATTACTGCGAGTATTTACCATGAGTGTGATGAAGAACATGTAAAATTGGAACCCCATGAGAGGATTCAACAATACATTTTTTGTCTTGCAGGATGTAATTCTGCGATAATGCAGGGTAGCCCTCCCCTTATGAAAGCTCGACATGGGACACCGTGACCAAGTGAAGACGGGAGTTACCGATGTCAACCGGTGTATCCAAAGAATGTAAGTAGGTACTTCTGTCGTTCAGTCGATCGAGTCTCACTTCTTATCATGCTGCTGCCTTGCCTCAGAGTCCGTACAAAGTACGAGTACCTGCTCATGTAGCTAGGCGCCGCTCCCTCCTCCACTGTCCGGAGCCTTGCTGTTTGGCGCCCGCCAAGCAAGACATCTGCATGGACACCCCTGTCCGGTTCGAGTCTTCTCCAATTTTTTCGACCCCAGCTTCATCTCCAGCTAAGTCTAGCCCGGCCCTGTAAGACCCTGTCCCTGGGACGCAAAGCTGCCATCTCGCCTCCTGGCTGCTCATCATTGCTGCTTGAGCTGACTTGTTCTTCCCAGGTACACGGCAGATGCTGACTACGTATCGCCTCTTTCTCGCATACATCGGTCCTGAACATTGTCTAAGACCACTACTCCCTTGCTGCGGCACAGCTGACCATCAGCTTGGAGCCAGCCTCCCGTCTTTGAGATCGGAGAGAACCCTTGCATCTGGCTGACCGTGGTTCAGCTTCTTGCGTGAACCCCATCCAGTCTCACGCGGAAGAAAGAGCGTACTGCCTAGGCCAAGCCTCGTTCACTATTCTGTAGCTGTCATACAGCTGCTGGTATTATTGATGGCCGGGGGGAACCGAGCCAGGGCTGCACAGTGTCGGCAGAGTTACCTACCTGTACGAGCAGCGTAGCCGCTACGGATACCCCAGCAGGTTCATCATCCTCGTAATAGGTGACCACTGCTGGACTGCCATATTAATAATATTTGGTGTATACTGTCATCGGCGGCGAGACTGTGTCCTTGCGTGATAATAGCAGTGATGAATTGCTGCTTCGTTCGTACTTCAACTCTCCATATCGAGACTCTCGTTCGTCTAACGGGTACGCCAATGTGCTGCTTTTGAAGCACTTCGCCTTCTCTCGATAACGGATTCCACAGCTTGGATCCATACACCTTTCGGTCGAAAAGACGGTATATCGCCTTGTGTCGACATCTACGCTTTCGATTGCTACAACACTCGATACCCTTTCGAAGTAAAAGAAGCAAGGGAAGCTTAAAGAAGGATCAATATCCGAGCGGATCGATCTCCAATAACGGACTATTCGATTGTAATAAAACGAGGAAAACAACAGTTCTATTTTTCCTTTTCTCGGTATTTTGGAATACACGGCGATTGTTACAATATAGAACGGAAGTACAAAAAAACAGGACGAAGATAAATCTGTACAAGATAAAAAAAAATGGCGCCGAACACTACGTACGAAGATGGGAACGAATCCCTTACCCCAATTGCCATCTGCGGCGTTGGCATCCGGCTTCCAGGTGGCATTCGCAATGCCGAGCAATTCTGGGAGTCCATTGTCAACGAACCGCGAGTGGATGGCAACGAAGAGGAAGAACGGGACCCCGTTGATGCTTCATTCTTCTCCTTGACCAAGACAGCGGCTGATAGCTGTAGCCCCCTGCAGCGGAAGCTCCTGGAGGTGACTCGTGAGTGTCTTGAGGATGCGTGCGAGATCAGCTACAGGGGCGAGGATGCTCGTGTGGGCTGCTATGCTGGCAGTATTGGAGAGGCGGATGTGTCGATGGTGTCATCGAAGCATGATTTGAGAGGCCCAAGGTTCGTTTACTACCCGAACTGCTATCAGTTCTCTCCGTGAGTGCAGTGTCCTGTTCGCTAACGAGTTTTCTGTGCTTTGCATGGGGATTAGAGCGTCAACATCGTCATTTCTTGTGGCTCTGCATGAGGCTTGCTCCGCTGTTCGATCTGGCAGTGCCAAATCGGCAGTTGTTCTGGTAGCTTCTGAGGATGGCGCTGTAGCAGGCGAGGCCGTGTCAGCTGTATATATCAAGACACTGCCTGATGCCATGCGCAGCGGCAACCCGATCCGGGCCGTCATTCGAGCTTCCAGCGCCCGTGGTCCAAGTACAGCAGCTGAGGCGCATGAGGCGCTCATTCGCGAAGCCTACGATGCCGCGGGCTTGGATCCACGATCTGCTCTTGTTGTTGAGGTGAGTGAAACAGTAGCCGAACCGAAGCATTTTGGAATTGTAGGAGATCTAGTAGACTTACTCGGCCAATTACCAGTGGAACGGCAACAAGGATGAGACTGAAGTCTCTGCCATCAGCAAGACTTTTGGCAATGATGTCTATCTGGCCGAGGGTGCGTCTGGCCTTACAAGCGTGGTCAAGGCAGTGGTAACATTGGAGAACCGGACGATTCCTCCGAATGTTGCACCTGGTAAGTTCTCTGGTGCCCGATCTACCGACATGTCAAGTCTCTAACACTGAAAGCATCGGCATCCTCTACCCACGCGGCGCTTGTAGCTAGGCATGCCACTATATTCCCGCCTGGTCGTGCCGAGAGAGCCAGCATCATTGCTACTGACGCTGAGGGATACAGCGCTCACGTTATTGTCGACTCTCATCCCCAATTTCCTCGGCACGTGCCCGAGTCTCGGCCGGAACTTGTTCTCTTCTCTGCGGACAACACAGCTTCTCTGGCCAAGCAGATAGAGCTGCACCGTCTGTATGCTGAAGCTCACCCAGAGAATGCTGCTGACCTCGCTTATACCCGTGCCCTTCGACGCGAAGTTCTGGAGTACAAGGCATTCTCCGTCCTCTCGGATTCATCGTTTATCACCACTTCCAGCTCTGTCAAGTCCTTGGCGCGGGCTCCTGCCATCACCATGGTATTCAACGGCCAGGGTGCTCAGTGGGCGGGAATGGGCAAGGAGCTCATCTTGACCGATTCAAGTTTTAGGGAAGACATCAGGAGTATGGACGTTGCTCTGAAGGGGTTGAGGATACCCGCAAACTGGTCAATCGAAGAGGAGCTTCTCCGGGATGCTGCCGACACCAACAACCGGATCAACACATCTCAGTTCTCCTACCCTCTCAGCACGGCGCTCCAGATTGCCCTGGTGAACCGATTTGAACGCCTGGGTGTTACGCCCAAGGCTGTTGTTGGTCACTCCAGCGGTGAGATTGCTGCTGCCTATGCTGCGGGCTTCCTCTCGTTTGAAGATGCCATCACCATCGCTTACTACTACGGCCATGTAACTACCAGCAACCAGAAGGACGGTGCTATGGGCGTGGTGAGCCTGGGTGTAGTGGAAGTGAAGAAGATCCTGGAACAGGGCGTGGTGGTTGCTTGCGAGAACTCTCCCACCAGCACCACCATTTCTGGTGATCGCGAGGCGGTAGAGCGAGTGTTGAAGGTTGCTAAGGCGGCAAACCCTGACGTGACCGCTCGCCTTCTGCGCGTTGATACCGCTTATCACTCCCACCACATGGCTTTGCTTGCTGATGAACTGCTTGATCTTTTGACGGCGGAAAACATCGCTTCGCAAGCGACCGGGAAGAGCAAGGCCACCTTCGTGTCTACCGTCAGCGAAAAGGTTCTGAAGGAACGGAGCGACTTCGAAGCTGCGTATTGGATCTCCAACCTGGTATCGCCTGTCCGCTTCAGCTCGTCCGTCTCCAGCCTCCTTGGCATGTCGTCCGAGGAGACTCTGTTCCTGGAAGTTGGACCTCATTCTACCCTCTCTGTGTCTCTATCCCAGATCTGTGCTGATGCAGATGTCCGATGCAACTACGTCTCGTCCCAAACTCGCGGAGTCGATAGCGCGGCGAGCTTTCTCTCTGCTGTTGGAAGACTGTGGCAGGAGTCGGCTGTGCCGAACCTTGCCCCTTTGTTTTCTCATGGCAGAGCAATCTCTGGATTACCTCAGTATTCCTGGAGTTACGGAACCTCAGATGAGGACTCCGATGCTACTGTTATGTCTGCACGGGAGAAGCGGGCGCGTGTCATTGCAGAGGATAGCTCCCTGGAGAGCGAGCTTGCCGACGATGAGGTTCCCACCACCGAGGTGGAAATTGTTCTTCGAGCTGTCTGGGTTGAAGTCCTCCGGGATGTGAACCGCATCCGTAAGCAGGACGTGGGAAAGAAGCACAACTTCTTCCTGCTTGGCGGTGACTCTCTTACAACGATTGAGCTTGTCACTGTTGCCTACCAGTACGGCATTCGTCTGAGTCCGGCAGCCGTGTCGGACAACGCTGAGCTTGCCCGGATGGCAGCTGTGGCAACCATCGAAAATGACGGCGCAACGATGCTTGAAGCGAAGCCTTTCAGCTTGGTTAGCAATGACAAGGTCGATGAGATCAAGGACAAGATTCGGAAGGGGTGCAAACTTACCACCACAGAGGCAATTGAGGATGTCTATCCATGCACGACCCTCCAGGAAGGCTTCATGGCTCTGGGCATGAAGCAGCCCGGCTCTTACATCCACAGGGTCGTGTACAAGCTAATGCCCGACATTGATGTTGACAGATTCAAGGCTTCCTGGGAGGCCACAATCAGCCAATGCGGAAGCTTGCGTTCGCGAGTTGTCCTTCTCGGCGGTCGAGCTCTCCAGGCTGTGATGGCGGAGGATATTGCTTGGGAGCAGCCTGCTCCGGGCTTGGACATCAACGCGTATCTCAACCGAACGCGAAGCATTAGCATGAGCTATGGCGAGCGTCTGAGCAGACACGCCTTGGTTCGAGACAACAATGGCGGCGTCTACTTTGTGTGGCTCATTCACCACGCCGTGTTTGACGGTCTCACTATGCGAATCGTCCTGGATGCGCTCTACAACGCTTACCATGGCAATGATGCAAAAGCTTTACGCCCGTACTCCAACTTCATCCGCTATGTCGAATCCATCGATTCCGCCGCCTCTACCGAATACTGGCAAAAGGAGCTTGATGGTGCTCAGCGCGCCCACTTCCCGCCCGCGAGGCTGTCTGCTACATCGGAAGATCGGGTTATGAAGCGGACGATGCCGTTCCACAACGCAAAGAACTCTTCAGTGACCACGGCCACGATTCTTCGTGCGGCCTGGGCTCTCCTGCTTGCGCGCTACTGCGACTCTGATGATGTGTGCTTCGGCACTACACTGTCCGGTCGTCAGGCTGCGGTGCCGGGATTGAATGAGATTCCAGGACCCATGATTGCGACGGTCCCTATTCGAGTAAGAATCGACCGTGACATGACTGTATCCTCGTTCCTCGAGAAAATCCAGACGCAAGCGGCGGACATGGTGGCTCATGAGCAGTACGGTCTTCAGAACATCTCGAAACTGTCCCAGGACGCCGAGGAGGCCTGCGACTTTTCCAACCTCATCGTCATTCAGCCGAACAACCATCTGACGTCCATGGCCGATACCGCGTCTGATGCCATCCTGCAGCAAGGACCCCGCGAAAAGGCTCTCTCAGAAGAGGCGATGCGCAATTACTTCAACTACCCGCTCGTTTTGCAGCCTCGTATTGGCGAGGACAGCGTCGAGCTGGACTTGACGTATTACGCTGATGCCATCACTGAGGGCCAGCTTGAGGCTTTGTGTGTCCACTATGAGCACATTGTCCAGCAATTGCTTGCTCCGGCGGACATGCCCCTGAGTGACCTTTCGGTGTCTGGTTCGTGGGATCTGGAACAGGCGATCAAGAGCAACGACGAAACTCCCGAAATCGTTGACATGTGTCTTCATCAGCTAATCGAAAGGCAAGCAAGGACGAACCCCAACGCCCCTGCTATCCATGCCTGGGATATGGAGCTGTCTTACTCACAGCTTGATCGCGCGGCCAACCGCCTCGCCCACCATCTCGTCAAGTCCTATGGTGTCAAGGACCAGGATTTCGTCCACGTCTGCTTTGAGAAATCGGCCTGGTTTTTCGTGGCTGTCATTGCTGTCAATAAGGCTGGTGCTACGTGGGTTCCTTTGGATCCCTCGCACCCGCTGCAGAGGCAGCAACAGGTTGTCTCGCAGACGAAGGCGACGCTGGCCTTGGCTTCCCCAAGCAGCGTTGAGATGTGCTCTGAGCTAGTTGAGAAAGTCGCCGAGGTGTCTTCAACTCTAGATGAGGAGTTGGCCAAGACTGAAGAGAGCTTGTATGGACCGATCCGCAATGTGTCACCACACAATGCAGCCTATGTTCTTTTTACTTCTGGAAGTACCGGAACGCCAAAGGGTCTGGTTATGCAGCACAGGGCCGTTTGCACCTCGCAGACTGCTATTACCAAGCGTCTTGGAATGGCCTCTAGCGTGAGGATGCTTCAATTCGCGTCCTTCGTCTTTGATCTCTCCATTGGTGAGATTGTTGGTCCCTGGGTGGTTGGTGGTTGTCTCTGTGTTCCGTCTGAGGAGACGAGGATGAACAGCCTGGTGGACTTCATCAACACGATGCAAGTCAACTGGGCTTATCTGACGCCCTCGTTTACGCGCACTTTGAACCCTGACGACGTTCCAGGCTTGGAACTGCTGTTGTTTGCTGGCGAGGCTGTGGGCCGTGATGTGTTTGAGGCTTGGTTTGGCAAGGTGCGATTGATCAATGGTTGGGGCCCTGCCGAAACCTGCGTCTTCTCAACCCTCCACGAGTGGAAGAGCATCGAGGAATCTCCGTTGACGGTCGGTAAGCCGGTGGGCGGATACTGCTGGATTGTTGATCCGCATGATCCGCAGCGAATGGCCCCTATCGGAACCCTTGGTGAAGTTGTCATCCAGGGGCCGACGGTCCTCCGCGAGTATCTGGCTGATCCTACCAAGACGGAGGCCTCGTTGGTCCGTAACCTCCCCGAATGGGTGCCGAACCGTACAGCCGCTCATTGGGATCGATTTTACAAGTCGGGTGACCTGTGTCGGTATAATGCGGACGGCACGATTGAGTTTGGATCTCGCAAGGATAGCCAGGTCAAAATCCGAGGCCTTCGTGTTGAGCTCGGAGAAATCGAGCATCATATCCGCGAGTCTCTCGAGGGCGTCAAGCAGGTCACTGTGGATGTGGCAAAGGGTGATGGTGGCGCGATCATCGTGTCCTATTTCTCCTTTACCGACGAAACCCGTACTGCGGGCAAGAATTCCGAGACGAACGTCCGAGATGTGTTTGCGCCCATGACTCCTGAGCTCCAGAGCCAACTCACTGCCTTGGTTGGCCAGCTTAGTGTAACACTTCCTCGGTACATGATTCCGACACTGTTTATTCCCTGCCATTACATGCCCTTCATCACGTCGACAAAGTTGGATATGAAGCTTCTGCGACTGGCAATGTCTAATCTTGGTAAGGACGACGTTGCGAGATATTCCCTTGTGGATAGCAAGAAGCGTGCCCCGGAAACAGAGATGGAAACTCGTATCCAGGCGATCTGGGCAGACCTCCTGAAGCTGTCGCCTGATTTCATCGGTCGAGACGATAGCTTTTTGAGAATGGGTGGTGACTCGATTGCTGCCATCTATTTTGTGTCTGCCGCGCGCGATGCCGGGATCTCCATCGCTGTGAAGGATGTTTTCGACGACCCCCGTTTGTTCCAGGTGGCCTCCAAGGCTACTCTCCTCTCTAACGCGGGCCGGTCTTCCCAGGTCAAGCCCTTTACCCTGCTACCAGAATCGTTGAGCAAGCTCATGCAAAGCGATGCCGTTCGAACTCGCTATGGCCTTGGGCAGGGCCAGACGATCGAGGATGCTTATCCTTGCACGCCCCTCCAGGAAGGTCTCATGGCCCTCACTGCAAAGCAACGAGGCTCATATGTGTCGCAATGGTTTTATCGCATGCCCAAGCATATTGATATTGCCAAGTTTAAAGCTGCTTGGGAAGAGGCCGTTCAGCGTAATGCTACTCTGAGAACCCGAATCATGCTTGAGGAAGGCTCTGCAGTGCAAGCTGTCATTTCAAACGACGACAATTGGGAAGACACTGCGGGCCACAACCTTGAGTCCTTCAAAGGCGTAATCTCCCGACTGGATATCGGATATGGAACTCGTTTGACCAGGTTTGCTCTCGTTGAGGACCAGGATGATGTTTACTTTGTCTGGATCATCCACCATGCTATCAACGACGGCTGGAGCATGCGAATCGTCCTCGATAGCGTTTACAACAGCTACTATGGCCAGAAGGTTGCCTCTTTGACGCCTTATTCCAACTTCATCAACTACCTGAGCAAAATAGATGGCGAGGCGGCGGCCGACTTCTGGCGCTCCAACCTGGCTGGTGCTCAACGACCCGTCTATCCTGCCGCTGGAAGCTTTGTGACTGCTGACAACTCCGAGAGCTCAACTCGTGTTGTCGATCGTTTGGTGTCCTTCTCGAATCATCAGGACGCCTCCATCACCATGGCAACTATCCTCCGAGCTGCTTGGGCGCTTGTTCTCGGCAAGCATTGCGATGCCAGCGATGTCTGCTATGGCGCGACCGTTTCTGGTCGTCAGGCTGACATGGACGGCCTTTTGTCGACTCCCGGTGCTGTTATCGCCACTGTCCCGATCCGAGTCCATCTGGAAGCCGATAAGTCTGTGAGGCAGATGCTGCAGGACTTGCAGGCTCATGGCCTAGACATGGTTCCTTACGAGCAATATGGTCTACCCAGCATTGCCAAGCTGAGCCCGGAGGCCCGAGAGGCTTGTGACTTTACCTCGTTGCTGGTTATTCAGCCCAAAGAGCAAGAGAGCTCCATCTTCAACGCCAAGGATGGTCTGCTGCAATCGGATGCTGAAGAGGACCACCTGATGATCGAGTCTATGGACAAGTACTTCAACTACCCGCTGGTCATGCTCAGCTACATGACAGAAGACAACGTGAACCAAAGGTTCGTATATAAGCCGGACGTTATGTCCGAGGCTGAAGTCGAGGCCCTCTCCTATCAGTTCGAATACGTCGTTCAGCAGCTCCTGAGCTCCGACAACAAGCTCATCAGCGACATCTCTCTTGTTGGAGAGCGCGAGATCCAGCATGCTGCCGACGCATCTCGGTATCGCCCGGCAACCGAGTCTTGCACCCACTGGGAGATCTACAAGCAGATTGAAGCCCAGCCCGATGCCCCTGCGTTCGACTCCTGGGACGCTCAGCTCACGTACCGCGAAGTTGGTGTTTTGGCTACCCGCTTAGCCGCCAAGCTGCAGAGCCTGGGTGTTGGACCGGACGTTATGGTTCCTATCTCGTTCCCTAAGAGCACCCCTGCTATGATCACGATGGTAGCCATTCAGATGGCCGGCGGTGCTCTTGTGCCACTCGACCCTGCAGCTCCACTGGCCCGCTTGCAAAGTATCGTCTCTGACACGCAGGCGAAGCTCATCGTTACTCATCCTTCTCTCGAGGACAAGCTTCGGGAGCTCGGCGTTGACCTCTTGATTGTTGACTTGTCTGTTCTGGATAAGTTGCCCGATCCTAGCACCAAGTTTGTCTCGTCGGATGCCACACCAGAAAGCCTTTACGCTGTCTTGTTTACGTCTGGCTCTACTGGCAAGCCCAAGGGCATCCGCATTCCGCATAGCAGTCTCGCCTCCGTCAGCGATGCCCATGCTGCGGAAACCGGCGTTGGGCCTGGCAGCAGAGTGTTCCAGTTTTCGGCTTACACTTTCGATATCGGTATTCTTGATGTTCTGGTCACTCTCATGCGCGGCGGCTGCGTTTGTGTGCCATCAGACCACGATCGCCTCAACAATCTTGCGGGCGTCATCAGTGCTCTCCAGGCCAACTGGGTTTTCCTGACGCCCACTGTCGCCGATATGCTCAACCCAGCTGACGTCCCTTGCTTGACGACCATCAACCTGGGTGGCGAAGCCGTCAATAAGAAGTCTTCTGAGAGGTGGCAGGGCTATACTACCCTGAACGGCCTTTACGGTCCTGCCGAAGCCTCGATTTGTGCTCGCAACGCGGATGTGCACAACGGTGCTTCTACCAATCTGGGCTTTCCCCTGTCCAGTGCTTTCTGGGCTGTCGAGCCAAATGACCCAAGCCGTCTTGTGCCCATCGGCTGCATCGGCGAGCTGCTTATTCAGAGTCCTATTCTGGCTTATGGATACCTCAACGTCGATGCAAAGGTTGCTGCGAACTGGCTGGAAGATATGACATACGACTGGCTTCCAGCCAATGGACCAAAGCGAGCCTACCGAACTGGTGACTTGGTTCGCCGCAATCCTGATGGAACCTTTGAGTACATGGGCCGAAAGGATAACCAGGTCAAGATCCGTGGCCAGCGTGTCGAACTGGGTGAAATTGAATACACGGTCCTGGCCAATCTTGCCGGCGTGAAGCAGATCTTGGTGGATGTCATTAACAACGACGAAGCTGGTCTCAGCCTCATCACCTATCTATGCTTCAACGACGACACCAAGGGCAGTGACAAGAACCTGGAGGACATCTTCCTGACCACCACTCCTGAGATGAAGCAGCAGTTCTCTGACATGCTTGGGAAACTGCACATCTCTCTCCCTCACTACATGATTCCGACCATCTTTGTTCCGTGCAAGTACATGCCCATCAACACATCAGCGAAGCTGGACCGCAAGGCCCTCCGAGCGTGTGCGGCGGTTCTGAGCAAAGACGAGTTGGCGGCTTATACGCTCTCTGATGAAGAGGACAAGCAACCGCCCGAGACTCCGATGGAAGCGAGGCTGCAGCAAATTTGGGCGGAGACTCTCAAGATTTCTCCTGAATCGATCGGCCGCGGCTCCAACTTTTTGCGCTTGGGTGGTGATTCTATTGCGGCCATCTACAGCGTCATGGCTGCGAACGAGGTCGGAATCATCTTGACGGTCAAGGACATTTTTGATGACCCGAGACTGTCAAAGGTTGCCCTCAAGGCTGTTGAGGCTACTGGAGATGTAAGCCAGCAAGCCGCCGTCATTGAGCCCTTCAGCCTTCTTGATGCAGTGACGCGCGACTGGGCTGTGAGCGACGAAGTGCATGGCCTGTGTAAGCTGCTTCCCCATCAGACTGTTGAGGATGCCTTCCCTACTACCAGCTTCCAGGAAGGTCTCATGGCTATGGCCGTGAAGCAGCCGGGGTCATACATCGCGAAGCATGTTTACAAGATTCCCAAGCCTGTTGATCTTCAGCTCTTCAAGCAGTCCTGGGAGCAAACGGTCAAATTGTGTGGCATTCTGCGTACCAGGATCGTGCTCAACAAGGGGTCGTCTATCCAGGTCGTTGTCAAAGACGATGTTGCCTGGGATGTGACTTACGGTCAAGACGTGGTCTCATACATCGAATCGACAAGGAACATTGAGATGACTTATGGATCACGCCTCTGTCGCTATGCCCTTATCGAGGAGCGCAACGGTGACAGATACTTTGTCTGGACTATTCACCACACTGCCTTTGACGGTTGGACGATGCAGATCATTCTCGAGACTCTGCAGGGCATCTATCGTCAGCAGAACCCTTCTCCGCCCCAGGCATACTCGCACTTCATTCGCTACACATCCGAAATTGACCAAGCCGAAGCCAGGGACTTTTGGTCCTCTCAACTTCAGGATGCTCGACGTGCTGCTTTCCCGGCTGCAGGCTCCTCTTCTGCCCCGTCAACCACTCGCGTCATGAAGAAGAAGATCTCGTTCCCCAGCCTGGAGGAGACCTCGATTACAAAGCCATCGATCCTGCGGGCTGCTTGGGCGATTGTTCTTGGCCGGTATAGCGACGCCGATGACATCTGCTTCGGAACAACAATTTCTGGCCGTCAAGCTCCTTTGGCTGGAATGACTGAGATTGCCGGCCCTGCCGTAGCTACTGTGCCCGTTAGAGTTCGCCTCGACGGTTCGAAGCCTGTGGCCCAGTTCCTTCACGACATTCAAAGCCAGGCCTCCGAGATGGTGGCCTACGAGCAGTTTGGACTGCAGAATATCGCCAAGGTCAGCGAAAGTGCCCGCGAGGCTTGTGACTTCTCGAGCTTGCTTGTCATCCAGCCAGGCCACTTTTTGCAGTATGGCGATGAAAACACTGATGCCATCCTCATTGGCGATGACAAGAGCATCGAGGAAGAGGTCATGCAGAACTACTTCACGTATCCTCTCATTGTGGAAGGCGTCTTGTACGAGGACCACGTCGAGCTGCTTGTGATTTACAACGCCAACGTCCTTGCCGAGTCTCAAATCACTGCCTTGACGTACCACTTTGAGCACGTCACCCAGCAGCTTGCTAGCCAGGAGGGTCTCGCCATCGGCGACGTCTCTGTTTCCGGCTCCTGGGACCTGGAGCAGAGCCTCAAAGCAAACAGCGAGGTTCCTGAAATCATTGACTCCTGTATCCACAAGCTGGTCGAAAAGCAGGCCCTCGAACGGCCTGACGCCCCTGCTATTGTGGGCTGGGACCGGACTTTTACCTATGCTGAACTCAACGAGGCTGCCAACCGTTTGGCCCATTATCTCACTCAGAACTTTGCCATCAAAGCCGACGAGCTGATTCATGTTTGCTTTGAAAAATCGGCGTGGCACTTTGTCGCGATCCTGGCTGTCAACAAAGCTGGTGCCGGATGGGTTCCCCTCGATCCATCACATCCTGAGCAGCGGTTGCGCCAGATTGCCAGCCAGACCCGGGCGAGGATCATACTGACATCGCCAGCCAATTCGGATATTTGTGCCCGCCTGGGCTTGTCTGCTATTGAAATCAGCCCCTTCTTTGACCAGAAGCTTATCAAGAGTGGCATGAGTAGCAGCGCCGGGCCAGACGTCAAAGTGACGCCTCGCAACATTGCTTACGTCCTCTTTACCTCCGGTTCTACTGGTACTCCCAAGGGACTGGTCATGGAACATGGCTCTGTATGCACCTCACAGACCGCGATCAGCCAGAGACTTGGATTGACTGCCGATGTTCGCATGTTGCAGTTTGCAGCCTTTGTATTCGATCTGTCTATCGGTGAAATCGTGGCGCCACTGATCTCGGGTGCCTCTTTGTACGTTCCAGACGAAAACACTCGTTTGAATGACCTGCCAAACTTCATTCAGGAGAACTGGATCAACTGGGCCTTCCTTACCCCTGCGTTTGCCCGCACTATCAGGCCAGAAGACGTCCCTGCTCTCGACCTTTTGCTGTTAGCAGGAGAAGCTGTCGGTCGCGATGTGTTTGAGAGCTGGTTTGGAAAGGTCAGACTCATCAACGGCTGGGGCCCGGCCGAGACGTGCGTTTTCTCGACTCTTCATGAGTGGAAGTCTATCGACGAGAGTCCCCTAACTGTCGGCCGGCCAGTCGGCGGTTTCTGTTGGATTGTCGATCCGGAAAACCCTGACCAGCTGGCTCCCACGGGCACCATCGGCGAGGTCGTTATTCAAGGCCCGACCCTGCTTCGGGAATACCTTGCAGACGCCGAGAGGACCAAGTTGTCGACTGTCTACGATTTGCCCGCTTGGGCCCCCCGCCGCGAGTCTCAGTGTTGGAGCCGATTTTACAAGTCTGGTGACTTGTGTTACTACAACCCGGATGGTACGATTGAATTCTCGACCCGTAAGGATACGCAAATCAAAATTCGCGGCCTTCGTGTTGAATTGGGCGAAATCGAACATCATTTGCAGCTTGCCCTTGATGACATTCGTCAGGTTGCGGTGGATGTGTTCAAGGGTGAAAACGGCTCCAATCTCGTTGCCTACTTCTGCTTTAACGAAGAAAGTAAGACGGCTGATGCTCGTATCGCGGGCGATGGGAAGGGTCCTTTTATGCCCATCGACGAAGACCTTCAAGCTCGCCTGATTGCTGCCTCTGGTGAATTGAGGGTTGTTCTCCCGTCCTACATGGTGCCGACCTTCTTCATTCCCTGTAGCTACATGCCGACCAGCACATCGACCAAGCTTGATCGCAAGGAGCTTAAACGGTATACTGCTGCACTGTCTGTCGATGAGTTATCGAAATACTCCCTTATCGATGGCAAAAAGAGAGCCCCCGAGACTCCTATGGAAAGTCAGCTGCAGCAAATATGGGCTGAGATTTTGAACATTCCGATGGAGTCGGTTGGACGTGACGACAGCTTCCTTGGTCTCGGTGGTGACTCCATCATGGCCATTCACTTGGTTAATGTCATGCGGGAAGAAGGTATCTCGTTGACCGTCAAGGACATCTTTGACGACCCTCGCTTGCTGTCCGTGGCTAGCAAGGCTATAGCCAGCGAGGAAGTTATTGAGCTTGAAGAGATTGAACCATTCAGCCTCCTGGAGAAAGACGTCCGTGATGTCGTTCTATCAGAGGATCTTCGACAGGAACTCAAGCTCGCTGAGAGCCAACACATCGAAG
The DNA here is from genome assembly GCF_004382785.1 of Trichoderma ghanense. Lineage (NCBI taxonomy): Eukaryota > Fungi > Ascomycota > Sordariomycetes > Hypocreales > Hypocreaceae > Trichoderma > Trichoderma ghanense. Next base: position 649,561 of record NW_027395671.1, read on the forward strand.
ATGCTTATCCATGCAGCAAGCTTCAGGAAGGCCTGATGGTCCTCTCTGTGAAGCAGCCTGGATCATACGTCGCCAAATACACTTATCGTCTTCCTGCTCATGTCGACCTTCAACAGTTCAAAGAGGCGTGGGAGTACACTTCATCTGCTATTGAAGCGCTTCGAACCCGTCTTGTCATGATCGACGGCTCTTGCGTCCAGGTCGTAATCAACGAAGAGCTACCCTGGGAGACTGCCAAGACTGACGATGTTCGATCGGCCATCGTATCGGCTCAGTCACTCCGAATGACCTACGGCTCGCCTCTGTCTCGCTATACGATTCTCGAGGACCAAGATGGTAGCAACTATTTCATGTGGGCTATCCACCACTCGGTCCATGACGGTTGGTCGATGAGAATCGTCCTGGAGACGTTGCGGCGAGAGTATGAGGGCCGGGCATCGCCGCCTGTTATGCCCTACAATGGCTTCATTCGCTATACCCTTGGCCTCGACCTGGAGGCTGCTGCTGATTATTGGAGAATCCAGCTGGACAACGCGAAGAGGGCCAGTTTCCCTGCTGCTGCCACTACATCTGGCGAAACGAAGCATATCACACGGATGATGACAAAGTCCATTCCCTTCCCTGCCTCTATGAACCCGGCCATCACAAAAGCCACGGTTTTGCGAGCTGCCTGGGCCGTTATTCTAGCTCGTTACTGTGATACTGACGATGTCACCTTTGGATCTACTATTTCTGGTAGGCAAGCGGCAGTTCCAGGCCTGACCGAGATGGCCGGTCCAGCTGTTGCTACTGTTCCTGTCCGTATCCGTCTCGACCAGCAGCAGCGCGTGTCGAAATTCCTCCAGGGGATTCAGAGCCAGGCTTCTGAGATGATTCCTTTTGAGCAGTTTGGCTTGCAGAGCATCTCACGACTTGGTGCTGACGCAAGGGATGCGTGCGATTTCACTTCCTTGATGCTGGTTCAACCGATGCAGCACCTTGCTGGCGAGGATCTCGACACTATCCTGGTGCCTGCCCTGGAACAAGAGACGCAAGAGGATCAGCTGCAGAATTACTTTTCTTACCCTCTTGTTCTGCAGGGACATATCCATGATGACCGGGTCGAGCTTGTCTTGATCTACGACTCTGTCGTTCTTCCAGAATCACAGCTTGTTGCGTTGTCACATCAATTCAATGGCGTTGTCCAACAGCTTCTCAGCGGCAAGGACTGCAAGCTTGGTGAAATCTCAGTGGCAAGCCCCTGGGATCTCGATCTTGCACAGGCTTCCAACGGCGATGGCCCTGAAATCGCCGACGACTGTGCTCATCTCATTATCGAGCGTCAAGTGAAGCAGACTCCTCACGCCCATGCTGTTCATGCTTGGGACGGCTCACTTACCTATAGCGAGCTTGATCTTGCTGCCAATAGGCTCGCCAATTTCTTGATCCAGCGTCACGGCGTCAAGGTCGGCGATGTCATCCATGTGTGCTTCGAAAAGTCGCTGTGGTATGTGGTTTCGGTCCTTGCGATTAACAAGTCTGGCGCTGCTTGGGTGCCAATGGATCCGGCACATCCGTTTCAACGTCTTCAACAGGTTGCCAGCCAAACTGGTGCGAAACTCGCGCTGTCATCTAGTGTTCACGGCCCCTTATGTTCCAAGCTTCTGGAGACAGTTGTTGAAGTGTCCTCGACTCTGGATGAGCAATTGAAGAGTGACGTGGCCATTGGGGATATCAAGCCTGCTACCAAGGTTACCCCTAACGACGCCGTGTACCTGCTCTTCACTTCTGGCAGTACCGGCGTTCCTAAAGGCATCATTATGGAACACGCCTCTCTTTGCACTAGCCAGCGTGATATCGCAAAGAGACTCGGTCTGACGAGCAGCGTCAGAATGCTCCAATTTTCATCCTTTGTCTTTGACGTTTCCGTGGGAGAAATCATGCTTTCTCTTATGCACGGAGGTTGTGTTTGCATTCCGTCTGATCACGATCGTCTCAACAACTTGGATGGATTCATTCGAGACGCCGAGGTAACTTGGGCATTCCTGACGCCATCATTTGCACGCACACTCCGCCCTCAGGACGTTCCAACCCTTGAGCTCATTGTCCTTGCTGGAGAGCCCGTCAGTCAGGACGTCTTTGACCTCTGGTTCGGTAAGGCCAGGCTTGTCAACGGTTGGGGACCTGCTGAGACTTGCGTTCTGAGTGCGATCCACGAATGGAAATCCGCAGCCGAATCGCCGTTGACAATCGGCCGTTCAGTTGGAAGCTTTGCGTGGATTGTCGATACAGAGAACCCTCACCGTCTAGCCCCGGTTGGATGTATCGGAGAAATCGTCATGCAGGGGCCTACGCTCCTTCGTGAGTACTTGGCTGACCCAGTCAAGACGGCTTCATCGACTATGACCTCTTTGCCAAACTGGGCACCACGCGCTAATGACAAGAAATGGGGTCGCTTCTATAAGACCGGCGATTTGGGGTTCTATAATCCTGACGGAACAATCCACTACTCTGGCCGCAAGGATACCCAGGTCAAGATCCGTGGTCTTCGTGTTGAGCTTGGAGAGGTTGAGCATCACATTCGGAATGCTCTGGAATCCATCCGACAGGTCGCCGTTGATGTGTTCCGAACAGAGACTGGAACCAACCTTGTCTCATACATCTGCTTTAGCAGCGAGACGAAGACTCCCGGACCGAACACCGACCCCAATGGCGACGACGTATTCCTTTACATGACTCGAAGCGTCCAGAGTGATTTGAACGTGGTTATCAGCAAGCTCAACGCCCTGCTGCCCAGCTACATGATTCCAACTTACTGGATCCCTTGTGACTACATGCCGCTGATTTCCTCGGGCAAATTGGACAGGGTCAAGCTCCGCAAGCAGATGGCTGCGTTGACCAAGGAGGAACTGGAGGCTTACTCACTGACTGATGCCGACAAGCGCGCTCCTGACACAGCCATGGAAGTCCGGTTGCAAGGCATGTGGGCTGAGATCTTGAACATTCCTGCTCAGACAATTGGCAAGGACGACAGCTTCCTCCGGATTGGTGGCGATTCAATTGCTGCCATCAGACTGGTCTCGATGGCTCGCGAGCGCGGTATCGCTCTCACGGTTAATGGCATTTTTGAAGATCCGCGCCTGTCATCTATGGCTGCCACTGCCGGGGCTGGTGATGAGGACGATGAGCTCCTGGCTCCTATTCCTGCTTTCTCACTCCTCGATGACAGCATGCGAGATTTGATCCAGTCTCCCAGCATCTATCAAGAGTTGGGACTGAACGTCACCCAGCGGATCGAAGATGCCTATCCCACCACCAAGCTGCAAGAAGGTCTTATGGCCTTGTCTGCCAAGCAGCCCGGGTCGTACATTGCCAAGTTCCTGTATCGTCTTCCCAGGCGCATTGAAGTCGCTCGCTTCAAGGATGCCTGGAGGCGGACAGTTGATGCTTGCACCAACCTTCGCACCCGGATTGTCCTGACTGAGGGACACAGTACGCAGCTTGTCATCAGTCACGACTTCGAGTGGGATTCCGTCGAGAATGAAGACCTCCACTCGTATCTCCAGCTGACTCAAGGCATGGAAATGGGATACGGGTCGCAGCTTTCTCGGTATGCTCTCATTGAGCATACCGATGGCGAGACCTATTTCATGTGGAGCGTTCATCATGCTGTTTTTGATGGTCTGTCAACGCAAAATGTGTTGAACATCCTCGAGAAGGCCTACCAGGGCAGCGATGTCCTTGAGACCCCATCGTACGCCCGTTTCATCAAGTATACCCTTGGACTTGATGCAGACGCTGCGACAACATACTGGAGAGAACAATTACAGAGCTCTCGCAAGGCCACTTTCCCTGCGTCAAGCGAAGTCTCTAACAAACCCGGTGCCACTCGTGTTCTTGAACGATCTATCGAGATCCCCAAGATGGCTTCATCAGGCATCACTCTCGCCACTGTTGTTCGATCTGCCTGGGCCATGGTCCTCGCACGCTACAGCGATTCGGAAGACGTCACCTTCGGCACGAGCATCTCAGGTCGTCAGGCCCCAGTACCCGAACTGATGGACATGGTCGGACCTATCATTGCAACCGTTCCTGTGAGGGTCCGGGTAGACCAGGCACAGCTGGCTACTGATTTCCTCCAAGCTGTTCAGAGGCAGACGCTCGACATGGTTCCCTACGAACAATTCGGTCTACAGAGCATAGCCAAGGTCAGCGAAGATGCCAAAGAGGCTTGTGACTTCACTTCGCTGTTAGTAATTCAGCCTATGCAACACGTTTCGGACTCTGAGACTGCCGAATCTGTCCTTATACACGCGGACGGAGCGCTGAAGGAGGAGGCCGAATCGATGCAAAACTACTTCTCGTATCCCCTTATCGTCCAGGCTCATCTGTATGAGGACCGCATCAACATTGTTCTCATCTACGACTCCACCATCCTGGCCGAGACACAGCTGGAAGCCCTCTCTCAGCAGCTTGGCCATGTTATGTGCCAGCTTGCGGCAGCCACTGACGAGAAATCGTTGAGATCGGTAACCATCTCTTCTCACTGGGATCTGGAACGTGCCGTTTCTTTCAACAGCGACATCCCTGACATTGTTGATGCTTGTGTGCATGACCTTGTTACACGCCAGGCTGAGCTTCGACCTGACGCTGTCGCTATATCGGCGTGGGATGCCGAGCTCACATATAGCCAGCTTGACCTCGCTGCTAATAGATTGGCGTACCACCTCATCACGGTCTATGGGATCAAGCCTAATGACTTTGTTCACGTGTGCTTCGAAAAGTCAGCTTGGCACTTCGTTTCCATTCTGGCCATCAATAAGGCTGGAGCAGCTTGGGTGCCCCTTGACTCATCACATCCAGAGCAGCGTCTTCGTCAAGTGATCAGCCAAACGGGTGCCAAACTGGTTCTGACGTCTCCCAGCAACTCCACGCTTTGCTCTGGGCTACTTAAGAACGTCCTCGAGGTCACACCAGGCTTGGACCAGAAGCTGGCTGAGACAGTTGGTTCTAAGGCTCCCGAGGTCTCTGTGACGCCCGAGCATGCTGTTTATGCTCTGTTTACGTCCGGATCAACCGGTACCCCCAAGGGCCTTGTTATGCAGCATCGGGCTGTTTGCACCTCGCAGACGGCTATTGCCAAACGGTTAGGGCTGTCACCAGACATTCGACAACTTCAGTTCGCCGCCTTTGTCTTCGATCTATCGATTGGTGAGATTATTGCGCCATTGATCAGCGGTGCTTGCGTCTGTGTGCCCTCCGAAGACATCCGGATGAATAGCATCACCGAGTACATCCGTGACCAGCGCATCAACTGGGCGTTTTTGACCCCTTCCTTTGTCCGCACCCTACGGCCGAAGGATGTGCCTGGCTTGGAACTGCTTCTTCTTGCCGGTGAAGCCGTGCCTAAGGAGGTTCTGACTACGTGGTTTGGCAAACTGCGCCTTGTCAATGGCTGGGGGCCAGCTGAGACCTGTGTCTTCAGTACCCTGCACGAATGGAAGTCGGTCAACGAGAGTCCTCTTACCGTTGGCAAGCCCGTTGGAGGCTTCTGCTGGGTTGTAGACCCAGAGAACCCCCATAAGCTAGCCCCTGTTGGCACCTTGGGCGAGGTCGTCATCCAAGGTCCGACTTTGCTTCGCGAGTATTTGGCTGATCCGGAACGGACTGCGGCGTCCTCGGCCAAGGCCCCTGAGTGGGCACCGCAACCTGACTCCAAGTATTGGGGACGCCTCTACAAATCTGGTGATCTCTGTTCCTATAACCCTGATGGGACTCTTGAGTTTTCGTCCAGGAAGGACACACAGATCAAGATTCGCGGTCTCCGTGTGGAGTTGGGCGAGGTGGAATACCACATCCAAACTGCACTGCGTGGCGTGCGCCAGATTGCTGTGGATGTCTACAAGGGCGAGAGCGGAACGAATCTCGTGGCTTACCTTTGCTTCACTGACGAGACTCGGGTTGCTTCTGCTGATCGTGATAGCCGCAGTCCGTTCATGTCCATCGACAAGAAGCTCCAGAGCCGACTGAATGCTCTCGTCGGCGAGCTGGGAGTCACGCTGCCGCGGTACATGATTCCCACGCTTTACATACCCTGCAGCTTCATGCCGTCAATTACGTCGACCAAGTTGGATCGCAATGAGTTGCGTCGCCGTACTGCTAGCCTCACGCGCGATGAATTGTCCGAGTATTCCCTGCTGGGTGGCAACAAGAGGGCTCCGGAAACCGACATGGAGCGCAAGCTGCAACAGATTTGGTCTGGCATCTTGAGCCTCTCGCCTGAGGCAATCAGCCGGGACGACAGTTTCCTGGGCCTTGGAGGTGACTCGATTACAGCGATCCAGCTTGTTGGTGTTTGTCGCGATCAGGGCATTTCTCTGTCAGTCAAGGATATCTTTAACGACCCCCGACTCATTGCAGTGGCAAAGGCTGCTCAGTCGCTGAGCTCTGTTGACGACGCCGTTATTGAGCCATTTGGGCTCTTGGATGATGAGCAGCGTCGTCTTGCTACGACTGAGAGTGTCCGGGGTCAATGCCGTCTTGGAACAGAAGCCGTCATCGAGGACGCTTACCCTTGCACAAAGTTCCAAGAAGGTCTTATGGCCCTCTCCATCAAGTCGCCTGGCTCATATGTAGCCAAGTACGCCTATCGGTTGGCCGACAATGTTGACATTGAGCAGTTCAAGTCCAGCTGGAAGCAAACTGTTGCCTTGTGCCCTACCCTGCGCACACGTATCGTGCTTCTTGGTGACCGCTGCATTCAATTGGTGGTCAAAGAGGATGCTGAGTTTAGGATGTCAGCTGCTTCCAGCTTCGAGGCTGCTATGAGTGAAGCCCGTAATGAGCAGATGACATACGGTACTCCATTGTCACGGTACAGTCTGTTCCAAGGAGAAGATGGCTTCTATTTCATCTGGGTTGTCCACCATGCGGTTCACGACGGATGGACCATGCGTCTTGTGCTTGAAACGCTGCAGAACCTCCACCAAGGCTCAACCAGCAGTTCGCCGAAGCCGTACTCAGCCTTCATCAAGTACGCGATGGATGTTGCTCAAGACCCGGCTGTCGAGCAATTCTGGTCTCAGCAGCTTGATGGTGCAGTTCAAGCCTCCTACCCCCCTCGCACCAGGTCTGAGAAGCAGCACAAGGCGGTTACCAGCATGATGACCAAGACTATCCAATTGCCAAGCAGCACTCAGTCCTCGATAACCATGGCCACTGTTCTGCGTGCCACCTGGGCTATCATCCTTGCTCGATATTCCAACACAGATGATATCTGCTTTGCCACGACGGTGTCCGGTCGTCAAGCCTCCGTTGCAAGTATCCTTGAGATACCCGGCCCTGTCGTTGCGACCATTCCAGTGCGGATACAATTGAACGGCCAGCAGACTGTCTTGGAATTCCTGGAGAACGTGCAGTCTCAAGCTACGCAGACAATTCCCTACGAGCAATACGGTTTGCAGAACATCTCCAAGATCTCTGAGAACATCAAAGATGCCATTGACTTTTCGAGTCTTCTGATCATCCAACCTCGATCACACCTGGACTCTAGCAACGGCGGCGGCAGCAACGACAACCTTCTTATTCCTACCGTTGAGGACGATGAAGCTGTGGCGGATCTTCTGCAGGATTACTTCACATATCCTTTGGTCATTCAAGGTAATCTGTTGGATGATCAAGTCGACTTGCTCCTTACTTACGATAGCACTGTCCTGTCCGAAATCGAGCTCAGCCGATTGGCAGTTCAATTCGAGCACGTTGCTCAGCAGCTTCTTGAGTCCGATCACGTCAAGCTTGGAGATCTCTCGTTGGCGAGCCCGCAAGACGTGCAACAGGCTATTGCGTGGAACACTGAAGACCCCGAGATCGTTGAAGACTGCATCCACAAGCTTGTCGAACGACAGGCCATTTCGACTCCCGAGGCCATTGCCGTCGACTCTTGGGATGGAAAGCTGACATACGCCCAGCTAGACCAGGCCGCGACTCGCCTGTCTCATCACCTTATCGAGACATATGATGTCGCTTCTGGTGATCTCATCCTTCTCTTGTTCGAGAAATCGTTGTGGTACATCATCTCCACGATTGCCATCAACAAAGCTGGAGCAGCTTGGGTTCCCCTTGACCCTTCGCATCCTATGCAGCGTCTGCAGCAAGTCACTAGACAGACAAAAGCCAAGGTGGTCCTCACTTCCTCTTTGCATTTTGAGCTTGGTGAAGAATTGCTGGATACTGTTGTCGCAATCAGCCAAGACTTGGACGATGCCCTCATCACAGCAGGACACAGTCTTCGCGCTCTAGATGTCGTGATTTCGCCCCGCGACCCGGCATATGTCTTGTTCACGTCGGGCAGCACTGGAGTGCCAAAGGGACTAGTCATGAGCCACGGATCCGTCTGTACCAGCCAAACTGCTATTTCTAGCCGTCTTGGCCTGCACAGCGGTGTCCGGATGCTTCAGTTCTCTGCCTTTGTTTTCGACGTCTCGATTGGTGAGATTTATGGCTCGTTGATCCGCGGCGCTTGCGTCGTTATACCATCCGACGACATCCGCATGAATGATCTGACTGGATTTATGCAAGAGAAAGAGGTGAACTGGGCATGTTTCACACCTTCGTTCGTCCAGACCCTTCAACCTGCCGACTTGCCGAATCTGGAGCTGGTCATTCTAGCTGGCGAACCGTCTAAGAGGCAGATATTGGAGGACTGGGTCGGCAAGGTCAAGCTGATCAATGGCTGGGGCCCTGCAGAAACTTGTGTATTCAGCAGTATGCACGAGTGGAAGACCGGTGCGGAAAGCCCCATCACGATTGGCAAGCCTGTGGCCTCTTTTGCCTGGATTGTTGATCCGGACAACCACCATCGCCTTGCTCCAGTTGGTACCGTTGGCGAGATTGTGCTCCAGGGTCCGACTCTACTGCGCGAATACCTTGACGATCCTGTGAAGACGGAGGCCAGTGTCCTCAAGTCCATCCCAAGCTGGGCTCCACGCCGTGAATCACAGCACTGGAACCGGTTCTACTTGACCGGCGATCTGGGCAGCTATAACCTTGACGGAACAATCGAGTACCACGGCCGTAAGGACACGCAAGTCAAGATCCGTGGCCTTCGTGTGGAATTGGGTGAGGTTGAGCATCATATCCGCAGCTTGCTCAGCGACGTTGTTCATGTCACTGTGGACGTTCACAAATCCGAGGCCGGCTCGAGTTTGGTGGCATACCTTGCATTTTCTGAAGAGGTTGTGGATGACTCTGACGAGTTATTCATGCCCCTTACAAACGAACTGCAGAAGGACCTTGATGCCATGGCGAATCAGCTTGGCGTCTTGTTGCCTCGATACATGGTCCCAACTCTGTATATCCCGTGCTCCCATATGCCCTTCTTGTCATCTGGAAAAACCGACAGGAGTCAGCTACGCAGACTCACTTCTGAATTGAGCCAGGAGCAGCTCGAGGCCTACGCGCTGGACGACACCCAGAAGGAGGCTGCCGAAACAGAGGCTGAGTTGCGGCTTCGAGATATCTGGGCCAAGATTTTGGGCCTTCCTGCCCAATCAATCGGTCGCCATGATAGCTTCTTGCGTATTGGAGGCGATTCAATTGCAGCCATCCAGCTGGTGACCGCTGCGAGAGAATCCGGCATCACCTTCTCAGTGAAGGATGTCTTTGACGACTCCCGACTCTGGAAACTAGCTGAGCTTGCCTCGTCCAAGGCGGAATCAAGACAGGTTGCGGAGGTCATTGCACCATTCAGCATGCTGGGTGCCTCCCTTGACGCGACGGCTGTTACTGCTCTTCTTCAGCAGCAGTATGGCCTACCCAACAGTGTCATCGTGGAAGATGCCTATCCCTCCACGAAGCTTCAGGAGGGTCTTATGGCCATCTCTGCCAAGCAACCTGGTACGTACGTTGCAAAGCAGGTCTACGGCCTGCCTGAGCACGTTGATCTTGATGCCTTCAAGGCAGCGTGGGAGCGCACTGTTGAGCTTTGCATCAATTTGAGGACGCGTCTCATCATTGCCGGAGGCTCAAGTGTGCAGGTGGTTATCAAGAACGAAGAGGTCGAGTGGGAGGCTTGCAATACAACGGTGCAAGCCTACCTCGCCCAGGAGTTCAACATGGGATACGGTTCACGCTTGTTCCGCAATGCAATCGTTCACGAGCCCTCGGGACAGAACTTCTTTGTGCTGAGCATTCATCATGCCATCTTTGATGGCTGGACGCTCCCTATGCTCATGGAGACCTTGGATGCTGCGTATCGCGGCGTCGAAGCTCCTGCCCTCCGACCCTATGCTGAATTTGTCAAGTATATCTCAGATATTGATGAATCAGCTGCTTCTGGTTACTGGCGAGGCCAGCTTCAAGATGCTAAGCGCGCCTCTTTCCCGCCATCAGCCCCGGTTCAATCAGCTCAGTCGGTCACACGAGTGCTTGAGAAGCCCCTGAACTTCTCTCACTCAAGCAAATCTGGCATCACCAAGGCATCCGTTCTCAGGGCTGCCTGGGCTCTCGTGTTGTCCAGATACTCCGACAGCGATGACGTGACCTTTGGTGTCAACGTCTCCGGACGCAATGCCGCTGTTGCTGGCATTGAGTCGATGCCCGGCCTGGTGGTCGCCACTGTCCCGGTCCGTGTGAGACTGGATCCCGAACAAACGGTCTCCCGGTTTGTCGAAGACATTCAGTCTCAATCTACGGATATGATTCCTTACGAGCAGTTTGGTCTGCAAGACATCTCCAAGCTTAGTCCCGAGGCAAAGGACGCTTGCGATTTCTCGTCCCTCATGGTCATTCAGCCCATGTCTAGCATCGCCAACAATAAGTCTGTTCTTGTGCCTCCTCCGGATGATAAGGATGCTACCGAAGAGAGCTTGCAGAACTACTTCACTTACCCTCTGGTCATCCAAGCCCATCTTCACGATGATGGCGCGGTCAAGCTGATGCTGATCTACGACGCTAACGTGCTCTCGGAGGATCAACTTCAGGCACTATCCATCCAGTTTGATCATGTCGTGCAGCAATTGCTTGGCCAGGATTCCGATGCTAAGCTGGGGGATATCACCATTGCCGGACCTTGGGATCTGCAGCAGGCTATGAGTTACAATGTCAAGGAACCTGGCATCGTCAACGCATGTGTACATGAGCTTATTGCTCAGCAAGCGGCCAGAGATCCTCACCATGAGGCTATTTACTCGAGCGAAGGCACAGTCACATATGCCACCTTGGATCGTCTGTCCAGCCTCTTGGCTCACCACTTACATGCTCTTGGAGTAAGGCCTGAATCTGTGGTCCCGTTCTGTTTCGACAAATCGGCGTGGGCCATTATCGCGATGCTCGCTATTCTCAAGGCTGGTGGCGTTTTCTTGCCCCTTGACCCCTCGCACCCACGCAACCGTCATCAGGCTCTGGTCGAGGAAGTTAGGGCAGAGGTCATGGTCGTCTCCCCCTCGTCGTCTGTTACTTGCGAGGGTCTGACTCCTACCATGGTGGAGCTGACAACTCCGTTGCTGGAGCAGCTTTCATCGACCTACGATGCCTTCCAACGGATTCATCCCAAGCCGAAGCCCAACAATGCGGCCTACGTTCTCTTCACATCGGGTTCCACAGGCAAGCCGAAGGGCGTCTTGATGGAGCACTCGGCCTTTGCCACCAGCACCTTGGGGCATGGTCGTGTGTATAACATTGGCCCAACTTCTCGCGTCTTCCAATTCTCCAACTACGTCTTTGACGGAAGCTTGGGTGAGATCTTCACCACTCTTTCATTTGGCGGCACGGTGTGTGTGCCCTCTGAGACTGAGAGACTCCAAGAAGCGCCCACATTCATGCGCAAGGCCCGTGTTAATACCGCAATGTTAACGCCTTCCTTTGTTCGGACCTTCACGCCCGATCAAGTCCCGTCGCTGCAGTTGCTCGTTCTCGGCGGCGAAGCCTCTTCAAAAGATCTCATTGAGACGTGGTGTGGCCGCCTGCGCCTTGTCAACGGCTATGGGCCTGCTGAAGCCTGCAATTACGCGACAACGCACGACTTCAAGCCGACTGACTCTCCTCGCACGATTGGCCGCGGCTTCAACAGTGCCTGTTGGATTGTTGAGCCGACCAACTACCATAAGCTGACCCCTATTGGCTGTGTCGGAGAGTTGATGATCCAAGGAAATGCACTTGCTCGCGGTTACATCAACGATCCCAAGCGCACTGCAGACTCGTTTGTCACTGCCGTCGATTGTCTATCCAAGGACAGGACACCCGGCCCTCACAGGTTTTACCTGACCGGTGATCTTGTTCGGTATAACTCCAATGGCGAAATGGAGTACCTTGGTAGGAAAGATACCCAGGTCAAGCTTCGCGGCCAACGTCTCGAGCTTGGAGAAATCGAGTACCAAGTCAAGCAGTCATTGCCTGAAATTGAGCACGCCGCTGTCGATGTGGTCCATCGCGAGACTGGTGATGCACTCGTTGCATTCGTCTCGTTCAAGGGCAAGGCTTCTTCTGATTCTGGTGACATGCTCGAGCTTGATGATGAGCTGCACATTGCCTTGGCCACAATCATGGAGCATTTGAGGGGCTCTCTTCCCGGCTACATGGTGCCCAGCACGATCCTGCCTTTGAAGAAGATGCCTTTCATCACGTCGATGAAAGTCGACCGGAAGAGGCTGGTTGCCATTGCAGCTGGTTTATCGTTGGATGCTCTCACGTCTTTCTCCCTGGTCAAGCGTGACTTTGTTCCGCCCACGACAGCCATGGAGAAGAAGCTTGCCGGCCTTTGGGCTCAAGTCCTGAAGATTAATGTCGATGGCATTGGCAAGAATGATAGCTTCCTTCAGATTGGTGGTGATTCCATCACTTCGATCCATCTTGTCACGCTTGCGCAAAGATCTGGCATTAGTCTGACGGTGGCTGGCATCTTTGATGACTCCAAGCTATCTTCAATGGCACTGTCAGCTGGACAAGGTGATATTGAGCCGGTTTACGAGGCCGTGCCATTCGACATGGTTCCTGCGACCAGACTAAGCTCTCTGATGGAAGAAGTTCGCACCAAGTGTGGGCTGCCCGATTCTGCCGTTATTGAGGACATCTACCCTGCAACAAGCTTCCAGGAAGGCCTCATGGCATTGGCCGTTAAGCAACCGGGTTCCTACATTGCCAAACAGGTCTATCAACTTCCAAGGAACGTCGACATTGCTCGCTTCAAGGCCGCCTGGGAGACCACTGTGCGGTTGTGCAGTAATCTCCGCACTCGGATCGTCCTTGCTGGCGATGCGTCTGTCCAGGTCGTCTTGGAGGATGTCGGCTCTTGGGAAGCAACTTCAATTTTGACGCTCCAGTCGTATCTTCAGGCGAATCAAAAGCTTCACATGGTCTATGGCTCTGCACTCAGCCGCCACGCCCTCATCGAGCAGCCTGACGGCCAGAACTACTTCGTATGGTCGATTCACCACACCGTGTTTGATGGCTGGACGACTCGCCTGGTACTGAACACCTTGCTCTCTGCATACATGGGTGAACAGATTGATCCACTTGAGCCCTTTGCCCGCTTCATCAACTATGCCGTCAATCTCGATATCGATGCTGCCAAGGCCTATTGGAGCGAGCAACTGTTGGATGCTAAGCGGGCATTATTCCCTGCTGCCTCTACCGAGGGTTCACGCCACAAAGCATCTAATACCCGGGTGCTTGAGAAGGCCTTGGAATTGCCACAAGTGAAGCAGACCTCAATAACCATGGCATCAATCTTGAGAGCCACATGGTCTATTGTACTTGCCCAATACTGCGATACAGACGACGTGACCTTTGGCACAACAGTGTCTGGAAGACAAGCCCCTGTATCCGGCATCACTGAAATGGCCGGGCCGGTTGTTGCTACCGTGCCTGTACGCGTCCGACTTGACAGGAAGGCTGCTGTTCCGGAGTTCCTCCAGGATATCCAGACTCAAGCTTCCCAGATGGTTCCTTTTGAACAATTTGGGTTGCAAAACATTGCCAAGTTGAACATGGAGGCCAAGGAAGCCTGTGACTTTACATCGCTCTTGGTCATTCAACCCATGAAGAAGCTGCTTGACACTGGCGATCGTGAATCCATCATGGAGCCTGTGACCACGACTACCCGGGACGAGGAAGAGTTTATGCAAAACTACTTCTCCTATCCCCTGGTTATCCAAGGCCATGTATACGAGGATTCGGTCAATCTGGTCCTGATTTATGATGCGGACATCCTGCCTGAGCAACAGCTGCTTGCTTTGGCTCATCAATTCGAGCATGTCGCTCAGCAACTTGTTGCTCAAGGCAATCGTACTATTAAGCTTGGGGACGTATCTGTGTCAGGTGCTTGGGATCTGGATTTCGCTCTGCGTCAGAACAGCGAGGTGCCTGAGCTCATCGACTCCTGCTTCCACACTCTTGTCGAGCAACAAGCCGTCATACGGGCTGAGGCTCCTGCAATCGATGGGTGGGATGCCAAGTTTACGTATGCCCAGCTCAACGAGGCTGCCAACAGATTGGCAAATCACCTCCTTGCTGAATACGAAATTCAAAACGACGAGCTTGTCCATGTCTGCTTTGACAAGTCTGCTTGGTTCTTCGTTGCAATTCTCGCCATCAACAAGGCCGGCGGAGCTTGGGTTCCCTTGGACCCCTCCCATCCAGCTCAACGGCATCAACAGGTCGTCAGCCAGACAAGGGCCCGCCTTGCTCTCGTCTCGGCCTCCAACATCGCCACGTGTGTCGACCTTGTGGACGAGGTTTTGGAAGTATCATCTACAACTGATGAGATTCTTCGCAAGACTGAGTCTTATCGCCGTGGCCCTGCTCGCAAGGTCTCTTCGTCCAACGCTGCGTATGTACTTTTCACGTCAGGTTCAACCGGCACTCCCAAGGGCCTTGTCATGGAGCATGGAAGCGTTTGCACGTCACAAACAGCCATTGTGAAGCGCCTGAGAATGACACCTAGTGTCAGGATCCTCCAATTCGCAGCGTTTGTGTTCGATCTGTCAATAGGTGAAATCGTCGCACCCCTCATTACCGGTGCGTGCATCTGCGTTCCTTCGGAGCACGACAGGATGAACGCGCTGCCTGAGTTTGTTCAGCAGAACAACGTCAACTGGGCCTATCTCACACCGTCATTCATTCGAACCCTCAGTCCTGAGGACGTGCCCAGTCTTGAATTGGTGTTGCTTGCCGGAGAAGCTGTGAGCAGGGACATCTTGGATGCTTGGTTTGGCAAGGTTCGTCTAGTCAATGGATGGGGCCCAGCTGAGACGTGTGTGTTTTCTACTCTTCATGAGTGGCAATCTGTCGACGATGAGTCTCCCCTCACGATTGGTCGCCCAGTGGGAGGCTTCACCTGGATTGTCGATCCCGAGAACCCCCAGAAGCTCGCACCTATCGGAGTTACAGGCGAAGTTGCCATCCAGGGACCAACGATCCTAAGGGAGTACCTGGATGATCCTGTCCGCACCGCAGCCAGCACCGTCTACAATCTCCCGGCTTGGGCTCCTAACCGTGGAGCGAAGTGGAACCGGTTCTACAAGTCTGGTGATCTCTGCTCGTACAATGCCGACGGAACGATCGAGTTTGTCAGTCGCAAGGATACTCAGATCAAGATCCGAGGCCTTCGTGTTGAGCTGGGCGAAGTCGAACACCACGTCAAGTCCGCTTTGAGTGTGCGACAGGTTGTTGTCGATGTGATTCGATCCAGCAATGGCTCCAACCTAGTGGCATACTTCTGCTTCAGCGACCAGACAAGAATGACTGGCACTCGTGGGGTTTCCGACGAAAGCGGACTGTTTGCTCAGATGGACGATGAACTGCAAAGGCGTCTTACTGCCGTGATCGGTCAGTTGAGCATCGCGTTGCCCCGGTATATGATACCTACCTTCTTCATCCCTTGCCGGTATATGCCTACCATTACCTCCTCAAAGTTGGATAGGAACTACTTGAAGCAGCAAACAGCGGCACTTAGCCAGGAAGAGCTTGCCCTGTACTCACTACTCCAGGGAGGGAAGAAGCGTGCACCAGAGACTCCCATGGAAACGCAGCTTCAGTCCATTTGGTCTCAAATCCTTTCCATTCCGTCTGAGAGCATTGGTCTTGACGACAGCTTCCTGGGCCTAGGCGGTGACTCAATCAGCGCTATCCGCCTTGTCGCTCTATCCCGTGAGGAGGGTGTCTCGCTTACAGCGCAGGATATCTTCGACGACCCACGCCTGTTTGCTGTTGCCGCACGCGCCCAGAAGATGAATGTAGCTGCGGAAGAGACTCTTGAGATTGCTCCATTCTCTCTCATCAGCGAGAAGTCGCAGGAGTTGGTCAAGGCCGATGATGTTCGCGCTCAGTGCAATTTGTCTTGGGCAACCGTTGTCGATGCTTACCCCTGCACTCCTCTGCAAGAAGGTCTTATGGCCCTATCTGTCAAGCAGCCGGGATCGTACATGGCGAAATACGTCTATCGCATGCCTCGGACTGTCAACATTGCTCGATTCAAATGGTCCTGGGAGCAAACTGTTGCTCTTTGCGACAATCTTCGAACCCGCATAGTTCTCGTCGGCGGCAGAGCCACGCAGATTGTGGTCGATGGGCCTATTGTTTGGGACATCAGCCATGATTTGGATGCGCATCTCTTAGCCATGAAGTCGATCAAGATGACCTACGGCTCTGCCCTGTCTCAGACCGCTTTGGTAGAACAGGACAATGGCGACATGTTTTTCACATGGGCAGTCCATCACTCTGTCTTCGACGGCTGGACAGTCCCTATCCTGTTCAATACGCTGCATGCCGTCTACCAGGGCGTCAAGCCCATCCAACCCGCTCCATACGCTCGATTCATCAAATTCACCATGGGCGTAGACAACGACGTTACTGTCCAGTACTGGAAGGAACAGTTGCAAAACGCAAAGAAAGCCACATTCCCTCCAGCTGCTGCGGCCCAGTCAAGCGCAGTGCAGGTTTTGGAGACATCGATCACCTATACACAGACGCCTGGCTCGTCCATCACCAGAGCTACGATCTTGCGTGCGGCATGGGCCCTCGTGCTGGCCCGCTACTCTGAGAGCAACGACGTCACCTTTGGCACCACTATTTCTGGTCGCCAGGCTCCTGTGGATGGTATCACTAACATGGCTGGTCCAGCTGTGGCCACGGTCCCTGTGCGAGTCCATCTTGAGAAACAGCAGACTGTATCTGCCTTCTTACAGGGAGTTCAAAGCCAGGCCATGGAGATGATATCCTATGAGCAGTATGGTCTGCAAAACATCTCAAAGGTCAGCCTGGATGCAAAGGAGGCTTGCGACTTTACGTCCTTGTTGGTCATTCAGCCTGTTGAGCGATTGGCGTACCTCGGTGATGATGCTCTCTTGGTCAATGCTGGACAAGACGTTACCGGTGAGACTGAGATGATGCAGAACTATTTCTCTTATCCTCTCGTAATCCAGGGTCACCTCTACGAGAACAGCATCAACCTGATGCTGGTCTATGATTCTCAGGTCATTGCCAAGAGCAAGATGGAAGCCTTGTCCCATCACTTTGACACTGCCGTTCAACAGCTTACCGGCAATGGCAACGTACTCCTAGGAAATGTATCACTTGCAAGTGAGTGGGACATGGAGAAGGCTATTGACTTCAACAGTGGCTCACCCGATGCCGTTGAACGCTGTTTCCACGACATGGTTGATGAAGTCGCTTCAGTACGAGGTGACGCGCTGGCCATTTGTGGCTGGGATAAGTCGTTCACCTATAAGGAAATGTCCGAGACAACCAACCGTCTCGCTCACCATCTCATCAATGACTATGGAGTCAAAGTGGGCGACGTCATTCACGTATGCTTCGAGAAGTCGGCTTGGTTCATTATCGCCACACTGGCTATCAACAAAGCGGGTGCAGCCTGGTCGACCCTCGACACATCTCACCCAATCGAGCGGTACCAGAAGATTGTCAGCCAGACTGGATCCAAGCTGGCGCTGGCTTCGGCTGTCAACTCACACAGATGTGTTGGCCTGCTCCCGCATGTTGTCGAGCTTACTTCTGAGCTTGATGCTAGACTTGCTCAGAATGCGTCGTGGAGCGCTCGCCGACCAGCTCTTAACATCACCCCCAGCGATGCGGCTTATATCTTGTTCACGTCTGGCTCTACTGGCGTTCCTAAGGGTGTTGTCATTGAGCACGCTTCGCTTTGCACTGGCCAAGCCTCTCTGTCACAGGCTCTTGAGTTCCACGAAGGATTCAAAGTTCTTCAATTCTCGTCTTATTCGTTCGACGCTGCGTTGTTTGAAATTGGCTCGACTTTCCTCACTGGCGCTTGCCTGTACGTGCCCTCGTGGGACGAACAGATGAATGAGTTGGTGGATTACATCCGGAAGTACGAGATCACCTGCACGCTCCTGACCCCGACCCTGGCTCGAACGATGCGCCCTGAAGATGTTCCTTCTTTGGACATGCTGTTGGTGGCTGGTGAAGCTCCCACCCGGGATATCCTCGACATCTGGTTCGGTAAGCTGAGGCTCACCAACGCCTGGGGCCCGACCGAATGCTGTGTTATTGCGTGTATCCATCAGTGGACTTCAGTCGATGAGTCTCCCAAGGTTATCGGTCGGCCAATTGGTGGCTCTTGCTGGATTGTTGATCCAGATGATGCCACTCGCATGGCCCCCGTGGGAACAGTTGGAGAGATTGTAGTACAAGGCCGGAACGTGTTCCGTGGATATCTCTCTGATCCAGTCAAAACGGCTGCGGCTACAGTTACAAGCCTTCCGGAGTGGGTTCCAAGGCGCGATTCGGCTCACTGGGATCGCTTCTATCTCACTGGTGATCTGGGCTTCATTAATGAAGCTGGCAATATCGAGTACTGCACTCGAAAAGACACCCAGGTCAAGATCCGAGGACAAAGACTCGAGCTTGGAGAGATTGAACATCATATCCAAGCCAACCTTGAGGGTGTTCGACAGGTCGCCGTGGACGTCATCAAATCTGATGCTGGATCTACGCTCGTCGCTTTCGTCAGCTTTTCTGATGCCACGGAACCTACAGGTCCTGACACTTCGGTCTTCCTGCCACTTGATGCAGCCCTTCAAGCAACAATTACCGGCCTGGTCGGAACGCTGGGCACTCTGATGCCTCGATACATGGTGCCGAGTGCTTTCATCCCGTGTGCCTACATGCCACTTTCAACATCCACCAAGCTGGATCGCAAGAGATTGAAAGAGCTTTCTGCCTCCCTGAGCCAGGATGAAATGGCAGTCTACTCGCTCGCCAATGAAGAAAAGGCCGCTCCACAGACTGCTATGGAGAGCCGAATCCAGGCAATATGGTCACAGGTCCTGAATGTCAATATCGATTCTATCGGACGCGACGATTCGTTCCTCCAGATTGGCGGAGACTCTATCCTCGCTATTCAGCTTGTTTCTATTGCTCGGGATGCCAACGTCAAGATCACGGTTGGGGATATATTTGATGATCCCCGATTGCTAGCTGTGGCCGCCAAAGCTACTGACCTTGATGTAAACGGTGAGGTTGTTCCTGATATCGAACCTTTTGGCCTTCTAGATGAACCCCTGAAGGACATGGTTCTCAGCCAGCGCACCCAAGAGCAGTACAGCCTACCAGCTGATCGGGACATCGAAGATGCCTATCCTTGCACAAAGCTCCAGGAGGGTCTCATGGCTCTCGCCGTTAAGCAGCCTGGCTCTTACATTGCCAAGTTCCTCTACCGCCTTTCCTGCAATGTCGACGTATCCCATTTCAAGGCTTCCTGGGAAGAAACTGTTCGCCTATTGCCTAATCTGCGTACTAGAATCTTCACTGCCGGCAACAGGTCCATTCAGGCCATCTTCAAGGACGACATCTTCTGGCAACCAACAGAAGGGGCCACTCTCCGATCTTACATGGGCTCGGCTCAGAACTTTGAGATGACTTATGGTTCGCCGCTGGCCCGATATGCACTCATAGAGGAGGACGGAGATGCTTATTTCGTCCTGTCGATGCACCACGCTGTCTTTGACGGCTGGGGCATCAGGGTCTTGATGGGAGTCTTCCACTCTGTTTTCCGCAACCAGGTCCCCGTTATCGAGCCCTATGTACGATTCGTGCAGTACACGATGGATGTTGACAACGATGTTGCTTCCGACTACTGGCGGTCTCAATTCTATGGTGCAAGACAAACCATATTCCCGCCGAATGCATCATCTGCACTGGAAAGCAAGAAGAACAACACTCGGACGGTTGAGAAGATGATTGAGCTGCCTGGCATGGGCAAGTCGTCCATCACAAAGGCTACCATGCTCCGAGCCGCCTGGGCTATTGTTCTGTCGAGGTATTGCGACTCTGATGATGTTACTTTTGGCATCACCATCTCCGGCCGGCAGGCGCCTGTGCATGGCCTCATTAACATGACCGGTCCTGCTATTGCTACGGTCCCCGTCCGTGTTACCATGGATCGCAAGATGGCTGTCAAGGACCACCTGCAAGCCATCCAAAGCCAAGCAAATGACATGGTTCCCTTTGAGCAATTCGGGTTGCAAAACATCTCTCGCCTGAGTGCTGAGGCCAAGGATGCCTGCGATTTCGGCAGTCTGCTTGTCATTCAGCCGATTCAGTCACTGGCCTACGTCGACGAAAGCGCCGACACCGTCTTTGTCCCGCTGGACGTAGATAAGGATGTCACCGATACCGTCCAGAATTACTTCAGCTATCCATTGGTCATCCAAGGACACATGCATGAAGACTTCATCAACCTTGTTCTCATCTACGAGACAGGTGTGTTAGCAGAGAACCAGATGGTTGCCCTTTCTCACCAGTTCGAAAACGTCCTGAAGCAACTCGCTTTGCAGCCCGATCTGGAGCTGGGCTCTGTATCGATGGCCGGTGACTGGGATGTTGAGTTCTCTACGAGACAGAACAGCGAGGTTCCCGAAATTGTCGATGCCTGTGTTCATCAGCTTATTGAGAAGCAAGCCGCTGCCCAACCAGATGCCCCAGCTGTCCTGAGCTGGGACCGCGACTTTACCTACAAGCAACTCAACGAAGCGTCCAACAGGCTGGCGCACCTCCTTGTCAACAAATACCACGTCAAGCCCAACGACCTGGTCCACGTTTGCTTTGACAAGTGTGCTTGGCATTTCGTCGCAATAACCGCCATCAACAAGGCCGGTGCTGCTTGGGTCCCCCTTGACCCCTCGCATCCTGAAGTGCGACTTCGTCAAATCGTTTCCCAGACTAAGGCAACCCTCGCCCTTGTTTCTTCGTCTAACGAGACTCTATGCTCTTCTCTTATTGAACGAGTCTTGGAAGTCAATACAGACCTTGACAACGAGCTTCTGGCAACGGAAACTGGTGAATGTGGCCCTCTTGTGGACGTCTCCTCGCATAGCGCCGCCTACGTGTTGTTCACGTCCGGTAGCACGGGCGTTCCAAAGGGTTTCGTTATGGAACACGGCTCCGTCTGTACGTCGCAGATTGCTATTGCCAAGAGACTTGGGCTAGGGCCAAACGTTCGAATGCTGCAATTCGCCGCCTTTGTCTTCGACTTATCTATCGGCGAGATCGTTGGTCCGCTCATCTCAGGTGCCTGCATCTGCGTTCCGTCAGAACACACCCGTATGAATGGAATCGTCGACTTCATCAACGAGATGAAGGTTACGTGGGCCTACATAACACCATCCTTTGCTCGTACAATCAAGCCATCCGAGGTGCCCTACCTAGAGCTCTTGCTACTGGCTGGTGAAGCAGTTCCCCGGGATGTTTTCACAACTTGGTTTGGCAGCACCGTTCGCCTTGTCAACGGTTGGGGGCCAGCTGAGACCTGCGTGTTCTCTACTCTTCACGAATGGAAGTCTGCCGATGAAAGTCCTCTCACAGTCGGTCGTCCCGTGGGTGGATTCTGCTGGATCGCTGATCCAGAGGATCCGACTCGACTTGCAGCAACCGGTACCTTGGGCGAGATTCTTATCCAAGGACCTACAATCCTACGGGAGTACCTGTCAGACGTCGAAAGAACGGAGGCTGCGGTTATCAAGTCTCTTCCGGAGTGGGCTCCCTTCCGCGATGAACCCGGCTGGACACGCATGTATAAGTCAGGAGATCTTGGCTTCTACAACCCTGATGGAACCATTGAATTCTCCAGTCGAAAGGATACGCAGGTCAAGATACGTGGCCTGAGGGTTGAATTGGGCGAAGTCGAACATCACGTCCAGGTCGCCTTACCCGGCGTTCGACAACTCGCCGTTGACGTCTTCCAAGGGGAAAACGGTACCAACCTCGTGGCCTTCTTCTCCTACAGTGAAGAAACTCGTCAAATCCACGAGGCAGATCCCTCCGGGCCTTTTGAGAAGCTGGATGACAGCTTGCAGGATCGCCTTACTGCCGTCGTCGGCAAGCTGAGTGTATCTCTGCCCCGATACATGATCCCTACCCTATTCATCCCTTGCAAGTATATGCCATCGATCACGTCTACCAAGCTTGATCGCAATGAGCTTAAGCGTCGCGCTGCAGCACTTACTCAGAGCGAACTTGCTGTGTATTCGTTGCAGGGAGGAAAGAAGAGGGCTCCCGAGACACCCATGGAGAGCCTCATCCAGGCCCTTTGGTCAGACATTTTGCACCTCCCGGCTGATTCTATTGGCCGCGATGACAGCTTTTTGGGTCTGGGTGGTGACTCGATTACCGCGATCCATCTGGTCAGCATTGCTCGCGAGAAGGGCATTCAGCTTGTTGTAAAGGACGTTTTCGATGATCCGCGTCTCTTGGCTGTGTCCAGCAAGGCTAGGGAAATGGACGTTGAGGCTCGACAAAAACCGCTTGAGGTTTCGCCATTCAGCCTTCTGGATGCCGAGACTCATGAGCTTGCTGTCGGTCCAAGTGTCAGACAGCAACTCAAGTTGCTCGGAGGTGAAACCATCGAGGACGCATATCCTTGTACCAAGCTCCAGGAAGGTCTCATGGCGTTGTCAGTCACTCAACCGGGATCCTACATCGCGAGATATGTGTACCGTCTACCGCGACAGATTGATACCGCCCGCTTCAAGTCCGCTTGGGAAACGACTGTTGCTCTGCGTGATATCCTACGAACGCGGATCATCATGATCAACGGCACATGCATCCAGCTCGTTGTCAAGGGCGGCGTCGTCTGGGATCTCATCGACTCCGAGAATCTGGAAGAAGCTGCCCGTAGTACGCAGTCTTACACCATGACATACGGCTCGCAACTATCCAGAACCTCCATTTACGAGTCCAAGTCAGGTGATAAGTACTTCCTATGGACTGTCCATCACGCGATTCACGATGGCTGGTCTGTGCCTGTCATCTTCAGCACTCTCCACCAAGCCTATGAAGGTCTGGAACTGGGATCTCCCAAGTCTTATTCCGGCTTCATTCGATACACTTTGGAGCTTGATCAGGAGGCTACTAGCCATTACTGGAGCGCCCAGTTGCAAAACGCCAAGAGGGCCAGTTTCCCCAAGACCGGACTCGTGACGAAGTCTACCGACAATGAGCAGAAGATTCGGGTCATGTCCACTTCTCTCAGCTTCCCCACATCATCAAACGAAGCTGTCACCAAGGCTAGCGTCATGAGGGCTGCCTGGGCCGTTGTCCTCGCAAGGTATTGCGACAGCGATGATGTCTGCTTTGGTGCCACTATCTCAGGAAGACAGGCACCTGTCTATGGTGTCCTGGAGATGGCTGGCCCAGCAGTTGCTACGGTCCCTGTACGTGTGAAGCTTGACAAGGACCAGAGCACTGCCCAGTTCCTGCAAGACATCCAGAACCAAGCCCATGAAATGGTTCCATATGAGCAGTATGGTTTACAAAGTATTGCCAAGCTGGGAGCAGATGCAAGAGACGCTTGCGATTTTACATCTCTCTTGCTGATTCAGCCTGTTCAACGCCTTGCTTCGGGTGTCGCGGATGAGGAGGGTCTCTTGATTCCTGCTCAGTCAGAGATCAAGGACATGGTTCAGAACTACTACAGCTACCCTCTGGTTATCCAGGGTCATGTATATGATGACCGTGCTGACCTCGTCTTGATCTATGACTCGACTGTTGTTCCAGAGCCCCAGATGACTGCTCTTTCTCACCACTTTGACAATGTGGTACAGCAGCTGTTGGCTGTGGACGGCAAGCTAGGCGACATTTCTGTCGCTGGCTCCTATGATCTTGAGCTTGCACAAAAGTCCAATGGCGACGGACCTGAGATTATCGAGGACTGCATCCATTCCGTCATTGAGAGACAGGTCAAACAAAGACCAGATGCGCCTGCTATCGATGCCTGGGACGGACGTCTGACCTACAGCCAGCTGGATCGCGCGGCCAATAGCCTGGCTCACCTCCTTGTCAATGAGTACGCTGTTCAGGTTGGCGACATTGTCCACGTTTGCTTTGAAAAGTCGATGTGGTACATTGTGGCTATTCTGGCAATCAACAAGGCCGGTGCTGCCTGGGCCCCCCTTGATTCTGCGCATCCCTTCCAGAGACTCCAGGCTGTGGCTAAGCAAACCGGTGCCAAACTGGCCCTTGCTTCTACTACCAATGCTGGACTCTGTGAGCAGCTCGTGGATCGTGTAATCGAGGTTTCAGCTGCTCTTGACAGAAGGCTCTCGACCAACGATGTCAACAGCGAAAAGGGACCTCAAGTCAATGTAACTCCTCTTGACGCTGCCTATATCCTGTTCACATCTGGTTCCACTGGTACACCCAAGGGTATCGTGATGCAACATGGAGCACTCTGCACGAGTCAAACGGATATCAGTCGATGGCTGGGCCTTGACCACACTGTCAGGATGCTGCAGTTCTCATCGTTTGTGTTTGACGTGTCAGTCGGCGAGATTATGGAGCCGTTGATGAACGGCGCCTGTGTCTGTGTTCCTTCAGACCAGATGCGTCTCAATAGTCTCGATGCCTTCGTCCGCGATTTCAATGTGACTTGGGCGTATCTGACTCCGTCATTTACGCGCACCCTGAAGCCGCAAGATTTCCCTGGCCTCGAGCTTCTGTTGCTTATCGGCGAAGCTGTCACTCAAGATGTACTTGATACATGGTTTGGTCTTCCAAACACCCGCTTCGTCAACGCTTGGGGCCCTGCAGAGACGTGCGTGTTCAGCACACTGTATGACTGGCAGTCCAATACCGAGTCTCCCTTGACGATAGGCCGAGCCGTCGGTGCGTATGTCTGGGTTGTGGATGCTGAAGATCCCCAGCGGCTCGCACCTACGGGCTGCTTGGGCGAAATCGTCGTCCAGGGCCCTCCGCTCCTGAGAGAATATCTCGCTGATCCAACAAAAACGGCGGCTGCTACTGTCACTGAGCTTCCTGACTGGGCTCCTCGACGAGAATCAACTAAATGGAACCGCTTCTACCGGACTGGTGACCTGGGCTTCTACAGCCACGATGGTCTGCTTCACTATGCCAGCCGCAAGGACACACAGGTCAAGATCCGTGGGTTGCGTGTTGAGCTGGGCGAAGTTGAACACCACATCCGAAGCTCGTTGGATGGTGTTCGCCAGGTTGCTGTCGACGTTTTCAGGACCGACAAGGGAGCCAACTTGGTTACCTATTTCTGCTTTACTGATGACACCAAGACGCCTGGTCCTGACACTGATCCCGAGGGCAAAGATGTGTTTGTGCCAATTGACTCTGCCCTACAGACGAAGCTGGGTGACATGCTGAACAAGCTGAACTCGTCACTGCCAGGGTACATGATTCCGACCCTCTTTATCCCTTGCGACTATATGCCGTTGATCTCGTCCGCCAAGCTGGACCGTGTCAAGCTTCGTCGTCTCACAGCCGAGCTCAGTCAAGACCAGTTGGAATCCTATTCTCTGCTTGACGCCGATAAGAAACGGGCACCCGAGACCGAAATGGAGATTCGTCTTCAGAAGCTGTGGGCTGAGATCCTGAACTTGCCGGAATCCTCGATTGGCCGAGACGACAACTTCCTACGCATTGGCGGTGACTCGATTGCTGCTATCCGCCTCGTCTCAATGGCCCGCGACGTCGGAATCAGCCTGACGGTCGACGACGTGTTTGATGACGCTCGTCTGGTTTCAGTTGCTGCCAAGGCTGTGGACGGCGATGTGTATGGTGCCATAATGGCGCCGATTGAGGCATTCAGTCTTTTGCCAGCTGGGACTGCAGACTTTGTTCTCCCCTCGGCACTCCCTGACGGGCAGTTCATCGAAGATGCTTACCCTTGCAGCAAGCTTCAAGAAGGTCTCATGGCTCTCGCCGTGAAGCAGCCAGGCTCCTACATCGCCAAGTATATATACAAGCTTCCTGAAAATGTGGATGTTGCCAAGTTCATGGCAGCCTGGGAGCGCACAGTCGAGTCGTCCAGCGTCTTACGCACTCGCATCATCCAGGTCGATGGCCGTTCTATCCAGCTTGTCATTAATGGCGATATCACTTGGGAGGAGACCAACGGCAGCTTGCAGCAATGCCTTGCTCGGGCTCAATCTCTCGAGATGGGCTATGGTGATCGTCTTTGTCAGTATGCTCTGATTCGAGATGATAACAGCACATACTTCATGTGGAACGTGCACCACGCTGTTGTCGATGGTATGTCGACTCAGAACATTTTGGCCACGCTGTTCAAGGTTTATCACGGAATCGACGTTTCGCCAATCCCTCCATTTGCGCGCTTCATCAAGTACATTCTCAGTCTTGATGAAGACCTGACGGCCAACTACTGGAAGACGCAGCTGTACAACGCCCAGAAGGCCGCGTTCCCGCCGTCGAAGGATGTGTTCAATGACAGCCCAGCCGCTACTCGAATGTTGGAGACGTCTATTGCTCTTCCTTCGAGCATGAAGAACTCGACCATCACAATGGCTACAGTGATTCGATCTGCCTGGGCTCTCGTCCTTGCGAGATACTGTGACACTGACGATGTGACGTTTGGTTCTACCATCTCCGGTCGACAGGCACCTATCCCCGATATCATGGAAATGGTTGGCCCTATCATTGCCACCGTGCCAGTCCGCGTTCGTATTGATCGTCGCCAGCTCATCTCTGAGTTTCTTGAAGGAGTACAGAAGCAAGCTGTGGAGATGACTGCCTTTGAACAGTACGGCATTCAGAATATTGCGAGATTGGGTGAGGACGCACGGGACGCTTGTGACTTTGGCAGTATTCTTGCCGTTCAGCCTATGCGACATCTTACCGGCACCGACGACAATGATGCCCTCCTGGTTGAGGCTGGATTGACGGACAGTAGTTCTGCTGGCTCTATTCAGAACTATTTCTCATATCCGCTTGTCATCCAGGCTCATTTGTACGATGACCGTGTCAACTTTGTGCTGATTTACGACTCGAGCATCATCCCGGAGGCTCAACTGGTGGCTTTATCCCATCAACTCGGTCATGTTATGACACAGTTGACGACCACCGAGCCTGCCGCCTTGGAGACAGTGTCAGTTTCTTCGCCATATGACGTTCAGAAGGCAATCTCATTCAACCCTGAGGTCCCTGAGGTCATTGACGCCTGCATGCATGAAATGTTCGAGAAACAGGCCAATTTGACTCCACAGGCGCCGGCTATTGCTGCTTGGGATGGCAACTTTACCTATGACGAGCTCAACAGAGCAGCTAACAAGCTGGCTCACCACCTCGTCAACGTCTATGGCGTCAAGCCCGACGACTTTATCCACGTTTGCTTCGAGAAGTCAGCTTGGTACGTCGTCTCAATCATGGCAATCAACAAGGCTGGCGCCACTTGGGTCCCCTTGGATCCTTTCCACCCAGAGCAGCGATTGCAGTCTATCATCAGCCAAACAAAGGCGACTCTCGCTTTGGTCTCGCCTGGCAACGTTGCCCTTCTCTCAGCTTTGGTTGACAATGTTGTTGCGGTTGATTCAAACCTCGATAGCGCACTTCCCGCACGAGACGAGGCACAGAGCCCCAGCGTGTCCGTCTCTCCCAGCACTGCTGCATACGTGCTTTTTACCTCTGGTTCAACCGGCACGCCCAAGGGAGTCATTATCGAGCACAGATCGCTATGCACAAGCCAGAAGGATATTGCCAAGAGGCTGCGCTACCACGACCATGTGCGTGTATTGCAGTTTTCGGCGTTCGTTTTCGATTTCTCAATCAGTGAAATCATCATGTCGTTGCTCCACGGAGCTTGTGTGTGTGTTCCTTCGGAGCACGTCCGACTGAACGGCATAGTCGAGTTCATCCGCGACATGGAAATCAACTGGCTCTATCTCACGCCTTCCTTCTTGCGTACGATAGATCCAAACGACGTTCCGAATGTCGAATTGGTTCTCATGGGAGGCGAGGCTGTGCCGCGCGAGGTCTTTGAGACTTGGTATGGACGTGTTCGTCTGCTCAACGCTTGGGGTCCTACAGAATCCTGCGTCATGGGCACCATCTATGAGTTTGAGTCTGCTGACGAGTCACCTTTGACAATTGGTCGCCCGGTGGGTGGCTTCTGCTGGATTGTTGATCCAGAAAACCCACAGCTCCTCGCGCCAACAGGGACCCTCGGCGAGGTCGTCATCCAAGGACCAACATTGCTTCGCGAGTATTTGGACAACCCAGAAAAGACACAAGAGGCGACAGTCTATGAGCTACCTGAATGGGCTCCCCGTCCTGATGAGAACAACTGGAACAGGTTCTACAAGACGGGCGATTTGTGCTTCTACAACCCGAACGGCACAATCGAGTTTTCATCTCGCAAGGATACACAGGTCAAGATTCGCGGCCTCCGTGTCGAGCTCGGCGAGATCGAGTACCATGTTCAAGCCTCGCTGGAAGGAATCCGTCAAATTGCTGTGGACGTAATCAAGACTGACAATGGCTCTAACTTGGTGGCATATCTGTGCTACAACGATGAGATTCGACAGCTTCACGAAGCTGATGCTCACGGGCCATTTACCCCTGTCGATGCTGGGCTTCAAGACAAGCTCGTTGGTGCAATTGGTGCATTGAATGTCACACTGCCCAGGTATATGATTCCGACATTCTATATCCCGTGCAGCTACATGCCCTGCATCACATCCGGCAAGCTCGATCGAAGGGAGCTCAAGAAGCAAACTGCTGCTCTGAGCCAAGCTGAACTGAGCAGCTTCTCGCTACACGGCGTCGACAAGCGTGCCCCCGAGACTCCGATGGAGATTGAGCTGCAGAGGATTTGGTCAGCTGTGCTGTCTATCTCGTCCGACTCTATTGGTCGCGATGACAGCTTCCTTGGCCTAGGAGGCGACTCGATTATGGCCATCCATCTCGTCAGCGCTTGTCGCGAAGCTGGGATTTCACTTACAGTCAAGGATGTGTTCGATGATCCTCGTCTGTCTGCGGTTGCCTCTAAGGCTTCCAACCTTGACTCTACGGAGGAAGACGCTCCAGTCGTTCCGTTCAGTTTGCTGTCCGATCGTCTTCGCGATATGGCGCTCAGCGATGACGTCCGCTCACAGGTCTCATTGTCTGCCAGCGATTTAGTGGAAGATGCCTACCCTTGCTCAAAGCTACAAGAAGGTCTGATGGCCCTGTCCGTCAAGCAGCGAGGCTCCTATGTCGCACAGTACGTGTATAAGCTGTCGGCCAGCGTTGATCTCGGTCAATTCAAGGCTGCTTGGGAGAAGACACTCCAGCTCTGCGGAAACCTTCGCACTCGTATTGTCATGCTTGATGGCACTTGTGTTCAGCTGCTGATTGATGGCCCGGCGGAATGGGACGACAAATGCTCAACGGACTTGAAGAACTCCCTTGATCTCACGCGCGCTGAGATGACTTACGGTTCTCGACTTAACCGTTATGCGCTGGTCCAAGATCCCAAGTTTGGCAACCACTTTATCTGGTCGTCACACCACGCCGTACATGACGGTTGGACCCTCCGGATTGTTTTGAACACTCTCTACGGGGTCTATCTCAACCAGGAGGCTCCTCGTCTTCTCCCGTATTCTGCCTTTATCCGCTACACGGTCAACATCGATACGGAAGAAGCCAATGCCTTCTGGAGCGAGCAGCTGAGGAACGCGAAGCGTGCTACGTATCCCCCGATGCCCCGTATCGAATCCCATACCGGCATCACTCGCATGATGAACAAGACGATTTCCTTCCCGCCATCTGTCAAGACGACCACCACAAAGGCTACTATTCTCCGTGCTGCTTGGGCCATTCTCCTCGCCCGTTACTGTGATT
Organism: Trichoderma ghanense; assembly: GCF_004382785.1. NCBI lineage: Eukaryota > Fungi > Ascomycota > Sordariomycetes > Hypocreales > Hypocreaceae > Trichoderma > Trichoderma ghanense. The sequence continues at coordinate 679,651 of NW_027395671.1, forward strand.
CGGACGATATCACATTCGGAACCACAATCTCTGGCCGTCAAGCTCCAGTGCCGGGCCTCACGGAAATGCCAGGCCCAGTCGTTGCAACGGTCCCGATTCGTGTTCGCATTGACGCCAGCCAGCCCGTGTCTCGCTTCCTCAGCAACATCCAGTCACAAGCAACTGACATGATTGCTTTTGAACAATATGGTCTCCAGAATATCATCAAGTTGGGTGCTGACGCTAGGGATGCCTGTGACTTCTCCTCTCTTCTTGTCATCCAGCCTCGAACTCACCTGGATGCGATTGAGAGCAAGGAAGCCTCGGATCCTTTGTTGACGACTTCGCTAGCAGCAAGGGGCGCTGAACAGCTCATGCAAAACTATTTCACTTACCCTCTTGTGATCCAAGGCCACGTTTTTGACGATTCTATCGAGCTTATTTTGACCTACGATTCGACCATTCTATCAGAGGTTGCAATGGAGGCTCTTTGCCATCAATTTGACGTCGTCTCAAACCAGCTGGTCAAGGAATCCAACGATCCTCTCGGTTCCGTCGCCGTCTCTGGTGAATGGGATCTGGAGCAGGCCAAGAAGTGGAATGTTGAGAACCCCGAGATCCTCGACACCTGTATACACAATCTTATCGAGGAACAAGCACGCATCAGGCCAGACGCACCAGCTGTTTGCGCCTGGGACGGTGAGATGAGCTACAGCCAGCTGAACGTCGCTGCTAACAAGCTGGCCCATCACATATTCAACGCAGGCGTCAAGTCCGAGGACTTGGTACACGTTTGCTTTGAGAAGTCGCTGTGGTTCTTCGTTTCCATCGTGGCAATCAACAAGGTGGGCGCAGCCTGGGTTCCGCTTGATTCGTCTCACCCTGAGCAGCGTTTGCGCCAAGTCGTGAGCCAGACTCGTGCCAAATTTGCACTGTCTTCTCCTACCAATGCTGCTCTTTGTGGAAGCCTTGTTGAGAACGTCATCGAAGTGTCACGGAGCCTCATCGACGATATTTCACACGATGGTGTCAATGGTCCTGCTTTCAACGTGCCATCAAGCAACGCTGCGTATGTCCTTTTCACTTCGGGCAGCACGGGAACGCCAAAGGGTCTCGTTATGCAGCACCAAGCCGTCTGTACCAGTCAGACTGCGATCGCCAAGAGGCTTCGTCTGACACCGGATGTCAGAATTCTCCAATTTGCCGCATACGTCTTCGATCTATCGATCGGTGAGATTGTTGCTCCCTTAATCCACGGAGCTTGTGTATGTGTGCCATCGGAAGAGATGAGGATGAACGGTCTGAAGGAGTTCATCCGGGACGCATCCATCAATTGGGCATTCTTGACGCCTTCCTTTGTTCGAACACTGCGGCCTGAAGATGTACCCGGTCTCGATCTATTGCTCCTTGCAGGTGAAGCCGTCGGAAGAGACATCCTCGACACATGGTTCGGTAAGGTACGCTTGGTCAACGGCTGGGGTCCTGCTGAGACGTGTGTGTTTTCCACCCTACACGAGTGGGCTTCCATGGACCAGTCTCCATTGACTGTTGGAACCCCTGTCGGAGGGCACTGTTGGATCGTGGACGCCGAAGATACTAGCAGACTGGCGCCCATCGGCTGCTTGGGTGAAGTCGTTCTCCAGGGCCCGACGCTACTGCGCGAATACCTGGCTGATCCTCAGAGGAGCAAAGAGGCCATCATCACCTCGTTGCCGTCATGGGCGCCGAAGCAAGACAGCCGGCCTTGGAGCCGCTTTTACAAGTCCGGCGACTTGTGCTACTACAACCCTGACGGCACGCTCGAATTCTACAGCCGCAAGGACACCCAGGTCAAGATTCGTGGCCTCCGTGTGGAATTGGGCGAGGTCGAACACCATATCCGTGAATCGCTTGAAGGTGTCCGACAGGTTGCTGTGGATGTGTTGAAATCGGAAACAGGTACCAACCTGGTCTCATACCTCTGCTTTAATGACGACTCGCAGCCCGTCTCGTCAGCCCTCCAAGCCAGCGACATCTATCTGCCTCTTGATGCCGATATTCAGACTCGCATTACTGCCATGGTCGGCGAGCTCAGTGTGACCCTCCCACGGTATATGATTCCCACGCTGTTTATTCCCTGCAAATTCATGCCTGTCATCACTTCCACCAAGTTGGACAGGAAGACACTAAAGGCAATGACGGCTTCTCTGGACAGGGATCAACTGGCACACTACTCGCTGATTGATAGCAAGAAGCGAGTCCCCGAGACAGAGATGGAAACTCGCCTCCAGGCTATCTGGGCTGACATCCTTGGTCTTCCCATCGACTCGATTGGTCGTGACGATAGCTTCCTCCAGATCGGAGGCGACTCTATCACTGCGATATACTTGGTGTCAAAGGCCCGTGAAGCGGGCATCTCGCTTGTTGTTAAGGATGTCTTTGAAGACTCGCGTCTACTTGCCGTTGCGTCTAAGGCGGTCTTCTCAGAATACGTCCAGGAGGACAAGGAGCCCGTTGCACCCTTCAGTCTTTTGAACGAGCAAACTCGTGCGCTGGTCCTTGGCGGCGAGGTTCGCAAGCTCTGCGGCCTTACCGGTGATCAGATCATCGAAGATGCTTATCCTTGCACTTCACTGCAGGAAGGTCTCATGGCCTTGACGGTGAAGCAACCGGGCTCGTACGTTGCCAAGTATGTGTACAAGCTTGCGCCATTCGTCGAGATAGATAGACTCAAAGCTGCATGGAGCCGCACTGTTGAGCTTTGCGGTAACATGCGGACGCGAATTGTTCTGCTGAATGGCTCGCCGATCCAGCTGCTCCTGAAAGAGGACAGCCAGTGGCAATCCCTGGAGACCGAGACACTTGCCTCAGTCACCAACTCTTCTCGCGACCTGATGATGGGCTATGGATCTCCTCTCTGCTGGTACGGAATCCTCCAAGAAGACAATGCTCATTATCTGGTGTGGTCGGCTCATCATTCCATCTACGATGGATGGGTGATGCGCATTCTTCTGACTACCCTATACACCGTGTATCATGGCGCGGAAGTCACACCTTTGCAGCCTTATTCTGGCTTTATCAGGTATAATCTGGAGCTGGATAATGCTGCTTCTGCCAATTTCTGGCGTGAGCAGTTGTCTGGCTCCAAGAGGGCTGTCTTCCCAGCCCGACAGCCCCCTGCCAGCTCATCGTCGTCAACCCAGATGTTCAAGTCCACCATCAGCATTGGACAAACCAAGCAGAGCATCATCACAAAGGCATCCGTCCTGAGGGCTGCTTGGGCAATTGTCCTTGCGAGGTACTGTGATACTGACGATGTGAGCTTTGGCACGACTGTGTCGGGTCGTCACGCCCCTGTGGCTGGCCTCGAGACCATGGCCGGTCCTATGATTGCGACTGTTCCGGTTCGCGTTCACCTGGACCGTGCTTCCACCAAGTCGCAGTTCCTTGCAAACATCCAAAACCAGGCCCATGAGATGGTTCCATTCGAACAGTTTGGCCTCCAAAACATCTCAAAATTGAGCCAGGAAGCTAGGGATACTTGCGATTTCTCGAGCTTGCTCGTTATCCAGCCCCCTGCCACCGCCGTCTCAGAAGAGGACTCCAAGACCAATATCCTGGTCTATGGCGATGCGGAACAGAGCCACACAGACGATGCCATGCAGAATTACTTCAACTATCCTCTCGTCATCATCATGAATACCTTTGAGGACCACATTCTGCAGCGTTTCTTCTACAACCCAGACGTTCTGGACGAGGCTCGAGTCTCGGCTCTATCGCAGCACATTGGCCATGTTGTTGAGCAGCTCTTGGCATCCAGTGATGACGCCCTCGACAACATCGACCTTGTCAGCGACTGGGACGTTCAGCACGCAGTTGAATCCACTCGACTGAAGCCCTCAACCGAGTCATGTACGCACTGGCTTATCCAGGATCGCATTGAGAACCAGCCCAATGATCCCGCTATTGCTTCTTGGGATGGCGATCTGACCTATAAAGAACTGGGCGTGCTTGCATCTCGTCTGGCTTGGAAGCTTCAGAGCCTCGGCGTTGGACCCGAATCCCTCATTCCATTGTGCTTCCCCAAGTCTACTTGGGCAGTTGTTACAATGGTTGCCATTGAGATGGCTGGTGGTGCCTTTGTTCCTCTTGACCCTAAAGCGCCCGTTGCCCGTCTTCGTGGAATCATTGACGATACCAAATCGACCCTGGCGGTCGCTAGCCCATCATGCCAGGCTACTCTCCTCGAGGTCGGCATCGATGTGTTGGTCGTCGATGAGGCCCTCCTGCTTGAACTGGCTGATCCCGTGGAGGACATTCAGTCAAAGGCACAGCCGAAGAACGCAAGTGTCGTGCTGTTTACTTCAGGATCAACTGGAAAGCCCAAGGGCATGGTCATTCAGCACAACAGCTTATGCTCATCTGGAAACGCGTACGGTCAGGACCTCAATATCGGATCCGGAACGCGTGTCTTCCAGTTCTCTGCCTATACTTTTGACGTTGGTGTGCTTGACTGTCTTATTTCTCTCATGCGTGGCGCTACGGTTTGCATTCCTTCAGACCATGCTCGTCTCAATGACCTTGCTGGGGCCATGACTGCAACTAAGGCCAATTGGGTGTTCTTGACACCTACGGTTGCGGACCTTCTCTCGCCGACAGACGTCCCTTATCTCAAGGTCCTCTGCTTAGGTGGTGAAGCCATCAGCAAGAAGTGTGCTGACCGCTGGATCAACTATACTGAGCTCCATGGCCTCTACGGTCCTGCTGAGGCTTCCATCTGTGCTTGGAACCCTCTTGTTGGCAAGTCTGGACGATCAACCAACCTCGGAAGACCGATATCGTCAGCCTTCTGGGTAGTTGAGCCTGACAACCACAAGCAACTTGTCCCTGTTGGCTGCATTGGTGAGCTCTTGATCGAAGGACCGATGCTTGCTCGAGGATACCTCAACGTCAGCGCTGACGTTGCTTCCAACTGGATGGACAACGTTGACTGGCTCCCAGGAAGCGACAAGAGGAGAGTCTACAGGACGGGCGACTTGGTTCGCCGCAACGCTGACGGAACGTTCGACTTCATGGGCCGCAAAGATACTCAGGTTAAGCTCCACGGTCAACGTGTTGAGCTTGGCGAAATCGAAGCGCGTATCCACGAATTCCTTCCCAGTGACATGGCTGCTATCGTCGCTGTTGTCAAGGATGAACATGACCATGACAGCTTGTTGGCTTTCATGTGGTACACCGAAGGCGCCGTTGCCTCACGATCGGCCGCCCATCTCATGGAGGTTGTCACGGACGAGGCGCGTGCCACTATTTCTCACGTCGACTCTTCCCTCGAAATGGTGCTCCCTTCGTACATGATTCCATCCTCATATCTGGTGTTTGAGGGCAAGCCCGGCCAAACCGTCAACGGCAAGGTCGACCGCAAAGCGCTTCTCGAACACGCTCAGAGCTTGTCTACGCAAGATCGTCTGCGATTCGCACCTGTTGTTGGCAAGAGTGAGCCGCCGAGCACTCCTATGGAGTTCAAGCTTAGGGACCTCTGGGCACAAGTGTTGCAGATTGACGCTGAGTCTATCGGCAAGAATGACAGCTTCCTGCGCATTGGAGGTGACTCTATCAGCGCGATCCAGCTTGTCTCTTTGGCCCAGCAGAATAACATTGGCCTTACGGTCGCTACCATCTTCAACGATCCTCGCCTCGCTCACATGGCTGAGGCTGCCAACGTTGACGAGATCATGCCCGCTTATGAGACAAAGCCGTTCAGTATCATCCCGGCTTCCGCCATGGACGAGGTTCTCGCTGAAGTGCGCTCTCAGTGTGACGATCTTTCTGAGTCTGCCATCATTGAGGATGCCTACCCTTGCACTCGTCTACAAGAAGGGTTGATGATTCTGGCTGTTAAGCAACCTGGATCGTACGTGGCCAAGCATGTTTACCGTCTTTCTGACAAGGTCGACGTTGAGCGATTCAAGCATGCCTGGGATCAGACCGTCGAAGCCTGTGCAGCCTTGAGAACGCGTTTCGTCCTTGTCGATGGCTCAGCTTACCAAGCCGTCATCAAAGACTCTGTCAACTGGCAAACATCATCAAACGTTCGTTCCTTCGCCATGTCTCCGGACAACTCTCACATGGGCTACGGCTCTCCCCTCTGCCGATACGCGCTGATTGAGCAGAATGGAGAAAAGTACTTTGCCTGGAACATCCATCACACCATCTTTGACGGGTGGACTCTACCACTGATCATGGGCACGCTCCACGCTTTCTACAGTGGCACTGATGCTCCTTCACTTCTCCCATATGCTGGCTTCGTCAAGTATGTGATGGACATGGACTATGCGGCTGCCAGTGAGTATTGGACTCTCCAGCTTCAAGGCGCAAAGAAGGCAACATTCCCTCCCGGAGCTGAAGCTGTCAAGGCAAAGAAGTCAGAGATGTCAACTCGGGTTATGCGCAACACGGTCCAATTCCCACGGTCGACTAATACGTCAATCACGAAGGCCTCTGTCCTTCGTGCTGCCTGGGCTATTGTGCTTGCGCGGTATAACGATTCTGACGATGTTTGCTTTGGAACTACAGTCTCTGGCCGTCATGCCGCTGTGCCCGGAATCGAGCGAATGCCCGGCCTTGTGGTTGCGACTGTCCCAGTTCGCGTCAAGCTCGATCAGAAGCAGCCTCTGGATGCCTTCCTGGAGGGTATTCAGTCGCAAGCCGCTGAGATGGTCGCCTATGAGCAATTTGGCATTCAAAACATATCCAAGTTGAACGCCCAGGCTAAGGAGGCTTGCGATTTCACCAGCTTGCTGGTCGTACAACCGATCCAGCACATTACATCGACTGGAAGCGCCAATGAAGAAACCCTTCTCACTGCCGCATCAGCGGACGGTATTGGTGCTGATGAGATGTTGGACAACTATTTCAACTATCCCTTGGTCCTACAGTGCCACTTGCTTGATGATCACGTCGAGCTTGTCCTCATCTATGACAGCGATGTTATTGCTGAGCATCAACTCGTTGGCTTGTCCCACCAGTTTGAGCATGTGGTTACTCAGCTTCTCAGCCAAGATGGTTCTCTGTCTGCTGTTTCAGTAGCAAGCGACTGGGACCTTGATTTTGCACGGGCATCTAACCACGATGAGCCTGCCGTTGTTGATGACTGTATCCACAACATGATTGAGCAACGAGCCCTGATTAACCCAGACGCTGAAGCTGTTAGTGCCTGGGATGCCCACTTCACCTACGCCGAATTGGACCGGTCTGCTAATAGACTGGCAAATCATCTGATTCACTCAATGGGCGTTCGAGTCGGAGACTTGGTTCACGTGTGCTTCGAGAAGTCGGCTTGGTATGTCGTCTCGATCTTGGCCATCAACAAAGCGGGCGCGGCTTGGATTCCGCTTGACCCGTCACATCCTGTCGACCGCCATCAGCAAGTCGTTGGGCAAACAAAGTCCAGATTGGCCCTTACATCTCCTACAAATGCTGCCAAGTGTGCCAACCTCGTAGCTGACGTTTTGGAGGTGACGAGAGAGCTTCTCGACAGCCTGGAAACGCAAGTCAACGACACAAGGCCGGTCACAACTGTCACTCCACAAGATGTGGCCTACATCCTGTTCACGTCCGGATCGACTGGTGTTCCTAAGGGTGTTGTTATGGAACACGGAGCTCTCTGCAGTAGTCAGACGTCTATCAGTAGACGACTTGGCTATGCTCCTGGTGTGCGGATGCTTCAATTTGCCTCGTTCGTCTTCGACGCCTGTATTGGCGAGATAATCGCACCGCTGATTTCAGGCGCCTGTGTCTGCATTCCGTCATGGGAGACGCAAATGAACTCACTGACCAGCTACATTCGCGACGAGAACGTCACCTGGGCGATGCTCACACCGTCGTTTGCTCGTACTATGGATCCTAGCGAGGTACCTTGCTTGGAGCTCCTGATTTTGATCGGCGAGGCTGTCAGCCGCGACGTCTTCGAGCTGTGGTTCGGCAGGCTCCGTCTCCTCAATGGCTGGGGTCCTACGGAAACCTGTGTCTTTGGTGCTCTGCATGAATGGCAGTCCATTGAAGAATCGCAAATGACCATCGGTCAGCCAGTCGGAGGGTACTGCTGGATTGTCGACCCTGAAGATCCGCAGAAGTTAGCCCCCACGGGCGCCTTTGGTGAGGTTGTCATCCAAGGGCCCAATCTGCTTCGCGAATATCTTGCCGATGAGGCCAAGACGGCTTCGTCGACTGTTACTGTCCTTCCTGAATGGGCTCCTAACCGGCATTCACGCCATTGGAACCGGTTCTATAAGACGGGCGATCTGGCCATGTACAACCCTGATGGAACCATCCAGTACTACAGCCGCAAGGACACGCAGGTCAAGATCCGAGGTCTGAGAGTGGAATTAGGCGAAGTCGAACACCACGTACGTCAGAATCTTGATGCCGTCCAACAGGTTTCTGTGGATGTGTTCAAGACCGATGCCGGTGTCAATCTCGTTTCGTTCGTGTGCTTCAACAACGATACCCTCCCGGCCAGCATGACTGGCGACATCACCAGCAAGGATATCATCCTACCCTTGACGGAGGAGCTCAAGGACAGCATCAACAACCTTCTGGGCCGCCTTAACGTCCTCTTACCCGGATATATGATTCCCACGCTGTTCATCCCTTTCAAGGCCATGCCGCTCGTCACTTCCGGCAAGCTTGATAGGAAGCTTCTGCTGAAGCTTACTGCTTCGCTTGACAAGGAGCAGCTTGAAGAATATGCGCTTACCGGTGGTGACAAGAGGGAGCCGGAGACCGAAATGGAGTACCGCTTACAGGAGCTGTGGGCTACTCTGCTGAATATGCCTGCTTCCTCCATTGGTCGCGATGACAGTTTCCTGCGGATTGGCGGCGATTCCATTGCTGCTATCCGTCTCGTTGCCAAGGCCCGTGAGAGTGGCATATCTCTCAGTGTCAACGACATCTTTAGCGATCCTCGCCTCCTTGCTGTCGCTGCTAGAGCTACGAGCTCAACAGATGGAATCGAGGAGGTTGCCGCAATTGAGCCATTCACTCTTATCGACGAGGCTCACCACTCCATGGTCCTCAGCAACTACTCCGGTCTGCACTTGTCAGCCGACATGGAAATTGAAGATGCTTTCCCTTGTTCGAAGCTCCAGGAGGGCTTGATGGCTTTGGCTGTGAAGCAACCTGGCTCGTACATTGCCAAGTACCATTATCGCCTGCCGTCTCACGTTGACGTGGCCCGGTTCAAACGTGCCTGGGAGATGACTGTTGAGACGTGTGCCAACATGCGTACTCGCATCATCAGTGTCGGTGGAATGACAATCCAGACGGTCATTAAGAATGATGTCTCCTGGGAGGACACCACTGGTATGAGTCTCATGTCGTATGTACGTGCCACCCAGCAGACGGAGATGGGCTACGGTTCTCGTCTTTGCCGTTACGCCTTGATCGAGGAAGAGGGTCAGGACGTCCAGTTTGTGTGGAGCATTCACCACGCCGTTTTCGACGGTTGGACGACGCCCATCATTCTGGGTGCTTTACACAGCGCGTATAGAGGTCTGGAGATGCCCAGGGTCGAGAACTACGCCAGATTCATCAAGTATACGATGGACATCAACTACCAAGATGCCAGCGAATATTGGATGAGGGAGCTCCACGACGTGAAGAAGGCTACTTTCCCTTCATCAGTCTCCGTTGAAACATCCCACAAGGGCGACGTCACAAAGTTCATGGAGACCAGGATCGACCTACCCCAGAACGGTGTCGGTGTCACGAAAGCGACTATCCTTCGTGCTGCTTGGGCCGTGGTTCTCGCACGCTACTGCGATACCGATGATGTTTGCTTCGGAACGACAATTTCAGGACGACAAGCCCCTGTTGCCGGGCTGATGGAGATGCCTGGCCCCGTAATTGCGACTGTGCCAATCCGCGTGCGGCTGGATCGACAGAAGACCGTTGACGACTTCCTCCAAGGCGTGCAAGACCAGGCTACCAAGATGGTCGCCTACGAGCAATTCGGTCTTCAGAGCATCGGCAAGCTAAGCGCTGACGCAAAGGACGCGTGTGACTTTTCGTCGCTTCTGGTTATCCAACCTTTGCAGACCCTGGTATACAACGACGATGACGAGCAGACTCTACTGGCTGCTCCTGAGGCTGCTGCCGATACCAAGGAGGAAGGGATGCAGAATTACTTCTCGTACCCCCTGGTTATACAAGCGCACTTGCATGACGACCACATCAGCCTGGTGTTGGTGTACAACTCTTTGGCGCTTCCAGAAGCCCAGCTGTTCGCCCTGTCTCAGCAATTCAAACACGTCGTCGAGCAGCTAGTGTTGGAGCCCCAGCTCAGCCTTGGATCTTTGTCCGTTGCCTCCGACTGGGACGTTGCACAGTCTCTCAAGTTCAACTCCGAAGTCCCAGAGATTGTCGATTCGTGTGTCCATCAACTAATCGAAAGGCAAGCCGAGATCCGCCCCGATGCCATGGCGATCAGGGCCTGGGACGCCGAGCTTACGTACGGCGAATTCAACCGTGCTGCAAACCGTCTTGCCAACTATCTGACGGCTTCCCATGACATCAAGCCGGATGACTTAATCCATGTCTGCTTCGAAAAGTCGGCTTGGTTCTTTGTGTCTATCCTGGCCATCAACAAGTCGGGTGCTGCTTGGGTGCCTCTCGATCCCTCTCACCCGGAACAGCGACTTCGTCAAGTTGTCTCTCAGACGCGTGCCAGGATAGCACTTACCTCGCCTTCGAACCGTGACCTGGTTGCAGGCTTAGTTGAGTCTGTTATCACTGTGGACTCCCAGCTTGATGCCGAACTGTCCAAGATTGACGGATACAGCCAGAAGAGCCCGGTGACAATTGTGTCGTCAGACAACGCTGTCTATGTTCTATTCACATCCGGATCGACTGGAACACCTAAAGGCCTTGTTATGCAGCACGGCTCGGTGGCTACATCTCAAACGGCTATTGTCAAGCGGCTAGGCCTAACCCCTGACGTACGCATACTGCAATTCGCTGCCTTTGTGTTCGATCTTTCGATCGGAGAGATCATCGCACCGCTTATTACAGGCGCCTGTTTGTGTGTACCGTCAGACCATACGAGGATGAATGGCCTTACCCAGTACATCAGGGATATGGGCATCAATTGGGCGTTCCTTACACCCTCATTCATTCGGACAATCAACCCTGCTGAAGTTCCGGGCCTGGATCTTGTCCTACTAGCTGGCGAGGCCGTTCCTCGAGATGTCCTGACTACCTGGTTTGGCAAGGTCCGCTTGATCAACGGATGGGGGCCTGCCGAGACGTGTGTGTTCTCGACGCTTCACGAGTGGCAATCGGTCAACGAGTCGCCCCTTACGGTTGGTAAGCCTGTTGGTGGTTTCTGCTGGGTTGTTGATCCGGAAGATCCTCGTCGCCTAGCTCCGACCGGAACGCTTGGAGAGGTCGTCATACAGGGTCCGACTTTGTTGCGGGAGTATCTATCCGACCTTCAACGAACACAGTCCTCTACAGTGTATGACCTTCCCGAGTGGGCACCTCGCCCTGACTCCAAACACTGGAACAAGTTCTACAAGTCCGGCGATCTGTGCTATTACAATCAAGACGGCACGATCGAATTCTCGACTCGTAAAGACACGCAAATCAAGATCCGTGGTTTACGTGTAGAGCTTGGAGAAGTCCAGCACCATATTCAACAGGCACTACCTTTGGCCAGGCAGGTTGCAGTGGACGTGTACAAGGGCGAAAACGGTACCAACCTCGTGGCCTATCTGTGCTTCAGCGATGATACCCGAACGGTTGGCATCAGCAGCGATGTCTCTGACGGCCCATTCTTGCCGCTCAGCGAAGATTTGCAGTCGACGTTAGCAGCCGTTGTTGGCCAGCTCAGCATTTCGTTGCCTCGGTATATGATTCCGACCATGTTCATCCCCTGCAGCTACATGCCCTTTATCACCTCGACAAAGCTTGATCGTAATGAGCTGAAGAAGCTCACAAGCTCACTAGACAAGAGCCAAATAGCCCAGTACTCACTCCTGGGTGGTAAGAAACGCTCTCCGGAAACGCCAATGGAAGTGTTCTTGCAGAAGCTTTGGTCTGAACTGCTGGGTGTGCCGGTTGAATCCATCGGTCGTGACGATAGCTTCCTGGGCCTTGGTGGCGATTCCATTACTGCCATCCACATGGTTAGCGCTGCCAGGGAATCCGGTGTCTCGCTCGCAGTCAAGGAAATTTTTGACGATCCGCGCTTATCGGCTGTTGCAAGCAAGGCTCGCGAGATCGGACAAGACGAGCAGACTTCATCCGTCGACGCTACTCCTTTCCAACTGGTTGAAGATTTTATTCGCCAGCTGGCTATTGGTGACGAAGTTCGACGACTTTGTGGCCTGACAAACAGCGAGGAAGTCGAAGATGCTTACCCGGTTACGATGTTCCAGGAGGGCCTCATGGCTCTTTCAGTGAAGCAGCCGGGTTCATACATCGCAAAATATGCCTATAGGCTGTCTGAAGACGTTGATGTTGCTCGCTTCAAGGCCGCTTGGGAGACCACTGTTTCACTATGCCCGACTATGCGCACCCGACTCGTCCTCCTGAATGGTAAATGCACACAGGTAGTTGTCAAGGGGGAGACCGGTTGGCAGCCTCAAGAATACACGGATGTTCGTGCCGCTATTCAAGCTGCCCAGATGGCGGAAATGACCTACGGTTCTCACCTTTCTCAGGCTACCTTGGTCAATGATGCAAATGGGGACAAGTACTTCATCTGGACAGTCCATCACGCGGTTCACGATGGCTGGACAGTCCGTCTCATTATGAGCACCTTCCAGAGTGCCTATCACAGCCTAGAGCTGCCCGCTCTGAGACCATACTCCGGTTTCATTCGGTATCTTGGAGCCATCAAGACTGATGAAACCATCAACTACTGGACTCAGCAGCTGCAAGGTGCCAGCAGGGCGTCTTATCCGCCATCTAAGCCAACATCCGCGTCCGAGGCAACCACTCGCCTCATCACCAAGACGATCCAAGCCCCCTCCTCGGCGAATGCTGCCATCACAAAGGCCACGATCATGCGGGCCACCTGGGCCATTCTGCTGGCCCGCTACTGCGATACCGACGATGTCACTTTTGGCACCTCAATCTCCGGCAGACAGGCTGCAGTATCTGGTCTCATGGATATGCCCGGCCCTGTGGTCGCGACTGTTCCCGTGCGTGTTCGTCTGGATCGGAGCCAGCCGATTGGCAAGTACCTCCAGGCTATTCAGAGTCAGGCCCACGAGATGGTGCCATACGAGCAGTACGGCTTGACCAACATTGGAAAGATCAGCCCCGACTTCAGGGATGCCTGTGACTTTACGAGCTTGCTGGTTGTTCAGCCTCGAACACACTTGGATGCTCGAAACAACGGCACGCCTAGTGATTCTGACGCTTCATCGGCTGCTCTGCTTCTGCCTGCCAACATTGAGGGCAGTTCGGCTGAAGATTTGATGCAAGGCTACTTTTCGTATCCTCTTGTTATCCAAGGCCATCTCCTCAGTGACTCCATCGAACTGGTCATCACCTACGACTCTTCCGTCCTCTCTGAGGCATCCATGGAAGCGATGTGCCATCAATTTGACCATGTGGCTTCGCAGCTATTTGCAGACGAGGGACGTACGCTAGGCGACCTGACCGTTGCTTCTGACTGGGACCTCCAACGAACCAGGGACTTTAACCCTGAAGTCCCAGTGATCATGGATACTTGCATCCATCACCTCATTGAAGCACAAGCCAGGGAGACTCCTGATTTGCCAGCAGTCTGGGCCTGGGACGGACAGTTGACCTACCGCCAGCTTAACGAAGCGGCCAACCGGTTAGCCCACTATCTCATCAGCGAGCACAACGTCCAGGTTGAAGATCTTGTGCACGTCTGCTTCGAAAAGTCGGTTTGGCACTGGGTCTCTGTGCTTGCTATCAACAAGGCTGGAGCCGTGTGGGTTCCTCTGGATCCATCACACCCTGAGCAGCGCCTTCGCCAGGTTGCCTCCCAGACCCGGTCCACGTTGGCTCTGACATCAGACACAACAAGAAGCCTCCTATCTCATATCATTGAACGGGTGGTTGAAGTTTCTCCCGCATTGTTTGAGCAGATTGATGTCCGACTCGGTGAAAAGGAGCCTCAGGTTTCGGTCTCATCCAGCAATGCTGCATATGTGCTCTTCACCTCCGGATCTACGGGTACGCCCAAGGGTCTGGTCATGACACACGGTGCTTTTGCAACCAGTCAGACGGCCATCAAGAAGCGAATGGGGCCGAATACAAACACCAGGGCCCTCCAGTTTGCTTCGTACGTGTTTGACATGTCTGTCGGCGAAGGCTTCGTCCAGCTTATATCTGGCGCCTGCATATTCATTCCGTCTGAGCACACCAGAATGAATGGTCTGAAAGAATTCATTGCCGAGCACAGAATCAACTCTCTATGGCTGACGCCGTCCTTCATCCGGACCCTCAGTCCAGAGCAAGTACCTACAGTTGACGTTGTGTTCTTGGCTGGTGAAGCTATTCCACGCGATGTGTTCACTACGTGGTGTACCAAGGTCCGCTTGTGGAACGGTTGGGGACCTGCAGAGACTTGCGTTGTCAGCTCCTTACACGAGTTCACAAGCCTAGATGAATCGCCATTAACGATCGGTCGCCCGATTGGAGGGTACTGCTGGATTGTAGACCCCACGGATCACTCCAGGCTTGCTCCTATCGGCACAATTGGCGAAGTTGTCATTCAAAGCCCAACGATTTTGAGGGAGTATCTTGCCGACGTCGAACGCACCAAGGCTTCCACGGTGTATGAGCTACCCGAATGGGCACCAAACCGAGACCAGACTCCTTGGTCACGATTCTTCAAGTCCGGCGATCTAGCTTCATACAACCCTGACGGTACCCTCGAGTTCGCTAGCAGAAAGGATACCCAGGTCAAGATTCGCGGTCTACGTGTTGAGCTTGGAGAAATCGAGCACCACGTCCGCAGCAGCCTCACAGACGCTCGCCAAGTTGCTGTCGACGTTTTCAGGACCGATGCCGGCACGAGGCTTATCGCGTATTTCTGCTTCTCTGATGAGACGCGCACTGCCGGCAATTCTCAGTCGGATGACGAAGACATCTTCCTGCCTGTGACAGAAGAGCTTCAGAGACAGCTCACCAGCATGGTCAGCCAGCTGCATGTCACGCTGCCTCGCTACATGGTGCCCTCGCTCTTCATTCCGTGCCGCTACATGCCTTTCATCACGTCCACCAAGCTTGACAGGAACCGGCTGAAGAAGCTTGTTTCTGAGCTTAGCCAAGAAGACCACGCCGTGTATTCCTTGAGCAACGGCGTCAAGCGCATGCCTGACACTGAAATGGAGGCTCGTATGCAGGAGCTTTGGTCTGTCGTCTTGCGCATGCCTAAGGAAGAGATTGGCTGCGATGAAAGCTTCCTGCAGATTGGTGGTGATTCCATTACCGCCATCCAGCTCGTTACTAATGCTCGTGAGGCTGGTATATCAATTGCGGTCAAGGATATCTTTGACGACCCTCGCCTTTCGAAGCTGGCCCTGGTAGCTGCAGCCAACTCTGATCACAGCAGTGTCTCCACGATAGTAGAGCCCTTTAGCCTCCTGGGAGAGCCCCTTACCAAGGATCTCGTCACAGAGGCTACCAAGGAGCAGTGCAATCTTTCTGGGGATGACCTACTTGATGATGCCTATCCCTGCACAAAGCTACAGGAAGGTCTCATGGCCCTTGCAATCAAGCAACCCGGATCATACATTGCCAAGTATGTGTATCAACTCCCCGACCACGTCGATGTTTCCAGATTCCGCACTGCCTGGGAGCGTACCGTCCAGAGCTGTGCCAACCTTCGCACACGCATGATCCTCGTCAACGGCATCACGATCCAAGTTTTGCTAAAGGATGACATTGCCTGGGATGATACCGTCAACACTTCCCTCGAGACCTATGCTCGCTCAACGCTCAATATAGAAATGGCCTATGCCCAGCGTCTGTGTCGCTATGCCCTCATTGAGGAAGAGACCGGTAACTACTTTGCTTTCAGCATCCACCACACCGTCTTTGATGGTTGGTCTCTTCCATTGGTAATGGGTACCTTGTCTGCGGCTTATTACGATCTTGAGCTTCCTTCTCTGCAGTCATATGCAGCTTTCGTCAAGTACACTAGTGAGCTCGATTACAGCGCCGCTTCAGACTATTGGAAGAAGCAGCTTCAAGGTGCCAAACGCGCAAGTTTCCCGGTACCTAGCGATAAATCAGGCCCATCTCAAACGCGTGTCGTCAACAAGACCATTGACTTCCCCAAGTCAAAGACGTCCATCACAAAGGCCTCTATTCTGCGCGCTGCTTGGGCTATCGTCTTAGCCCGCTACTCTGATAGCGATGATGTGTGCTTCGGCACCACAGTCTCTGGTCGTCATGCCAATGTGGCCGGTCTCGAGGCCATGCCAGGTCTGGTCGTCGCCACTGTTCCCGTTCGTATTCGTGTCGACAAGCAAAAGCCTCTTTCTGGCTTCCTTCAGGACGTTCAGACACAGGCCAATGACATGGTGGATTACGAACAATTTGGCATCCAGAACATCTCCAGACTTGGCTCCGATGCAAAGGATGCTTGCGACTTTACGTCTCTCTTGGCTATCCAGCCCGTGCAGCATATGAGTGCAGACAGCAGCAATCCTGCTGATCAGGGTGCCATCGTTATTCCTGCTGCTTCTCCCCATGTCAAAGCCGAGGACATGCTGCAAAACTATTTCTCTTACCCCCTGGTTATTCAGTGCCACCTCTTGGATAACCACGTCAACTTGGTTCTCGTCTATGACACTGATGTCCTTGAGGAGACACAGCTGAACGCCCTGATGCACCAGTTTGATCACGTTGTCCAACAGCTACTTGCCCAAGGCGACGAGCCATTAGGTGATGTCAGCATCTCAGGGCCTTGGGATCTTCAACAAGCTCTGCAGCTGAACAGCAAGAAACCCGACTTTGTTCACACATGTCTTCATGATATCTTCTCCCAGCATGCTTCGAGTTCCCCACACCACGAGGCCATCTTCTCATCCGAAGGCAGCCTTACCTACGGTGAACTTGACCACCTGACCGATATCCTCGCCACTCATCTGAGCTCTCTAGGCGCAGGCCCCGAAACAGTGGTGCCCTTCTGCTTCGAGAAATCGATGTGGGCGGTGATTGCGATCTTGTCGATCCTAAAGGCTGGCGCCGCGTTTGTGCCCCTTGATCCTTCGCATCCAACCAGCCGTCGCGAGGCATTGGTCAAGGAAGTCAGTGCTCGCGTGCTCATAGCTTCTTCTAGCGCCCTCACTTCATGCAAGGGAATGGCTGAGCACGTTGTTGAGCTGTCACCCAGTGTCATGGCTAGGCTTGCTGCCTCTGTAACCCCTAGGATCCTGCCAAAGGTTGGACCGAGGAACACGGCATATGTCCTGTTCACCTCTGGATCGACGGGCAAGCCCAAGGGCGTTGTTATGCAGCACGGCTCTTTCAGCTCGACTACCATTGGATATGGCAAGGTGTATAACCTGTCGCCGTTGTCGAGAGTTTTCCAATTCTCCAACTATATCTTTGATGGTAGCTTGGGCGAAATCTTTGGTCCATTGGCCTTTGGTGGAACGATTTGCATACCCAGTGAAGACGAACGCCTTGGTAGTGCCCCTGCCTTCATGGACACGGCAAAGGTCAACACGGCCATGCTGACCCCGTCCTTTGTGCGGACCTTTACACCCGACCAGGTGCCGCATCTCAAGACTCTTGTCCTTGGCGGCGAAGCTGCTTCCAAGAGCACTTTGGAGATGTGGGTTGACCGCGTCACTCTGTACAACGGATACGGACCAGCTGAAGCTTGCAACTACGCCGCTACACACGTTTTCAAATCGAGCTCCGAGTCTCCTCGTATTATCGGATCCGGATTCAACGGTGCCTGTTGGGTTGTTGAGCCCGATAACCGCAACATCCTCACGCCTATAGGCTGCACAGGCGAGCTAGTCCTTCAAGGTCACGCTCTGGCTCGCGGCTATCTCAATGACAAAGCGAAGACGGAGCAATCCTTTGTTAGCGAAATTGGTTCTCTTCCGCTTTCTCTTCTGCACGAGCCTAAGCGATTCTACCTCACAGGAGACTTGGTCCGCTATAATTCAAATGGTGAACTCGAATACCTGGGACGAAAGGACTCCCAGGTTAAGCTGCGTGGTCAGCGTCTGGAACTGGGTGAAATTGAATACAACATCACCCAGTCGCTCAAGAGCGTGCGAGACGTCGCCGTTGATGTCATCCACAAAGACACCGGTGACTTCCTAGTCGCCTTCATCTCGTTCTCTGACATCGCAAACGCCCAATGGGATGCGGATAGCCTGCTTCTGAACCTCCTCGCTGCGGATGAGTCCATGAGATCCCTGCTCGATACTCTAAGAGAGAGCCTGAAAGCCTCTCTACCAAGATACATGGTCCCAAGCATCATTCTTCCACTTCGCTGTATGCCTTTTATCACATCCATGAAGCTTGACAAGAAGCAGCTACTTTCTCTTGCCCACAGCCTCTCCATCGAGGACATCACTGCTTACTCGGCATCCAAGAGAGAAAAGGTCGAGCCTACGTCTGAGCTCGAATTCAAGCTCCGTGATCTGTGGGCACAAGTGCTCAAGCTCGAGGCTGGTGATATAGGACGCAACGATGCCTTCCTGGAGATTGGTGGTGACTCGATCTCAGCTATCCACCTGGTGACTGCCGCACAGCAAGCCGGAATCAGCATTACTGTGGCAAACATTTTTGCGGATTCTAGACTTTCTTCTCTTGCAGCTTCGGCAAAGGTTGGATATGTCGCCAAGAGTTTCGACGTGAAGCCCTTCAGCATGCTACCCGGTATCAACATCGAAGAGTTGACCACTTTGGCCCAAGCCAAATGCAATCTGCCGAATTACCTTGCCCTTGAGGATGCTTACCCTTGCACAAGCCTGCAAGAGGGTCTGATGGCAATTGCAATCAAGCAACCTGGATCCTACATCGCCAAGCACGTCTATCAGTTACCCGCTCATGTCGATGTTGCTCGCTTCAAGACCTCCTGGGAACGCACTGTCGAGGCTTGCAGCAACCTGCGCACTCGGATCATTCTTGTAGACAACAAGCACGTTCAAGTCGTTGTCAAGGATGACATTTCCTGGGACTCTGGCCTGGGTCACGACCTTGAGTCTTACATCCGCGCTTCTCAGAGCCTTGAGATGAAGTATGGATCGCGACTTTGCCGATATGCTCTTATCCAAGACGAGGAGACTGGCGACAACTTCTTCTCCCTCAGTGTGCACCACACAGTCTTCGATGGTTGGAGCTTGCCTCTGATCCTCGGCACACTGAATGCTTTCTACCGCGATGCTGAGGTTCCCGCCTTGCAGCCTTATTCTGGCTTTGTCAAGTACACTCTTGACCTTGACGAGAAGGCTGCTGTCAGCTATTGGACCAAGCAGCTCTCGGGAGCTAAGAAGGCGGCGTTCCCAGTCACCACGGACGTTATCGGTCCCGATTCTGTCAAGCCTGCCTCCCAGTTCTTGAACAAGGTCATTGAGTTCCCTCGCTCGACGAACTCATCCATCACCAAGGCGACTGTCCTTCGAACGGCATGGGCCATTGTTCTAGCCCGCTACTCCGACTCAGACGACATCTGCTTCGGTACAACTGTGTCTGGCCGCCATGCTTCCGTCCCTGGCCTTGAAGCTACTACAGGTCTAGTCGTTGCTACTGTGCCTGTCCGCGTCCGCCTTGACACACAGCAGTCGGTAGCCAGACTCCTCCATGACGTGCAGATCCAAGCCTCGGAAATGGTTGAGTATGAACAATTTGGCCTCCAGAATATCTCCAAGATGGGCGCCGAATTCAAGGATGCCGTTGACTTCAGCAGTTTGTTGGCCGTTCAGCCTATCCAGCACATTGGATCAACTGGCGACAGCTCCGAGGAGGCCCTCTTGGTCTCTGCCGATTCCGAACTCCTTCGCGCGGAAGAGATGCTGCAGAACTACTTCAACTACCCTCTGGTCGTTCAGTGTCACGTATACGATGACATGGTCAACTTGATGTTCATCTATGACCCCAGCGTCTTGTCTGAGCACCAACTCCAGGCCATCTCACAACAGTACGACCATGTTGTGCAGCAGCTGCTGACGCAGAGCGAAGAAACTCTCAGCACCTTGTCCATTGCAGGCTCTTGGGATCTTCAGCAAGTCCTCGGCTGGAATGCCAGCGCTCCAGAATTTATCGAGGCCTGTGTCCACGATTTGATTTCCGACAATGCCCAGCGCAATCCGGACCATGAAGCCATCTTTTCGTCCGAAGGTAGCATGACTTATGCTGCTCTTGACCGGTTAACCGACGTCTTAGCTAGCCATCTTTGCCAGCTGGGCGTTGGTCCAGAGACAATTGTTCCGTTCTGCTTCGAAAAGTCCATGTGGGCAGTCGTTGCGATTGTTGGTATCCTCAAGGCGGGAGGCGTTTTTGTTCCCCTGGACCCCTCGCATCCGATCAACCGCCGCGAGGCCCTCGTCATGGAAGTCGGCGCCCAGATCATCATTGCATCCGCGTCAGCCGCTGCCTCATGCGCTGGCATGGCTCCTCGCATTGTCGAGCTTTCGTCCGACTTCATGGCTCGTCTATCTGCTCCCAGCCAGACCCTCGTCGAACCCAGGCGCCCCAGCCCATCAAATGCAGCCTATGTGCTGTTTACTTCTGGCTCAACCGGCAAACCAAAGGGTGTGGTCATGGAACACTCTGCTCTGACAACAAGCACCATCGGCTACGGCCGCGTCTACGAGCTCAGCCCTGCGTCCCGCGTGTTCCAGTTTTCCAACTACATCTTTGACGGCAGCTTGGGTGAGATTCTCGCAACCTTGACCTTTGGCGGTACCGTCTGTATTCCAGACGAAGTCGAACGTCTGCAGGATGCGCCAGGCTTCGTACGCAAGGCTCGAATCAACACGGCCATGTTGACGCCTTCCTTTGTCCGCACGTTTACGCCTGACCAGGTTCCGAGTCTCAAGACGTTGGTACTTGGTGGTGAGCCTGCTGGTAGGGACATACTTGATGCTTGGTGCGGTCGCGTGAAACTCATCAACGGTTATGGACCTGCGGAGGCCTGTAACTACGCGACATGGCACCCATTCTCCTCCAGTCAAGACTCACCTCGTGTCATCGGAAAGGCGTTTAACAGTTCTTGCTGGGTTGTCGAGCCTCACGACCATCACGTACTGACTCCAGTCGGATGCGTTGGTGAACTCGCCATCCAAGGCCATGTCCTTGCCCGCGGATACATCAATGATTCAGAGAGAACCAGGAGCTCATTCGTTACCGAGATCGCTTCCCTGTCGTCAGTCATCGCTGGTCCTCAGCGCTTCTACTTAACTGGTGATCTGGTGAGATACTGCAGCGATGGCTCCCTCGAATATCTCGGCCGTAAGGACACTCAAGTCAAGCTTCGTGGCCAACGTATCGAGCTCGGCGAAGTTGAATACCATGTCCAGCGAGCTCTTCCCGATATTGAGCATGCCGCTGTGGACATCATCACTCGAGAAGCAGGACAAGCCCTCGTTGCCTTTGTGTCATTTGCAGGCACTTACGACGACGACGAGACTACCAGCTTCTCTGATAACCTCATCCAGCCAAGTGACAGTCTCCGTGCCGCCATCGTTGCTCTCCTCGACAACCTCAAGGCTGTGCTCCCTGCTTTCATGATGCCTAGCCTTGTCTTACCCGTTCGGAACATGCCATTCATCACGTCGATGAAGCTCGATAGGAAGCAACTGCGAACTCTCGCAAGCTCCCTGTCTGCCGAGGAGCTCGCCACGTTTGCTCCCAGCAAAGCAGACAAGGTCGAACCGACAACTGACATGGAATTCAAGCTGCGCGACCTCTGGGCCCAAATCCTTGGAATCCCAGCAGAAGACATTGGCAAAAACGACAGCTTTTTGCAAATCGGAGGTGACTCCATTTCAGCCATTCACTTGGTCACCCTGGCTCAAGAGCATGGCGTCTCACTCACCGTGGCTACCATCTTTGCCGATCCCAGACTGTCTTCAGTTGCTGCATCGGCCCACCTGGGTGACGTTAGTGATGCCTACGAGGCTGAACCCTTCAGCATGATTCAGCCTTCTGAGAGCGATGCCATCACTCGCGAGATTGAGCAGCAGTGCAACCTCTCTGCTGGTCAGTCGATTGAGGATGCATACCCAACAACCAAGCTTCAGGAAGGCCTCATGGCTTTGTCAGTCAAGCAGCCGGGCTCTTACACAGCCCGCTATGTGTACCGTCTTCCTGATCACGTCGACATTGAGCGATTCAAGGCAGCTTGGGACAAGACGGTTGAGGTCTGCCACAACCTTCGAACATCCATCGTTCTCGTTGGCTACACCACTATCCAAGCCGTCATCAAGGACACTTCAAAGTCACTGTGGGAGCCTACCACGGGCGTTTCGCTGCAGTCCTACATGAAGAACGCGATCGGATCTTTCAACATGGGCTATGGCTCTCGTCTCTGCCGCTATGCTCTGATTGAAGATGGCGGCAGCACTTATTTTGCCTGGCACATTCACCACTCGGTGTATGATGGTTGGACTCACCCGCTCATCATGGGCACACTCTACGCCGCTTACTTTGGCACTGAAATGCCAACTCTGCAGCCTTTTGCCCGCTTCGTGAAATACACGACGAGCATCGATCAACACGAGGCTGCAGCATACTGGAGACGCCAACTCCACGATGCCAGACCGGCTTCATTCCCTGCCGTTGACCAGCAGCTGACTGCTTCGAAGGCCAAGGCCGATGTGACGCGGATATTGAGAAAGACTGTCGACTTCCCACGCCTGACAAACTCCTCCATCACCAAGGCCACAATTATGAGGGCAGCATGGTCCATCGTCTTGGCGCAATACTGCGGTGTCGACGACGTGTGCTTCGGCACTACACTCTCAGGCCGCCACGCGCCAGTTCCTGGATTGGATTCTATGCCTGGTCCTATGCTTGCCACTGTTCCTGTCCGAATCCGTCTGGATCAAGGCCAGCCAACGTCGCGGTTCTTGCAAGACGTCCAGACTCAGGCCTCGGAGATGGTCGCCTATGAGCAGTTCGGTCTCCAGAACATCGCAACACTGAGTCCCGAGGCCAAGCAAGCATGCGACTTTTCAAGCTTGCTCGTCATCCAACCTGCTCAGCAGCAGATTGCGGACGACAAGTCCACGGCCGACACGGACATCATCCTACTGCCCGGCGATTCTGAGAGCTCTGCCGAGGAATCGATGCAGAACTTTGCCAACTATCCCCTGGTCCTTCAAATTGCCATCATGGATAGCCACATCGAGCTGCTATTGATCTACGACTCGAATGCTCTGACCGAATTCCACGCCACAGCCATCTCTGAGCAATTCAGCAACGTTGCCAGGCAGCTCGTCGCCCAAGACGAGACGTCGATTGGCGATGTCAAGGTAGCTGGTTCATGGGACCTCCAGAAGCAGCTCGAGTGGAACCACGAAATCTATGGCCCTTCAGACACCACTCTCCACGATCTCTTCTCGGAGCAAGCTGCTCGCAGACCTGCTCACCAGGCCTTGTACAGTAGCGAAGGAAGCATGACATACAGCAAGCTTGATCGAGTGACAACTCAGCTTGCAGTCTACCTCAGCAGTCTCGGTGTTCGACCCGAGACCATCGTGCCGTTCTGCTTCGAGAAGTCGATCTGGGCCATTGTCGCGATGATGGGTATTCTCAAAGCTGGTGGTGTCTTCATGCCCCTGGATCCGTCCTACCCAGCAAGCAGGCGCCAGGCCTTGATCGACGAAGTCAACGCCCAGTTCATGATTGGGTCACCGACAACCGCCCGAGACTCTCAGGGCATGGTTCGAAACATGATTGAGCTGTCGCCGTCTCTGATTTCCTTCGTTTCTACAATCGATATCGCCGACCAGTCGTTCGTCAAGTCGGGTCCCAACAATGCCGCCTATGTCCTCTTCACATCCGGTTCAACCGGTAAGCCAAAGGGCGTCATCGTCGACCACAAGGCCATCTCCGCAGCGCTCCTCAGACAACGCGAGGCCTTTTCATTCAACGACGACACCAGGACGCTGCAATTCGCCAACTTCGTCTTCGACGCTTGTATCGCCGAAATCTTCACTGCGCTGGTGGTCGGTGCTACCGTTTGCGTGCCCACAGAGCACGAACGTGTTCACGACACTGCGGCTTTCATCCGTGAGGCTCGTGTCAACCACGCCTTCTTGACTCCAACGTTCATCAAGACTCTCTCTCCGGAGCAGATTCCCGATATGAAGACTGTCATCCTCATGGGTGAAGCGCCCTCTCAAGAAATCATCGACACCTGGGCCAACCAGATTGACCTTCACAACGGCTATGGTCCGGCAGAGGGTTGCGTCGGGTCGACGAACAACACGTATTCGTCGTCAGTCAAGGTATCAGTTACCAACGTCGGCCGCAGCTTCACCCATGGCCTCTGGATCGTCGATCCCGATGACCATAACCGCCTCATGCCTATCGGTTGCGTTGGTGAGTTGCTGCTGCAGGGTTCATCTCTAGCACGAGGCTACATCAACGACAAGGAGAAGTCGAGACAGTCATTCGTCGAAGAAGTAGAATGGCTGCCGTCGAATATCAACGTTGGTGAACGCCGCTTCTACAAGACCGGTGACTTGGTTCGCTACACTCCAGATGGATCAATCGAGTATGTCAGCCGAAAGGACACTCAAGTCAAGATCCGCGGCCAGCGCATCGAGCTCGGCGAAATCGAGTACCACGTCAAACGCTCCAATGCCTCCATTGAACACGTTGTCGTCGACATCACTCGAAAGGCCGGCCGCGAATCTCTCCTCGCGTTTGTGTGCTTCAGCTCGCATCAAGAGAAGGAGAGCGCTTCCAAGGAGACTCGTCTCACGGAGCTCACCAGCGAACTCCGTGACCTGTTCTCCGACATTGCTACCACCATCGCCTCTACCCTCCCAAGCCACATGGTGCCCAAGTATCTTATCCCCGTCGACCACATGCCTCACAACGCTGCCGGCAAGTTAGACCGAAAGATGCTTCTCGCGTCCATTGCCAACCTTACGCCGGACGATCTTTCAAAGTACCTCGCCGGCCAGCGCTTGCCCTTCCGCGACTGCTCTACCGATCTTGAGTTCTGGCTCCGTAACCAATGGGCCTCTACGCTTGACCTTCCTGCGGAGACCATCGGCTTGGATGACAACTTCTATAGCCTCGGCGGTGATTCTATCCGCATTGTCACCATTTCCAAGGCTATCCTTAATCAGTATGGTGTTTCGCTCGGAATGTCTCTGCTCAACTCGAAGCATACCACGATTGCAAACATGGCCAAGCACATCGACAGCGAACGCAGCGGACAAGACGGTGAAGAACTAGGAGCCGTCGATATCAACGGCGAGATTTCTTCTCTCACGCGCTCTGTTCTGACTTCTGGTGATCTTAATACCGCTGTCAACCCCAAGACCGAGCTGCCTGAGCAAGCCATCGTCTTCCTGACTGGTGCCACTGGCTTCCTTGGTCAGGAGATTCTCAGACAGCTCCTCTGCAACGAGTCCATCGCATCTATCATCGCCCTCGTACGATCCAAGTCTGCCGACCACGGCATGGACCGCATCCGCGACACTGCAAAGATTGCCGGCTGGTGGCGCGAAGAATACACGAGCAAGATTGAGATTTGGCGTGGCGACTTGGGCAAGAAGCGCATGGGCTTGAGCAGTTCGCAATGGGCTCGCCTGGCCGGCCAGACAAACCACAACATCGATGCCATCATCCACAACGGTGCCATTGTCAACTGGAACGCCGACTACGACAAGATGCGTGCCGCCAACGTTGATTCCACAGTGGATCTCCTCAAAGCTACCGTCACCTCACCCGCCTCCCCCAAGTTCGTCTTCGTCTCCGGAGGTATCAAGTCCGATCCCACCGCCGACCGCACTGCTCTGGGCCAGTATCTCAACAACTCCACTGGTTACATCCAGACCAAGTTCGTCTCCGAGGGGATCATCCAGGAGGTCATCAAGACTCTCCCGACTGACCAAAACCGCATTTCCACGCTCAAGCCCGGTCGCATCATTGGATCTCCCGAGACTGGTGTGGCCAACGTAGACGACGTGCTGTGGCGAATTGTTTCCACTGCCGCTTCTCTTGGAGTCTATCCTGCTGAGCCCGAGGATCATTGGGTCTACATCTCCGACGTCGACACCGTGGCATCGTCCGTGCTCAGCCAACTCTACACAAAGGAGGGCATTGCTCCCTACGTCAGTGTCACGGGCGGCATGCCGGCAACAGTCTTCTGGGATCTCATCAACAAGGAGCTCGACGTTCCCTGCGAGCCTCTTCCTTTGGGTGAATGGACTCACCGCGCCTTGGAATCGATGAACCAAGTCGGTGACAAGCATCCTCTATGGCCGGTGCAGCACTTCCTTGGCAACCTTGGCTCTCCTCGGTCTGCTCAAGACATTGAGGTTGAGGGCAGTGAGCACGAGCAGTGGCATATGGCTGTTAAGATGAGCATGCGCTATCTCATCAAGGTCGGCTTCATTCAGACGTCGACTGATGGCTTCGCGAAGCCTCGTCGGGCGGACACTTTCCAGCGTCATGGTTGAGGATTCGAGTCTGGGTATTGGGTCTTTTAGTCTTTCTTGACCTTGTCTTTCCATTTCCTTCCCTGTATTTTCACACTGTTTCTATTCCTGTTTGTTTCACTTGTTTTCATTCTTGAATCTCTCATTTGGTACATCTAATTCCTTTCCATGAGTCTCAACACTCGGCAATTTCCTTTCATTACTTTGCATATAGTCCACTGCATACTGGGTTCTCAACAACCCATAGGCTCTTAGTCTAGTCACATTCAATCATATTGTTCACATAACATGCTGTGGGCATACGTGCCCCTAAGGTTGAATACATGATCAATTCCAGTGATATACAATTCCGTACAAGTTCCCCGATACGATCAGTCTGACGATTCCAATATACCCTCTTCAACAACAACCACCTTGACCTTCATGCCCCAGGGATCCTCCTTTCCGATCCAATGCTTCTTTTTTCCAACCTTTTGAATCCGCTTGACATTGTCCTCCAGCGCATGCTTGAGCTTTGCGGGATCGTGCTTCTTCTTCTGCACCGACAACGTCAAAATCAAGCCCTCCTTATTCTTCTTCTTGCCCAACGTCCATGACCATTCGGAGGAAAAGACAACCCGGGGCTTTGCGGTGTCGATGTCGCCGGACGCATACAACCGCGTAATCAGGTATCCGACTCTACCCAGATACGCAGTCCACCACACCTCCTCCGGCGTTATGAGAGATCGCAGAGCCTCGCGGAATTCCACCTCTCGCGGCGGTAGTTCGCCTCGGTATCGCGATTCGAGCATCAACGCGAGTCGGGCGCGGTCCTGATGGGACACTCCATGGGTTGAGGACATCATTCCCACACTTGTTGAATAGAGCGCAGCTGTCGATGCCGTCTCCTTGGACATGAACATGTGAACGTACAGCACATTGGCGAACGAGTTGATCACATGTTCTCCGAATTCATCCGGAAACTTCTTCGTCTCGTGCCTCGACGGCTTCGGAATCGCCCGCTTGAGCAGCTCTTGGATGCTGCGATAGGACGTCGGCGCGAGATTCTGCGTTGCCACCTCCAACGGCGACAGTTGTCTGATCTCGGGCGGCAGAGTGCGGAAGAGGTACCCTTCTCGCACACCCCCCTGGCAAAAGTGAGCCTCCCTGATCCCGTGGGGAATGGCTTCGGCCAGGACGTTGACCAAGAATGCCACTGCGGGAACCTGTGAGCGACGGCGGTCCGAGACCCGGAAGACGTCCTTTGCCGCCTTTGCAATATTCTTGACCGTTTCTGTATCTTCGAATTGGTCTCGTCCGACCGTATACCCATTAATGATGGAGATGGGATAGTGCTTGTCGTGGGTCTGGTTGAGATACAGCAGCAGATAGCCCCAGCCGCGGAATCCCCCTCCTGACAGATAGATGCGATAGCCTCCCTCCCGCTCGGCCTTTTCAAGCATGCTGTCCGGGATATGTAAATGTTTGTACGCGGACCTGAAGTTCTCAATCATCTCCTGGCGGAATTGTGCGACGGCGGCTTCTCCATCCTCCTTCTTCTTCCCTTTTCGCAACTCGCGAAGCTGTCTCGATAGAGCCGCCGCTCCATACGGAAAGCTGAAGCTGCCCATGGGACTGATTCTGATGTACCCTCCCTGGCTGATCATCCAGGTGATCTGCGTACTGCCTCCTCCCAAGTCCATCACGAGGCCAGACAAAGTATCAAAGCCGCTCGCGATACCCAACGCTCCGACTTGACCCTCGACATCGCTGGCTAGCACTTCAACAGACAGGCCGGTCTGTTTCTTGATAGTCTCCAGGAATTTGGTTGCATTGATGGCCTTGCGTGTTGCCTCTGTTGCGACGACATGGATATTCTTCCTCTCGACTCCCATGTCGCCGCACACGATGAGAAAGCCGTTAAAGACTGACACAATGTGATCGATAACATGATCCGGAATAGGGGTTTGCTCCCCGGTTTCCGGATCAAACTGCGAGTCGTAAAGCGATATGCCGGCTCGGTAAGCCAGCACCGTCGGCAGGATACGCGCCCTATCAGGAGACAGGTCCGTGATGGAGAATCGAATTCCATTACTGGTTGTGCCATCGTCTTTGTTAGCAATAAGAGCACCTGGAAGCGATTAGTTGGCTTGTTAGAATAGCTCGCCTTCCCATGTCCACGACGCCGACCAGCTTGTCTCGACGCCCCTCCCAAGGCGGACGAGGCCCGTCGCCTTCTCTGGAGGTCTTTGTAGATATCGCAGGCGTCATAAAGGCTCCATCTGCTCCATCAGCGTCCTCAGACTCGGAGCCGATTGCGAGATCTTCAAAGTCCGAGAGGTCCATGATAGTCCTTGGCCTTGACACAGCTATTGATCTTTAGATGGAACCAGCCAGTGCATCCGATCTACGCGCTCCGACCGTTGGAGGATCGCGTCCTCTTATAAACAGAGCTGAGAAGTTGGAACTCTATTTCTATCGGGTTTTCAGTGGTTTCAAGCCTTCGTGACGTCACATCAAGCGGTGAGAAGTATGAATATACTGCATCCATCACCTGGGTCGTGATATCATAATGATCTTCAAAGCCCTGTCCGAATCCATCACGCGATTTGTCTCAAATGCAGGCACATTATCAAGACGATGACAACCCGCGTTTTCCGACGCGGTGCAATTGGTCATCTCGTTATTGCAACTCCAATTAAACAACAAGAGTTCAATGAAGCTTTCGTCAACGGAAGCAGCTTCTGGTAATCGCTATTGCGGGCTGCGGGCAGAGATCCATGGATTTCTCTAAACAACGCCGCATTCAGCCTCGCTGAGAGCTTTAACCAATAGCACGTTGGACAAATCAGTGAGTGGCGATGACCCGTCGAGACTTAGCATAGAGAAACCACAGTTCTCTCATAATATTGGAATGTGAAAGAACCCAAAGAAACTCGATGCGCACGCCGCTTCAATACTTCAGTTTATCCACAACCATCGCGTTTCATTGCGATGTTTGGCTTCACGATGCTCCTCACGATACACAGATCCATACGATGAGACAATGCTACCCTATGATCTACAACCTCAGAATAAATGGCAGCTCCTCCCTTCGTCCCCAGATATCTGACTCTACCAACTCCTATCCTCAATCAGGATGTAGATCGGCATTTTCCTCACTTGCCGCGCTCCGATGCGTGCCGGCGAGAGCTGCGGGAGGTGATCGAATTGCTCACGCCAGGCAGCTACTCGAATCTACTCCTCGTCTTTGTCCCCCTAGGAATAGCCTATGGTATCAAGGATAAATCCCCGGAGCTCATCTTCTGGTTCAACTTCCTGGCCATCATCCCGCTTTCAAAGTTGAATCTTCTCAAGATTTGCCGGCTGTCGGCCGTGTTGGGTCCTACGGCAGGCGGTTGTCTGCATGCAATTCTTGATAATGCACCTTTGTTAATCGTACGCAGTGCCTGGTGAGGTTGATAGACTTGAGCAAGGGCTTACTGAGAGGCCACATGTAGGTAGGCATCGCCGCTATTCAGCACGGCGCGGCTCATATAGCACAATCCTGCATCATGGGCAGTGTTCTGGCCAATCTTCTTCTCGTAAGTCACAAACATCGCCCTGTACGACTGCATGTCTAACGCAGTATCATTACGGCAAAAGGTAGTGGGATGGTGCTTCCTGGTCGGAAGCATTCGTCACAGAGAGCTGATATTCAACGCGACTTTCGCATCGACGACATCTTCTCTCATGATGGTCGCCTCCACCTCCCTCGTCGTCCCCTCTGCGATTTCCGAAGTCCATTGCTCGGTTAACCCAGACTGTGAGGACAGACTGGTGAGAATGTCGCACTCCGCCTCCCTGGCCCTCCTGTTCCTGTTCGTTGTATACCAGCACTATCGATGGAGGTCTCACCGACAACTATTGGAAGCTACAGCGCCTGAACGAGTCGACAGATCCTGTACAAGTCGTGTCCTGCTAGGCATCGTCGAGGCCTTGCTCCTCGTCACCGTCTTGGGCATGGCTTCGCTGTCAGCCTACTTTCTCATGCGCACCATGAGCTCAGTCACAGATTCCGAATTTCTCAGCAAGAGAGTAGTCAGCTTCGCCCTTTTGCCTTTGGCTTTAGATGGACCAGCTCGGATCGAAGCCATCGCAGCTGCGTACAACAACCACACGACGACTGCTCTCGAATTCGCCATCGGTCGGAGCATGAATGTGGCTCTCTTTATCACACCGACATTGGTCCTCTTCTCGTGGGCCGCGCAGCCTAGCCACCCCATGACTTTGCATTTCCCGACTCTGGAGACGATTTCCATCTTCCTGGGGACGTTACTCGTGGCTGAACTATGTCGAGATGGCAAAAGTGATTTTCTGGAGGGCGCCATGTGTCTTGTCACGTCAGTCATCTGCGAAGTATTGCCCATCATTGAGGCTGCAGCTTACCGTTTGCATAGGTACGTGATACTATCCTTCTCCTTCTAGTGGGAACGAAAGACTGTCTGAAATCACGTCGACACGGTGAGTATGCTCCGGATGCACATTCATTGACACGTATATGCTTTTACGGTTGAGAAGGCTGGGAACATGACATTTGGGAAGCCAACCGCTTCAATCCACAGCTGCTCCGTACTCGTACATGCATCATCATCATTCTTTCAAAGCAAGGCTCGTAGCTCCTACGGAGGCGTGTTCCCCGGTTTCGTTGCTCCGCTGTGGAACTCTACATAGTTGGTGGCGTCAATTCAGGAGTCCGTCGCAATGGGGCCGAGCTCAAAGAAACTTGTCGTTTAGAAGGGAGCAAGAGGTGCTAGAAATTCGGTGCAAGCTGTGGCAGCATTGTCGACGTACACCGCGGCTGTCAACGGCTGTCCACGGCTTTCGGAGGGCAATTAATTGATGTATGAAAGGCTCGATCTTCATTCTTACACTCACCACTCAATCAGAGAGAGCCCCTTCTAAGAATGATCGTTTGAGATAGCCAATTGCAGCCTGAGGTGTAGCCTTGGGTATGCTGCGCACCAGACTGGTGAACAACAGACGCCAGCTACGTATAGGCAGAGAGACGGAGAATTGTCAGACGGATCGTATGATCTGTCCGTTCCTTATCTACAATATCACACAGACCGCAGGTGCAGGTACAAGCATGCAAATGGACCCTCTCGGGAGAATGCATGAAAGGTGCTGACTGACAAGACGGGCTGAGGTCTGAATATTCGGCAACATCCGGTTCACGCCACACAGAACGAGGCATTTGTTCTCCTCTGGTCGCACAGCACGCACGCTTGAACAGCCTCACTTGTTCATGAGCTACTAATTCAAGTCTTCCCCAGCCTCTGGCCCATAATCTGGGTAGAGTTAATCGAGTTCTCCGTCCACAGAGTTGGGGAAACCTGGGGAAGACTGAAGGGGGACCGCTTTGGAGGCGGTGGAATCACCAGCTGTTTGGCACGACTGCACGAGTAATGTAGTTGTCGAGCTTCTGGAACCTTTCCTCGTCCGACGAACGGTCCGTCATGTGAACCGTGATGGCGGGCAACGGAACCCCAAGTGGCTGACGGCCGGTTTTCCGTCTCCTTTTGGCGCCCGACGAGTAGCCGGGCTTACTGTAGAATCCATGGAGAACGCTCGGCCGGCGGCTTTCATCGGCTTGTTTGGCGAACTGCTTGTTGCTTTGATTGATTGCTCGATGCGAGCCGTTAATGAGAATTGCGCAGCTTTGGAGAATCGGAGTGTTGTGGAGTTTGTCTACCGCGAGTTTGCTTCTCGCTCCCGGCGCTCCTATCCCTTGCTTGTGTTCGTAGACTCAATTTGCATGCAGTTCCCAGTGTCCCGCGGATGAGGCTTACCGCAAAGAGACTGCTGCCAATTATCGTATTAGCATCATGTCAACCAGGTCCAAGCCTAAGTCAACGAAACACTCCGGTAGCATCAAGCAGAATCACAAAGAACGAGCCGCTGCTTCTCTCTCGTTTCCAGCCCGTTCTGCCGTACCTGCTAGCGGATGGCACGATCCTCAAGTGCTCACGAGCAGTGACCATCTTTGTACGTAAAAGCTGAAGGGTGGATGTTGCGCGCAACTG
The DNA here is from genome assembly GCF_004382785.1 of Trichoderma ghanense. Taxonomy (NCBI): domain Eukaryota; kingdom Fungi; phylum Ascomycota; class Sordariomycetes; order Hypocreales; family Hypocreaceae; genus Trichoderma; species Trichoderma ghanense. The sequence continues at coordinate 712,289 of NW_027395671.1, forward strand.
AATCGTGTCTCCCTCAACCCCAGTCGACTAATCCTTCCCACGCCTCCACTTCCCCATCCTCGGTTGCAAAGACAGGCGGAAAAAAGATAAGGATTTACAGCCTCTCGTGTCTGTGGAGATGCGCAGGCTCGTCCAGAAGTATGTAATGTTTTTGGTATCTGTACGCGTCTGGGATGAAGCTCTCTCATGCAAAGGAGACAAGCGCTAATGCGCCCAGATGCAGGCACAGGAGCGTCAAAGTGTCATTGAAGAGGCTTCTCATCTTCTTTTCTCCAAATAGGCGCATTCTGGAATATTCCCGCTCCAGTTAGCCTCGAGTTTGCCTTTGAGGCGGGACAAATAAGGAGACGGGAGGAGAAAAAGCGGCTTGATCAAGCCTTGAGCTCGGATAAGCAAGTTGGGGCTCGGGGGCTTGAACGCGGACGCCACTTTATGTAGTCGGTATGTACTCGGACACCGCAACCTTGCCGCTTTTTCAGGTGGAGAGAGAGGATGAATATATTTCAGGGACACGATGAGCTGCGGCTGTCTATGCGGAACACTGATACGGGCTGAGCAACAGAGATACCAAGGGAGACCAGCCTTATCTTGAACCCAAATCTTTCTCAGCTTGAGGCCGCGTTATCAGGCTCCATTCTCGTGATAACCAGCTCCGTAGCAGATCCTTAGACCGGACGGCTTTTCCTCCAACAAGTATCAGTACCTCCACTCCAACCATCTTGTGCCTTAAACCCTGTCCCCTCCCCGCAGCAAACCAAGCTGAAAACAGCCAAAGAGGCGTCAATGTGCCGGGGATCTTCTCTTTAGGGCGCCTTTAGGGCCTTGGAGACGCTTGGAGCAGGCGATAAACGGCCTTCTTCCTGGGAGGAACAAGCCAGGGATATCTATAAAGGCAGACCCTGCTGTCTCACTCTTTTTCTCTTCCCCTCTCCGTTCTGCTCCAAGTCTCTCCTGTCCTGTCTCATCTTTGTCTCATCAGCCGCGATTGATCATGGAGAAAAAAGGCAGCTCCGGCCCCGACGAGGCCTTCGACATCAACATCGAGTCCGCCAGGCAGGGCGAGACCACCGACTTCACGTTTGCCCACGATGGAGAGCAGCTCAAGCGAGGCCTCAAGAGTCGGCACTTGCAGTTCCTGGCCCTTGGAGGAGCCATTGGAACCGGTCTGTTCGTCGGATCCGGTGGCATTCTGGCGGATACCGGGCCTGCGCCGCTCTTCATGGCATACCTCTCCATGTCCATGATCGTCTACATCGTCATGAACGTTCTCGCTGAAATGACCGTCTACCTGCCCTTCCGAGGCGTCACCATTCCCTACTACGTCAGCCGCTTCGTCGATCCCAGCCTCGGCTTCGCTGCGGGCTGGAATTACTGGTACGCTTACACGATGCTGGTCGCCGCCGAAGCCTCGGCAGCTGCCATTGTCCTGGATTACTGGAAAGCCCACGTCAACGTTGCTGTCTGGATCGCCATTGTCCTCATTGTTCTGCTGGCGCTCAACTTGTTTGCCGCTGCCATCTTTGGCGAAGCCGAGTTTATTTTCGCTTCGATCAAGCTGATTGCCCTGTTTGTTCTTTGCATCATCGGCCTTGTCTTGTTCTTCGGCGGTGGCCCAAATCAGCATCACATCCTCGGCTTTCACTACTGGAATGACCCGGGCGCTTTTGTGGAATACAATGCAAAGGGAAACACGGGCAAATTTTTGGGCTACTGGCACGCCTTTGTCAAGGCCGGTATGTCTGATCAACCCCCATTGACTCGTTTCGCCGCATGTGAAGCTGACATGGCTCTTGTACAGGATTTGCCTTCATCACCAGCCCCGAACTCATCGCCATCGCCGCCGGAGAGGCCGTTTCTCCCCGCCGAAATCTGAAGAAGGCAGCCCGCCGATTCACCTTCCGCCTGGCCCTGTTCTACGGCGTCTCGTCTCTCATCATTGGCATCATTGTCCCTTCAAACGACCCTAGACTGCTGGGAGCCTCCAACGCCAGCGCCTCGCCCTTCGTCATCGGCATCCAGAACGCAGGCATTCCCGTCCTGAACCACATCATCAACGCCGTCATCCTCACCTCCGCCTGGTCTGCCGGAAACTCGTTCCTCTACTCCGCCAGCCGAGTGCTGTACTCCATGGCCATCAACGGCCAGGCTCCCAAGTGGTTCGCTCTCACCAACCGCCTGGGTGTCCCATGGGTTGCCGTTCTCTTCACCTGGACCTTCTCCCTCCTCGCTTTCCTCAACGTCAACAACTCCGGCGCCACCGTCTTCAACTGGTTCGTCAACATCTCGACCATTTCTGGTTTCCTGGCCTGGATCATCATCATGATTACCTACCTTCGCTTTCGCAAGGCCATCTTCTTCAACAACCTCTGGGGAGAGATGCCGTACAAGACGCCCCTGCAGCCATATGGCACCTATGCCGCGCTCTTCATCATTTCCATCCTCACCCTCACTAATGGCTTCCAAATCTTCATCGGCGATAACTGGAACGTGAACGACTTCCTTGCCGCCTACATTACACTGCCCATCTTTCTCGTGCTGTATTTCGGCCACAAGATCTGGAAGCGGACGCCCTTCTGCATCAAGACGTCTGAAGTGGACGTCATCACGGGCAAGAAGGAGATGGACGAGATGGAGGCAATGGACCAGCCACCTGTTCCCAGGAACCGGCTGGAGAGGGTATGGTTCTGGCTGGCGTAGACAGGTTGAGAGACGATTGTTGTTTTGATGTTCTATTGGATTATTGTATATAAAAGCGATCTGAAAAGCAGCGGAGAGGCGACAACATGTCTCTGCCTTGAATACCTCCGCAGTTACGATGCAAATGAGAGTTAATGTTAATGACGTTCTGTAAGTTTGTTTCTGATGTGACCGTAATAAGGAGTATTAGGAATCAGGATCGGCTTCCTGGATCTTGAGATCCCGGAGATTATAAATTCGGCAGCTCAAGACAGCGCCTGAGTTCCGGATCCGGATATTGCTCAAATTCAGCCCGCATGGGCAACTTGTACCAGCTCAGCGGCTGACCGAGATTGATCCTTTTTTGGCAAATGCTGCAAGATTTACTGCTTACGTAGACTCATTCACAAGGCCGAAACGGGAAATGATTGCATGTCGAGTTGCATTATGAACAGTTCAAGTAGCCTATTGCTGGCTATGAGGACCGGAGTAAACGCTGTGATGCTTCAACCATTTCTCTAATGATACTTAAGAATTCATTTCTAATATCGCCGCTTGTGTTGTTCTAAAGTCCTGGTAAAACGTACTCTGCGGCAGTGCTGATCGAATCGAATGCTTCATGTGATCGTTCGGGTTTCCTATAAATAGTCCCCAAAGTCCTTTCACCATGAACATCTCAATACTCTGGGCGAATAGTTCAACATCGTCGTCAACTTGCACCTCATCAAATTGACCCTGAAACACTCCTCTCCTCTGTAGCTAGGCAAAATGTCTACTCCTTTCGAATCCCAAGTCCTCGAGGCCAACGCCAAGTACGCCAGCACCTACAAGCACAGCGGCCTCGAATGCCCTCCCCTGCGTAAAGCAGTCATAGGTAAGCTCCTCCGCTCCTATCAAGCTGTCTCACATCCAATCTAATCTAACCTTCATCTCAGTCACATGCATGGACTGTCGTCTCGACCCAAAATCCGCCTACGGCTTCGAACTAGGCGAAGTCACCACCATCCGCAACGCAGGCGCCTCCGGCCGCGACGCCGCTCGCTCCGTCTTACTCGTGACTCATGTTCTCGGCGCCGAAGAAGTCCTTCTCATCAAGCATACTCGCTGCGGACTCTTGGGCGTCCCAAAGGAGGTTGTGCACGGTATCTTAAAGAAGAACCTGGGATTGGCCGAGTCGAAGGAGGTGGATGGCTTTGAGGTGCTTACTTTCTTTGATCTGGAGAAGACTACGAGGGAGGAAGTCGAGTATCTTCGCAATCATCCTCTTGCGTGGAAGAAGGTGCGCGTGACGGGGTGGATTCATGATACTGATACGGGTGTTTTGAGAAAGGTCGTGGAGTAGATGCAGGTTGGAGTTATAACAATGAATTAGCCAACGATACACAAGATGATACAGCTATAGAAGCTGTACAGCTCGAAGTTCCTGTTCGATTGTTTTGGAGTGTCGCTCAGCCATTGATAGACAATGGCGATATCATGGTGTCACTCAAGGGTAGGACATCGGCCACATCGTGTATGCGGACCATACTTAGATACCTATATACGTTATTTATGACTTTGCTCTCGTTTAAGGTATGAACTTTAGCAACTATATGATAGTAAATACAGTCGTCAACAAGCACTGACACTCAAGGGGTTCTCGTTCATTGGCATATCAGAGAGCCCGGTGCTGCCACAAATGGGGTTAAATTGGATGACGAGCTTGGGATCTTGACAAAGACCACTGGGTAATGCGTGAACCCTTCGCAAATCTGATATTTCATGGGATAAATAATGTTTCAACTAATGTAGCTGCGGCTATTTTCTCGTTTCGTCTTCTCGCGTATTTGTTGAGCCAAGTAATACACTGAAGCAGTGGTGTCCCTGAATGTCCACATCGCTGCCAGACGCTAAGTCATGCTTTGCCATCCGACTCGTCTTCGGCATTCACGATGGGCTTCATTTGGCTGTTCGATGAGATTAAAAGACTCCCACCGCTCCGTGAATACCATTTGTCCTTACGGTGGACGCTTTATCAACCCGCAACCCACGCATACAGAGACACCGGTTTCAGCGTCTTTACCCAATCCCCGCACAGTAAATCCCGCCTGCTTCGTATTTACGATTGAGAATAGGGAAAATTGCATTTGAGTGTACATCTCGATGTGGATTCTTTCAATGGGCTCGTAAAGCAGACGATTCTGTCCTTGCTTTGTCTCTCTTATTCGAGATGGGCTGAAGTTGTTCGGCCAATAGACAGCTGGCGGAGGCGTGCCCTGTATTGCCTCATACGGGTTAGTTGCCGCTTCTGTCATGCCGAATCGGGCATGTCGACAGGAACAGAATTACACGAATGAGGCTTTACACGCCTCACAATCAATGGATTGTTATGCGGTGTTGAGGGCGCAATACGGGTGAGCAGAAGTAGAGGCAGATAGAAATATAAAAGCCAGTTGATTCCCCATGAACTGCCAGAGTACCATCCTCATCAGCATACAGCAGCGGCAGCCACAGACAGATCTTGACTGACTTACACCCAAACACTTCCCATCCAGCATCAAATCGAACATCACGAAACGAAAATGACCCCCCAAAAGCCCAGAGCCATCCTCGGCCTCATGACCTACGGCCCCCCAACCTCCCCCGACAACCGCGTCACAACCATCGAAGAGTTCCAGACTCACCTCGACGCCTTCCAAAAGCACGGCTACAACGAACTCGACACAGCCCGCATCTACTCCAACGGCGACCAGGAAGCCTTCACCGCAAAGGCGGGATACAAGGAGCGCGGCTTCAAGATTGCCACCAAGAGCTATCCTCTCTCCCCCGGGCAGCACACGGCTGCGAACCTCCGCAAGGACTTGGAGACTTCTCTTGCGGAGCTCGAGACCAGTTGTGTAGACATCTTCTATCTCCACTCGGCCGACCGCTCCGTTCCCTTTGCCGAGACTCTGGAAGCTGCGAACACGCTCTATGAGGAGGGCAAGTTCAAGCAGCTTGGGCTTAGCAATTACACTGCATACGAGGTCGCAGAGATTGTCATGCTGTGCCAATACCGAGGCTGGGTGAGGCCCACCATCTACCAGGGGCTCTACAACGCAATCAGTAAGAAGTCTCCCAGGCCCACCGACGCGTTATAGCGTTTTTCTGGTGGCAAGTTATCACATGCAGACGGAGCTAACAAGCCATTGTCTAGCCCGAAACCTCGAGACAGAAGTGATCCCTGCCTGCCGCCGCTTTGGTTTGGAAGTAGTGGTGTTCACTCCGCTCGGAGGAGGTCTCCTGACGGGGCGCTACAGGTCCCCCGACGACGACGACGAGCAGCAGGGCCGCTTCAGCAAAAACACCTTCCTGGGCCCCATTATGCGCTCCATGTACTTCAACGAGAGCCTTTTCAAGGCCCTCAACATCCTTCGCCTCGCGGCCGAAAGCCACAAGCTGACCATGCCCGAAGTCGCCATCCGCTGGCTCGTCCACCATTCTGCCCTGAAGTTTGGAAAAGATGGAGGAAACGATGGAGTCATTTTTGGAATCAGCAAGATCTCCCAGCTGAATCAGAATATCACGGACCTGCAGAAGGGCCCTTTGCCTGAGGACGTTGTCAAGGCTCTCGATGCTGCTTGGGTCATTGCCAAGGGCACCAGCCCCAACCCCTGGCACACGTCCCTTGAGTACACGTACGAGGGACACTCATAGAGATGAAATGCCGTTCATCAGATTAGATACTCAAGTTCTTGCATAGCAGGTTCCTTAGCATATTAGCGTAGAGAGGAAATCAACAATATTTGGTTCACCCAGCAGACAGAGCTCCCGGTTAGCATCAACAATACGTGTCACCTGGGACAACTCGCAGAAGATTCCCTGGACGATATGCTGCCCGCTTGAATTGCGTCCTGCAACAGCTGAGCTCTCAACGTCATCGCCATCGTAACCAACAAGCCCAGTTCATCGGAGCTTTCCCTCCAATCTTCCACCGGACAATCGCCAACAGACGTTGGAGCGGCCAAGTCTTTCCACTTCAGCTGTTTGTACGGTAATAGAGTGCTTGTTCGTTTCCTCCAATCATCAATATTTTGGGCAGACCATGAAGCTTTTGAAGCTGGCAGCAGCATGCCCTCGGTGTCCCAGTCCAGCGGGCTATTGCACGGCAGCCCAATCTCCATGGATATCACGACGTTCAAGGTGAAGTAAATGGTCGCAACACGGACGAAGGATTCGCAGAGCACCCACTGCTTCCAGTCGTCTAGGGGATGCTGAGAGACATCCAATGTGCCCTCGACTTGAAAGCGTCTAAAGATGGTCTTGTAAATGAGAATTAGCAGTCAATTTTGCTTCACGAGGCGGGACACGGATGAAAGCAGAGGGAATCTCACCCCAAGAGTATAAAGCAGCGCAATATCCCCATTTGGAAAAGCCGGATTGTTTTTTCCCAGCTTTATTCTCAACAGCACATAGATCGCGACAGCCTGTGCCGCGGAAAGCAGCTCCCAGGTACTGAGTGTGCTCACCTGCTTAGAGTCAGTCATGACGTTAAACGAGCAACGACAGCAACCCAAAGTCAGAAAAACAACAGACTCGTCTTACCTTTGCGTATATCCATTCCTGGTGCTGATGGATCATCTCCCACAGCGACTCTTTATCGACAGACAGCCCAAGCGTTTCGCTCTTACACGAGCCATAAGCCCGCAACAAGTTCTGGCATGTCTTGAGAGGACTCAGCTTCGAGCTAGGAGACGCAGAGCTGCTCTCAAGCTCTTGCTCAGAATAAGGATGAAGGAAGGCCACAAGGGACGGATCGTGAGCCACTTTCGATGCTTGGCCACACAGATACCGCAATACGGAGTTGCTCATCTGCATCGCAGACGGCTCAGGGAATTTGCGCTGTTCAAAGAGCCTGAACTTGGGTATCTTCAAGCGCTTGGTAAGATTACGTTTTTAGCTTGGTGGTTTATAGACGCCCATAGTAACTAACCAGGGCACGCATCTGCGGACTCAGGCGCGAGTTTGCCAAGTGATTCGGCGTCATGGACGCTTTTGATGCGTTCTCGCGAATGCTTGCCGCTCCCTCGGCCTCATATCGCGATGCCTCCTTCTTCTGGTTCCGCCGCTTGTGATAGTTCTTCATAACGGCGCGCCTGATATACGTGCGCCTGGCGTCCCGGCCCTGCGCGGGATCATCGGTCAGATTCACGAAGGTGCGGTCGAGCTCGGTGAGGCACTGGGAGGATTCCATGGTAGTACCGATTCTTTCGGCGAAAGACGTCGAGGGGAAAATAGGGGCTGAAGTGACTTCGATATTAGAAAGTGGATGGAGGAGCAAAAGGGGAAACCAGCCCGTTCTTCTGTCGGACGGTAAGCATGCATACTGGTCGAAGCAAACATAAGCAAGGACAAACGGGGACTCCTTTGGCTGTTTAAACTCCGGCGCCAATTTACAGGAGCTGCGGGCTTACTGGCGTGTGCTGGCGGATTTGCTCTGACTGCCGGAGGAAGCATTTGCTGACATATGACAAAACTCAAGATCAGCTATCAACTTTTCGAGAGCCTCATGCTTCATCAATCTGTGTCATCGTTCTATCAATATCTCTTCGTCATCTACTTATTGTCTGGTTATGGAGTAAAGCAATTCCCGCGAGCTTCAGATATCACCGCCACCTGTTTCCATAGCCAGGCAGCTTCTCCACCCTTACATGGGGGATCACATCATTTCTACTATTGCTGTTCCACCCCCAACCAAAAAAAGTCCTCTGGGAAAACGGCAATATATAATGCAGAGTGCCCTGGGTATTGCTAACCACAGCGAAAATGACCAGCGTCAATGAGATGAATCTCAGCATGAGGCAGGCCTCGCTTATACGCCGCTGCGCCAGCAGGAACAAAGCTACGGCATTGAACAAGTATTCATTCTGGAAACTCAGCGTCACATTCTTCAGCGAGTCGCGACGACGTACAATTGGTCATTCTCTCCCCAAACAGCAAGCAGCGGCACCAAGGATTGGCGGAAATATTCCTGGTATAGCATAACTTGCGCCACATTGTTGCGGTAGTTTCGAAGGAATGGTCTAGCTGGCCATCGACATTCCCAGGCTCGTCATCTATGAGTGCATAATCGAGCCACCATGGTTCCGGTTCCAGGGACTCGGGCATCTTTGTTGCGGGAGTGTAATTGCGACGCCGGTTGCATTCAATGTGAACAAGGAGACCAATGTTTCGCGATCCCTCATCATTGGTCATCAACCCTCTTATACGACCCAACAACATTAGACGACTTACCCTTGACTCCCTGATGCCCAATATGTTCGAATTAAGCCTTGACGTAAGCCTATGTTTATATGTAGTCATTCTTGTTTGGAATCAAGAACGCCGTCCTCGTGAATTGATATTGAAAATGACGCATATCCAAAGCCATCTCCCTGGGTCTTGAGGAGCCGTAGCAAGGGACATAGCAAGACATTATTAGTTCCCTATTCATTAAACTTCCCTGGACTCTCCGGCTTGTCATCAGCTCTGTTGAATTGTCTATCACGGAGTCCACACGGCATCAAGTCTCTTTACAAACAACGATAGGAATACAGTATCTTGGTCTTCCCGTTCAACCCCTTCTACATCAACAACCCGCTCAAAGATGATACTTGAAATCCACAGCCCGATCACCGCTCTGAACCTTCCTCTTATCCTCCACCCTCCCACTCTCCATCCTCTCCTTCTCCCGATTCTGACTCCTCAAATAAAACCACTTCACAGCAATAATCACCTGCGCCAACCCCAAAGCCCCAACCGAAAACGCATTGCCCAAAACATACGGCGACTTCCTGTAAATCTGACCCGCAACAACACCTGCCGTATTCCCCATACTCAGCTGCACCCCAATCGCCGTCGCACGACGATAATGCGGCGCAACGTTGACATTCAGCCACGTCAAGTTCAGTCCGGGCCCGCAGTACGTCGACGCAGCGCAGAAGAAGGTGCCGAGGAACTTGACCGCGTTGCTGGTGGGCGCCAGGATGAGGACGTAGCCCACGATGCCGGGGATGTTGGAGAGCCAGAGGAACGGCCCGCGGATGCATGTTCGGTCGGAGACGAAGGCGAGGGCGAGGAAGCACAGGCCGCCAAAGATGTAGACCGGGATGCTGAGGTACTGCGCTTGGATGGATGTGTAGCCCATGCTGACGATGATGGAGGGGAGGAACGTGCTGAAGCCGTAGAGGAGAATGTCCTGACAGAACTGGATGCAGCCACTGCAAGATGAATGTAAGTAAAAGAGTCTTCTGCTGTCAAAGGAAACGGTACAATCATACCTTAGATACAGCTTCGGATCCTTGAGACTGATCCAAATCTCCTCCCAGCTAAACTCCTCACTGCCCATGTACTGCGCCCTCTGCGCCTCCCTCACCTTCATCATAGCCTTCTCCTCCTCCGTCAAAAAGTAGGCATTGGACGGATCATTCGGCAATCCAAACCAGATAATCGGCGCAATCACGAAGCTGCAGATGCCCTCGATGATGTACACCCACCTCCAGCCCGCATACCCAGCCACGCCATCCATCTTCAGAATGGAAAACGCCAGCAGCCCTCCAAACGCCCCCGAAATCGCCGTGCACACAAACAGGTACGACACCCTGATGCCCTGCTCATGGCGCTTGTACACCATGGTAAGGTACAAGTTCATCACGGGGAACAGTCCCGCCTCGCACGCCCCCAGCACCAGCCTCACCGCGTACAAGCCCGCGACGTTGTGGATGAAGCCCGTGCAGATGGTCGTCACGGACCACACCACGCAGAGGCCCGTCAGCAGGATCCGGGGCGTCATCCACTTCATCATGACGCTCCAGGGCGGCTCAAAGGCCACGTACGTGGCGTAGAAGATGGACACGGCCGTCGAGAACTCCTTTGCGCTGGCGCCAATGTCTTCGGGCATGCCTGCGACCTTGACGTTGCCGATGTTGCTGCGGTCGAGGAAGCACGTCAGGTAGACGAGCATGATGATGGGGACAAAGTACATGTCCAGCTTGAGCAGGAGGCGCTTCTCGGCATGAGGGTCGATGAGCGGGATGGAGGAGGCGGATTCGTCCATGTCTTGGGAGGAGACATCGCGAGAGGAGGGACGCTTCTCGTCGAGGTCTGGTTTGGAAGCCATATTTGCCTTTGTGAGAGAGCTTAGGAGGAGAATCTCCGAGACTCAAACTGAAGAGGAAAGAAATAAGAAAGGAACAAAGGAAGAAAGGGTTAGGTACACGAGTTGACGAGAGAGATATCAGAATCCCACCCCTGTTGGAGAACAAGTAATCGCGAACAACCCCGTGGGGAACCTGCTTTAAATGCAACCGTTCAAGTGGAGAGACCGTCGCATCCCATCCCATGTAAACCTACAATCTATACCAAGGATATCTCCAACGGAGCCTCCTGTCCGAAAAGGCAAAAAGGCTCGAAAAAGACGACAGTAAAAAGCATTCAACCCGCCTCATCATCCATCTCAACTCCAAACACTGTTCTTCCGAGAAGCCATAGGCAACCAACTCCCCTACCCCCCTTATCGCCCGCCCCAGAATCAACTCCTCCTCCCGCGCCCGCCCGATAAGTTACGCAACAAGTCTCTCTCTTACTCTCTCTCTCTTCCGAGTGATAGGCAAGATAGATAGGACATTAGCCGTACGCTACCAACTTTGTGGGGCAGATCGGAGACCCTCACCGACCCCTGGAAGCAAAAGTGGCGATTTAAGCGGCCTATCTTCATTTTTTTTTTTTTTTCCGTTATAGACGGATGATTTCGGGGCACGGGGCTTTCTTGTTTTCCTTGTGGCGTTTAAACGGGGGAGACCAAGGAGGAAAAAGAGGACTAGCTTTGTGCGGGGAAGAAGATGGAGAAGTTCTAGTTGGAGATTGGGAGGAAACCCGGGTGGTTCATGAATGACATGCTCGGTACTGTAAGACGGTGATCTTCAACGATGGCGTCGTCATGGGCGTGGGAGTGTGAGTGGGGGGGATGTGGCAATCGTGATGTTGCACTGCATCTTTCTTGAACCGGTAGTGAATGTGTGTGTGACTCGTCAGTGAAGAGTCAAGGAGCATGTCGTCTAGATACCGACTCGGCGGGTTCACGATAAACACACAAGCAGGCCAAGAACGAACCCTGCAAAGGGAGATACGGCGATGTGGAGAAGAAGATCTTGTAAACCAAGGTATCTGAAATCAGCCTCTGTTCTCCCTCGCTCACTTATCGATCCAGTCGTCTCTTCGTCCGTCCCATACATCGCTTTCCTTTCTGACAAAGCAATCTCAACCAGGACCGCCCTGCCCCATGAAATCAAACATCCACTCCCGAATATCCGTCCCCCCAGCTCCCCCCGTCGCACAAGACCGCTGCGCAAAATCCACGTCCAGATCCATGGTAGGATACGCAAACCCCTCCTCCCACAGCCCGAAATCCATCCCCGTACTCGCGCTCTCGTCGTAAAATGGCTCGTTCAGCGCATCATTGTCCACGGCCGGGAAGTTGAATCGCCCACCTCCGCTGCTCGCGGCCGTGTTGTACGCGCTGATGGGGTACGGTGCCATCGGCATGTGCGGCTGGACAACTCCCTTGCCATGACCACCCATGGGAGTGCCTCCGGCCTGGAAACCAGACGGCATCATGTTGAAAGGATGTTGGCGAGGCGCGGTGGGAGACGCGAGGCTGGAGCCCGAGTGGATGATGTTGGCCAGCAACTCGTAGCGAGCGCCCATATGGCTGTTCCCGCGCTCGCCCATGTTCCGCAGCAGCCCAAGCCCAGCTTCCATGGCCAGGTTATTGGCAGCATTGTCGGGAAACGCAGTGCAAACCATGACGAGCACAATGGTAGCAGAAAAGATGTGCTCCCCGTCCATGTAGCCGTACGTTGCTATGTATGCCCCGTGCTGTTAGCCAATTTCGTTGAGTCTTCAAACTCATCACCAGGGGCGCAACTCACCAACCATGTCCTGCTGCGCTACAATGGCCATCATATTGATGACATCCTGCGCCGCCGCAATGCACATGTCAATGACCCTCACCGTCGTCTGCGAAAGCCCTTCCTTCCAATCACGCTCCTTTTCCGCCACCCCATCACCGCTGCGAATCTCCTTCAGACGCTTCTGCACCACGTGGAAGAGAAGCGGCCTGACCGTCATGTTGATGCACTGGTAGTAATGCGCAAAGGCTCCCACGCTCTCGCGGCTAAAAGTCAGCTGCGAAGGGTCGAAGCGCAGCTCGTCGGGCAGCTCGCGGTTCCACTTGGACAGCGAGAGGATGATGCTCTGCACCGACGCCATGAGGCTCTTGCCGGACTTGGGCGCGGACTTGTTCGATCGGCGGTAGATTGTCATGTGTATCTGGCCCAGGATCCGGGACAGTTCGGTGTAATGCCGCAGCACCACGGCCGGACAATACTTTGGGTCTCCCGGGAGCGGCGACGGTAGGTCAACGCCAATGTCCTCGTCCTGGATGGTGATGGGATTGCCGGACTTGACGCACAGGATCCTGTCCAGGCTGTAGATGGACCACCAGACTCGTCGCCGATGCTCCCTCTCGGCTTTGTCCAGGATCGGGCCCTGCTGTGAACTGTAATGAGGGCTGACCTCTTGATGCAAGCCAAGCGAAATGGCCATACGCAGAGCCTTGCCGATGTACTGAAACGCAGCATCCCGGCGGTTCATATTTTGCATAAAGTATCCCGCAAGAGCCAGCGTCTCAACACACAGAATGGAGCCCTCCTCGTGAGTCTCGGGGAGGAGGTTCAGTGCATCTCGAAAGTAATCAAAGCCCGGCGGTCCTCGAAAGTCCACCCACTGATTCACCGAGTACAACTGCCCAAAGGCCAAAACGATGAGCACCTTGGCATGCTCCAGGCACGCCGTCTTGTCAGCAGGATCCGGCAGCCCGCCGTATGCCTCGAGAAGCAGGCGCTCAAACGACTCTCGGGGGTCGGTAAAGGCAAAGATGGTGCCAATGTACATGTACTGTGCTGCAAAGAGCCTCCGCGCCATGTCAATGGGTGGCAATCGCGAGCGTATGCCAAACACGACCTGTCGTCTTGATGGCAGGGCATCCGGCTCGTAGAAGTTGGAGACCAGGTCAAGACTCCCATCGTCACCTTGGAAGCCCGACAGCTTTCTCACATTGCGGAGGAAGTTGTCCGCCGATGCAGGGCCCTGGAAGCCTGAAGAAACATTAGAAACTGGGTGACATTTGAAGTGTTGCAGCAGACAACTTACTCGTAGAGACATTGTCCAGACTGAGCTGCGTAAAAGGTTCAAGCAGAGGCTGCTCATCCTCAAAATCGTCCTCTTCGTCATTGTTGCGGTGGCGATGCGCAGCGGTCGAACTGCCAGGCTGCATACCTGCAATATTGCTGTTTAGCATCTAGAAACATGGCATGGGATAGGATATATCGAACTTGACTTACTGTCTAGAGCCTTTGCTTTCGCTTCAAGTTCACGCAGGTACGACTCATTCACAAGAATCTTCCTGGCCCCCTCGTAAATGCACGTAAGTCGAGAATCACGACATCGCGAGCAAGTAGGCTTTTCCTTGGAACAGTACGAGCGCCTCTGACGGCAATTCATACATCTAAGCAGAATCAAATCCACGTATAAGTGTACAAATTCATATCTGAATCAATCGCAAAGGGAGGGAAAAAAAAAAAAAAAAAAAAAAAAAAAACTTACGCGACTGGCCTCGAGGTAAACTGCTCCGCACCCTGCCCAGGGGCGCCCTCAGGGGAAGTCATCCTTTCCATCTCGTTATGGTTATGCCAAGTGACGACACCGCGAGCCTATGGAACAGCAATGTCACCTGTCGTGAAACTCGTTCGACTCGGAGAACCCTGCGAGATGTGGGCCATGGAGAGGGAACGACCCCGTCTCTCTGCCGTATTTGACGTTTCGGGACCCAGCGAGAGGACGCTCAAGAGCCTCAACATGGCCCTCGCGATGAGAGCCCTGGAGGATCGCGAAAAGGGCTGCAGGTGGTTGAGCCGCGGGCTGCTATCCCGAGGTCGAGATGGGAAAATCAGCCCTGCGTAGAGGTGCGTGTGTCTGCTGCACAGCCGCTTCAGCCCTACCTCTGCTGAGGCGCAAATCAGCCCTCGGTTCCCTTATCTGCCTTTCAGCCGTACAAAGCTATGCAGTTCTGCAGCATCTGTCCTCTCAGCTCCGTATCAGAGATCAATGATATCAGCCGTCGATAGTATCACTCCTCAGCTGCTGACCTCACCAAGGCGCAAGACAGCCTCGATCTCGGCTCCCCCAAATCCAACCGTCTTCCCCCAAACATCGGAACCCCCATTCCCGCAGCCTGTGACCCCGTTTAGTAAGCATCCACCTCCCACCTGGCCCTCGGGAATCGACCCCGACAGACAAGACTCCTCCCCATTATCCTCTTCTTGGCTTAGACCAGCTGCTGGGCGTCATCCCCGGCCCTGCGTCTCGGTTTTGCGGGGACCCACACCGGCAGGCCAGCGGGATTCAATTCCTATGCCGCCGCAGGTTCGCACATCATCGGAACCCAGAACATTTGTGTCCATATCGTTGGTCCTTGATTGGGGGGGGAGAGAGGAGGGGAGAAGGTGTCCGAGGCCGGTGCGGAATTCAAGATGGAGACGATGGAGACGTGACGCGAGAAATGTCGTGCTTCCTTTCTTTCTTTTCCGCTGATTGTTCATCTTTTTGCCTCCTCATCTTTCCTCGTTCGAAGCAGGGCGAGCTGTGATACCGCCTTGTATAAAGAAAGGGGCCTCTCAGCTGGCCATCGTAGCTAAACACACCAACCCAAACACCTTAATACCCCCCTCCTCCAGCAATGGCCATCAAATCCCTCCGCATCAGAGTCTCCATCGACCGAGGCGGCACCTTCACAGACGTCCACGCCTCCATCCCCGGCAGAGACGACATCATCCTCAAGCTCCTCTCCGTCGATCCCGCAAACTACCAAGATGCTCCCACAGAAGGCATCCGGAGGATCCTCGAGCTCGTCACGGGCGAGCACCTGCCCCGCGGCCAGCCCCTCGACCTCTTCCACTTCGAGTCCATCCGCATGGGCACCACCGTCGCCACAAACGCCCTCCTGGAGCGCAAGGGCGAGAGGGTCGCTCTCGTCACGACAAGGGGCTTCCGCGACCTCCTGGCCATCGGGAACCAGTCGCGGCCTCAGATCTTTGACCTGTCCGTGTCGCGGCCAGAGGTTCTCTACGACCATGTAGTCGAAGTGGATGAGCGCGTCACCATGGAAGATTATACCGAAGACCCAGACTCCGTCAAAACCACGCCCACGCCGCAAGACGCACAGCTCGTCGCCGCAGTCACGGGCGAGACGATCCGCATCCTCCAGGAACCCGACCTCAGCATCGTCCAGAAGCAGCTCGCACAGGTATGGGACCAGGGCTTCCGCTCCATCGCCGTAGTCTTCATCCACTCCTACGCCTACCCCAACCACGAGCTCCTCGTCGGCAAGCTCGCCCTCGAGATGGGCTTTTCCGTCACACTATCATCAGAGCTGCAGCCCATGATCAACGTGGTCCCCCGCGGAACGTCCGCCATTGCAGACGCCTACCTCACCCCCATCATCCGCAAGTACATCAGCTCCATCGAGGCCAACTTCCGCGGCGGCTTCTCCTCCGCAGACACCAGGATCGAGTTCATGCAGTCAGATGGCGGACTGGCTGATTACCGCAAGTTCAGCGGCCTCAAGGCCATTCTCTCGGGGCCCGCTGGCGGTGTCGTTGGCTACGCCCAGACGTCGTGGGACGAGGAGGAGAAGCGGCCCATCATCGGCTTCGACATGGGCGGCACATCAACGGACGTCTCGCGATACGCAGGTGTCTACGACCACGTCTTCGAGACGACGACAGCCGGCATCTCTATCCAGTCGCCGCAGCTGGATATCCACACAGTCGCCGCAGGCGGCGGCTCCATCCTCTCCTGGAGAAACGGTCTCTTCAACGTGGGACCAGAGTCGGCATCTGCCCACCCAGGCCCAGCTTGTTACCGAAAAGGCGGCCCGTTGACGATCACAGACGCAAACCTCTTCCTCGGGAGGATCTTGCCCGAGTACTTCCCCAAGGTGTTTGGTCCCAAGGAAAACGAGCCGCTGAACCGCGAAGTCGTCGAGCTCAAGTTTGCCGAGCTCACAGACGACATCAACAAGGACAGGACGGCCGCCGGACTCTCCCCGTTCTCGCCGGAAGAGGTGGCCCTCGGCTTTCTAAAGGTCGCCAACGAGGGCATGGCCGGACCGATCCGCGCCCTCACCGAGGCTCGCGGCTACGATGCCGCCGACCATCATCTTGCCTGCTTCGGCGGCGCAGGCGGACAGCACGCTTGCGCCGTGGCCAACGTCCTGGGCATCTCCCGCATCATCCTGCACAAATACTCCTCCATCCTGTCTGCATACGGCATCTCCCTGGCCGACGTCGTCCACGAGACGCAGCGCCCCTCCGCCATCGTCTACAGCCCAGAGACTGAGGGCGAGATCCGGTCTCAGCTGGAGAGCCTCGCCCAGCAGGCCACCGATGCGCTCGTCAGCCAGGGATTCTCAGTGGACCAGATCTCGCACAACTCATACCTCAGCATGCGCTACGTCGGCTCGAGCAGCTCGCTCATGATCCTCAAGGGCCGCGACTGGGACTTTAAGCGCGAGTTCGAAGATGCTCACAAGCGCAGCTTCGGATTCCACTTCCCCGAGAAGGACATCATCGTGGACGACATCCGCATCCGAGCCGTCGGCGGCACCGGCGCGAAGCAGACCAAGACCCCCTATGCCCAGATGAAGAAGATTCAAAGCGTCAGCGTCCCCTCACCGAGAGCGGACGGTGCAAACCCCGTGTACTTTGAAGGCGCCGGACGTGTCGACACCCCCATCTACGAGCTTGAGAAGCTTCCCGAGGCATCGCGGATCGCAGGCCCGGCGCTCATCATCGACAACACCCAGACCATCGTCGTCGCCCCCGGAACAACAGCCACCATCCTGGACAGCTACGTGGTCATCGACGGCGCGCTCGACGCCACAAAGCCCAAGACCAACGGCGACCAGGAAGAGTTCAGCCCGATCCAGCTCACGGTCTTCGGCCACCGCTTCATGGGCATCGCAGAGCAAATGGGCCGCACACTAAGACGAACCGCCGTGTCAACCAACATCAAGGAGCGCCTCGACTTCTCGTGCGCCATCTTCAGCCCCGACGGCGGCCTCGTCGCCAACGCGCCGCACGTCCCCGTCCACCTGGGGTCCATGCAGTTCGCAGTCCAGTACCAGCATCGCCTCTGGGAAGGCAAGCTCCGCGACGGAGACGTGCTCATGTCGAACCACCCTTCGTGCGGCGGCACCCATCTCCCCGACATCACAGTCATCACGCCCGTCTTTGACGGAGACGAACTTGCCTTTTACGTTGCCTCCCGCGGTCACCACGCTGATATCGGCGGCATCCTCCCAGGCTCGATGCCCCCTACTTCGTCCGCGCTGTGGCAGGAAGGCGCCTCGATCAAGTCCACCAAGCTCGTTAGCCAAGGCCGCTTCGACGAGGCGGAGGTAGTCAGACTGCTACTGGAAGAGCCAGCTCGGTACGAAGGCTGCTCGGGCACCCGCAGACTGCAGGACAACATTTCGGATCTCAAGGCCCAGATTGCAGCCAACGCCAAGGGCATCTCGCTGATCAAGGGCCTCATCGACGAGTTCGGCTTGGCCTCCGTGCACAGGTACATGTACGCCATCCAGCACACCGCAGAGGATGCCGTGCGTGCCTTGCTGAGAGCCACCCGTGACAAGCATGGCCCTGAGCCCCTTGTTGCGACTGAGTACATGGACGACGGAACGCCCATTGCTCTCTCCATCAGCATCTCGCCCGACGGATCTGCCGTCTTCGATTTCACTGGCACTGGTCCGCACGTCTTGGGCAACACAAACGCCCCCATTGCCATTACGCACTCGGCCATCATCTACTGCCTCCGCTGCCTTGTCTCGTCTTCCATCCCCCTCAACCAAGGCTGTCTGACACCCATCGAGATCGTCATCCCGGAAGGCACTCTCCTCAATCCAGGAGACGGCCTCGCCGTCGTCGGCGGCAACGTATTAACGTCCCAGCGCGTCACCGACGTTGTCCTCCGCGCATTCAACGCCTGCGCTGCCAGCCAAGGCTGCTGCAACAACCTCACCTTTGGCACCGGCGGCAAGGATCCCGTCACCGGCGAGCACAAGGAGGGCTTTGGTTACTACGAAACCATTGCCGGCGGCTCCGGTGCCGGCCCCAACTGGGTTGGACAGAGCGGCGTCCACACGCACATGACGAACACCCGCATCACCGACCCCGAGGTGTTTGAGAAGAGATATCCGTGCATCTTGCGGCGCTTCGAGCTACGCAAGGGCTCGGGAGGAAAGGGCCGCAACAGGGGCGGCGACGGCACCGTGAGAGAAATTGAGTTCCGCGTTCCCGTGCAGTGCTCGATTCTCAGCGAGAGGAGATCGCGTCGCCCGTACGGCATGGAGGGCGGAGGCGATGGCGAGGCTGGCCTGAACTGCATCAAGGTTACGGATCCGGCGACAGGGCTGAAGAGAGTCATTAACATGGGAGCCAAGGCCACCACGAGGCTGAATGCCGGGGAGAGCATTGTGATTCAGACGCCTGGAGGAGGTGCTTGGGGGAGAGTCGAGGCATGAGCAAAAAAATAGGCCAGTATATAGTGTGATAGTTTCTATTGTCAATACAAAAAATATCTTGGTGTCTAGATGGATGATCAATCGATTACATGTTTCTCAGGCAGTTTGTTGGATCAATTCGCTGTGACTGCCTCTAATTCTCGAGTCTATACTCACTAAGAGGCGAACTTGCAGTCTCGAAGAGCAAGAGAAGACGTTGAAACTACAAAGTATTGGTTGTCCCTCGATCTTCGGCGACGATGCTGGGGTCTTGTTAGAAGCGCAGGTCAGCACCTTGTTGGTGTTAGTCTTTGTGTTAATTTTCTGTAACATTGCAGTAACTCATCAATATGATGCTAGTAGTAGCCGATGATTTCACGCGAGATCGGGAAGAATCCGGTAATCAGCACACGATGCTGGAAGCTGCCGGAGTTTGCTTGCACGCGAGCAGGTCCAGGCTCTGGTGCTGGGTTTCAAGAGCAACGTGGTGCGACATGGTGGTGCTGATGCCCTCATGTTGCGAGTAGATATGAGATGCATGCATCATTACTCAGGTTTAACCGAGACGCTGCAGACCGAGGAACAGGGAGGAAATGGTGAGAATGTAGATGCAATTTCCGCACGTGCGCATTCTGTCTAACCTAGAATATTGGCAAAATGATATCAACATGAGCCCAAAGTTTGTGATGACTTCAATGAAGTTCACATGCAGGGAGCCTCGCATCGTGCTCGTGTCGCTTCAGCGCTCTCAGGGCACCGGCAGGCACCGGCAAATCGCCATCAGGGCGCCCTGGAAACCCTAAAGGCACTACGCGATTAGCGTTTGCCGCTAAGAGGCCAAGTGCCAGGAACCATGCAGGAACGAAGTCCAGCGGCCACCAATCAGACGCGGCTCGGAAATGAGGGCATTCAGAAGTGCGCACCAAGGAGCAGCCGCAACAGCCCCTGATGGAATCACGCCTGTCCTTGTTTGCTGCTCCAGATGTACCTGGCCAGCATCATTTGTACGTGGAGATACCAAGCGTCGACTGTCCAAGGGATCCAGCACGGTCCAGCGAGGGCATGAATTGCAGCGAGTCAGCAGCGCCCATTCATCTTCCCTCTTGTCTCTTTTCTTCAAGACCCCTGTGGACAAGGTCGGGGTTAAGATCGGTCTGGTACGAGAAAATGTGCGGAGGAGGGGCTCGCTTTTCGACCGTTGAGATGCAGATCGGACCAGCTTCAGCTAGAGCGAGCGGCGATTTGCCCTGTCAGCCCGTATCTGGGTTGACTGGACGTGACCAGAGGAGAGAAAAGAGGCGGCTGCGGCGGCCCAAGTTGGGCGACGATTGGGCTGGGCTTGGTGTTGTGAGCTGCTTAGCAAAGGAGGACAGCTCGCAGCATGGCGATAGTACCTACGTGACGTCTGCAGCAGGGAGAAGCAGCTGCTGATTCGGAGTGACGAAATGAGATGATGCCGAATCGTCAACAGAGCAAGAAGCGCGAAACAAAGGAACCTCAGCAGCTGAAACCAGACGTCGAATCAAGGCCGCATGAACTGCTGATGCTGCGACACGCCTGGCGTCGACAGCAGAAAAGAGTTTGGGCTTGGCTGACCAGGCACTTGTACCCTATCCGACACACCTTAATTCCGTGCCCTTGCGTGCGCGCGTAATGCCCAGGTCTCGAGTACCTGCGCCTCCCCTCACGCAGCCATACGGTCAGCATGTCCCCCCTACCACGACAGCCTTCGAGGCCGGCCCCGGTTTTGTTTGGGGGGCACCTCGCTGCCACCATTGGCTGCTCCTGTCCTGGTCGCCCTCGAGTCACTCCGCCCTGCGATGGCGCCTTGGCCCAAGCCCAAGTATTTCTCCCGGCAAGGCTCTTGGTTTCGCCTCTTCGCTCCTCTTCTCTCTTCCTCCTCACCGGCTCCTCCGTTTCACAAGATCCTCCCCCCGAGCAAACAAAAGACTTCGTTGGCAAAGTCTTGTCCATTCATTCCTTGAACCAAACGCATCTCTTGGATATCGACTGTCCATTCATTGCACATTATACCCTCACGTTCTTTTGCACCACGCACAATAACAAAGCACATACCATCCGCCGCCTTTCGCGCATCCCGTGTCAAGGTCAGGAGGCATTCATTCTCATGGACGCTCGCTGGGAGCTCGGGAGGAATCCTGATTGCTGATGATTGCTTACAGTATCCCGATCAAGACCAGCGAATCACCGCAGATATTCACCATCTTGCTTGATTCTACCGCCATACTTACACCCCCCCCCTTCACCAACTTCATCTCACGCATCCCTACGCGACGCTGGGACAATAGCTCGTGCGCAAACCTGCACCAAAGACGCCAACACCCATCCCAAAGCATCAAAGATGAAGTTCTCCCTGTTCGCCATCGCCGCCCTGCCGGCTCTTGCTCTCGCCCAGTCGACCACCACTGAGACGTCGACCACCGTCCTGACCAAGACCGTCACGCTCAAGAAGCTTCACACCGTCACCTCCATCTCCTCGTCTCTCAATGCCACCACCACCCATGCCGCTGCCACCGCCTCATCGAACCACCACCTCATCGGCACCGGCGTCACCACGACCTACTACCAGCCTACCGCCCCGCCCAGCACCGGTGCGCCCGTCGCTTCCGCTACTGCCACCAAGGGCCCCCAGAACGCTGGTGTTGCCCTCGAGGCGAGCAAGGTCGCCCTGGCCGGTGTTGCTGGCATGATCGTCGTCGCTTTGATGTAAATTTCGGAGACGATGCAAGCAGCTGGAGCGTGGATCTTTGAGAGTGGTTGGCATCGGTGACTTTGAACCATCTTTGACTTGATCGCTCATCTTTTCATTTCCTTTGTCGTTTTGAACATAAAACCCTTTCTGTTGTATGACAAGCTACGACCTTTTACGACCCGCCGACGATCTCAAAACGTTTTTTGGCTGAAAAGGGACCGGCCCTTTTCGTCACAAAGGCCTGGCGGTCTCCTTCGATTCTTTGTTTATGCGCGCCAACGGCGCTGCTGGACTCATCAAGTTCTTTTGATGCTTCGTTTCTTGGACATCTTTCCTTCCCCGCTACTCTAGCTTTTTGATGAGATGGACGCTGGCGCTGGCCTCGTCTCAACTTGTCAAACGACCTGGAGCAGCACCCGGTGTGTGCAAACGCACTGGCTGGAGTCTGAGCTTCAATTCATTCACCTTATATTCTACCCTTTTTGTTTCTACCATCACCTTATACTAGGCGATTTCTTCATTCAAAATTCTTTGGATCTGATACCATGGGGATACATTCAGCTTGCTGATGTACTTTTTACTTCGCGGGTGAACGGGCACTTTTTTCGCTTCTGTTGGTGATACCCCTTTTTACGTTGGTGACGGGATGGTCGAGGGCTTGACGAGGCTTGCACGGCCGAGTCCTGTCCGCGACTTGACGGCTTGTAGTCTTGGCGCATGTCCTCTGGGGCTTTTATTCGGATGCTGGAGTTTTGGACAGAGGAGGCTTGGTGTTGCTGGCGATCAACATGCGGTGGTGTGTTGCCTGTTGGATCTTTTTGTCTATGCTACCTATACAATACATGTTGTCTGTACACTTGATGCCCATTTTCGAAGTGATATGCCTGTGGTGAAAGTGTATACCGAGTGATCCCATTGTCAGACATTCATGTCGGGGGTGGAGGTCGTAGATGCTGGTTGACGATATCGGCACTTGGTATATCCGCATCGATCTGACAAGGAGATACAAACATGAAATACAGCCACGCCAACAGAGCACAAATCAACACAAATCGTTGAACCAACTTACACGTGCAATCCAATCTCGCCATCATCCATCTGCTGAGTCAAGTCACTTCGCCCCAATGGCTGCTGATTTTAGAGTCTCCCTCATTGGCGCCACCTGATCGCAGCTCCGGCTTGCGGCGCCACGCTGCGGGTCCCATCGGCTCTCCAACTTTTTTTCCGTTTCAAGCTGCACTCCAATTGCTTATCAACCTCCATCCCAACAATCCACCACGACCAGGCGGTATCCTCGGGAAGAGCCACGCATCTACACGGTCACGGCGCGGATATCACCATCTCGCGCGCAATCCTCCAGAATGGCTTCCCTCGCCCCGTCGCTGCAGCGCGCGCAGATGCCCGTGCGAAGGGCCCTCGCCGCCGCTCCCGCCCTCCGCTCACTGGCCACCCTCCCGCCTCATCCCGACCCCAGCTCATCACCAGCCGTCAAGACATCGCGCCCCAGGACGTACTTCAAGGACAAGACAGTCGGCGACTTGTCCGACTTTATCGCGACGTCGTCCCCGACGCAGACGCTCTCGCCCAGCGACGCCTACGAGCTCAAGACGGCCGAGGTCGGCCCCGCGGGCAAGAAGCGCACAATCACCCGCCTGCCCGAGTGGCTCAAGACGTCCATCCCCGCGGGCAACGACAACTACAAGAAGATCAAGGGCGACCTGCGCGGCCTGGGCCTGCACACCGTCTGCGAGGAGGCCCGCTGCCCCAACATCTCCGAGTGCTGGGGCGGCTCCGACAAGAGCGCCGCCACGGCCACCATCATGCTCATGGGCGACACGTGCACCCGCGGCTGCCGCTTCTGCAGCGTCAAGACGAGCCGCGCGCCTCCTCCGCTGGATCCCCATGAGCCGGAGCACACGGCCGAGGCCCTCGCGCGCTGGGGGCTGGGCTACGTGGTGCTCACGAGCGTGGACCGGGACGATCTCGTCGACGGCGGCGCGAGGCATTTCGCCGAGACGATCCGCAAGATTAAGCAGAAGAAGCCGTCGCTGCTAGTGGAGGCCCTGACGGGCGACTTTGCGGGCGACCTGGACATGGTCAAGATTGTGGCCGAGAGCGGGCTGGACGTGTACGCGCACAATGTCGAGACCGTCGAGGGATTGACGCCGTACGTGCGCGACAGGAGGGCGACGTTCCGGCAGAGCTTGAAGGTGCTCAACCACGTCAAGGAGGTGCGCGGAAACGAGGGCATCATCACCAAGACCAGCATCATGCTTGGTCTGGGCGAGCAAGAGCACGAACTCATGGATGCTCTGAGAGGTACATGACCCAATGAACAGCCAGCAAACGAAAAAAAAAAAACAGAGAAAGGTGGTTGGCTAACACACAACATCACAGAGCTGCGAAAAGCCAATGTCGACGTCGTCACCTTTGGCCAGTACATGCGCCCGACCAAGCGCCACCTCAAGGTCGAAAAGTACGTCACCCCGGACGAGTTTGAGATGTGGCGCCAGCGAGCCCTCGACATGGGCTTCCTCTACTGCGCGAGCGGGCCCCTCGTGCGGTCGTCCTACAAGGCCGGCGAGGCGTTTATCGAGAACGTGCTGCGCAAGAGGGCCGGCGACAAGGCGGCTGCTATTGCGAGCGAGGGTCTGGGGAAGACGGTGGCATTGGATGCCACCAAGGCGCAGTGAGATGTTTATCAAGAGAAAGAAAAGCTTTACCGTTTGTTTGGTTGTTTGGGGTATATGGGCGTTTTATTGCGAGGTGGAATTCCTTTGGAGAGTTTCATGATTCAACGATGGAACAGCGAAGAGTCTTCAACAATGGCTCTGATAGATGTTAAAGCTATGATGCACCGCAGAAAGGAGGTTCATAATATACACATCACCCTCCGTCAAGTAATCGAATTCTAACCAAGCGTCAAACTTGTTCTAACGAAGCGTCAAACTGTATAGAGACAGGGTATCAACTCTATCCAACCCGCCTACTGCTCATTCTCCCATATCCTCTTCAACGCCATCAACCCGATAAACACCGCCTCCTCCGTCCGTATCGTCCTGCTCCCCTGATTCGGCATGACATCCACCCAATGATCAAACAGCTCCCTCGTCTTCCCCCCCTGGATCCCCATCCCACCCAGCTCCTCGTCATTCATCGCCGCATACTCAATGCCCCTCGGCCCCCCAAACACGATCAGCACATGATTAAACTGCACCCTCTTCGCAACCGGAAACTCCTTCGAGACAGGCGCTCCCCTCTCCGACGTGCCAATGCTCAAATCATAACCACCCTCGTACGGCGCCTCCGTAAACACCGCCGAAAGCGAATTCGCCTGCCGCACCGTATACCCCCAGTAAATGCCCGCCTCCGTCCTCGGCGCAGCCGGATGCACGCACTCCGCCGGCTGTCCCTCCTCCTCCGCAATCTTGAGCGTCACCCTCGTCTTGGGCGGAATATCCTCCTTGATTTCCACGGGCTTCTCCAGCCCGACATCCACCAGCGTGCCCTCCCCGGACCTCGTCATGCCCGAAATCGTCACGCCCTCCCTGTACTGCATCCACTCCTTGATGTGCGGGTGGTGCGGCGCGTCCAGCCCGGGAAGCGAAGACGTCATCCGCAGGTTCGGGTGCAGCGGGAACAGCGCCTTGCGCATGAACGGCGGCGCCTCGAGGTACGATAGCACGTGCGTCAGGAAGTGGCATGGGTCCGTGTCGCCCGTGTAGGCCGTCTTGTCCGTCTTGTGCGGGCGGGTTTTCAGGGGGGAGTCGTCGTAGACGATGACTTCGTCGACGGAGAAGATGGCGAGGGCGCGCGCGATGCGGCTGGGGACGGCGATGCGCTGTTCGGCCGTGGCGAGGCTGCAGGCATACTGTGAGATTTCCTTTCCACCTTACTGAAGCGAAGAAGGGGGGATGTTGGAGGAACGTACGTTGCGATTGTGCTGCTGGGAAAGGCTACAGAGACGGTCCATTCTCTGCCCTCGGAGGCGGGCACGTTGGCGCCTTGGCTGAATGACTGCTGCGGAGCGCCATTGTGCGCAGTTTTTCGCTTCTATAAACAGAGTCAGCACTAATTTAGAACCAGGATACATATGAGATACTCAAGAGAGCCATACCTTTGCTTCGCGCTCCTGATACGACATGGCGGATGTGATGATGTTACTCGATATGATTATACGGTTAGAACGTCCGAAGCTTCAATTCTTCAAAATATTTTGGAATTCTGCCGCAGGTGACCCACTCGACTTGTTTACCGCCTACCACATTGCGCGGACGATGGTTGCATCACCATCTGTACTTGTTCCTACCCTGTAACGCTTGACCTCGAAAGGGGGAATTTCAACGAGGAACTCACCAACTCCGGGATATCGAGATCGATACAAGGCTTCCTGGAAGTGATAGGGCATTTATAAATTTAACTCGCAAACCTCACAATATCCATATGCGATCTATCCGTGATCAGTTGGCACTCACTTGCTTCAAGGCGATCCCATAGCAGTTACTGCTACGATATCAAGTCCGTCATATAGACACTCGATCCTCGTCTTGGGGGGCTGTCGCGTTTTGATATGGCAAGGACACGGCCAATTCTTGACATCCGACGTCCGAGGCAAAGGCAGCGCAACTCTCTGCCATCTCTTTGATGGCAGATGTGCATCTTCCCGCCCTATCCAGGTCATCAGCCTTTGTTGGCTTTCGAAGTACCATCTCGCCTAAGTGGCCAGCGCGGCAACGAAGACAGTGATATTTCTCTGAATAGAGAGGAGGGATATCGTCATGATGATGTGAGTCTAAGGACAAGGTACGTTCACTTGCAACGCTTGGTGTTCCAAGTAGGGTATTGAAGCAAAGTTCAGCATCTCTCCATCAATCTTCCATGCAACTACGCATAAGGTAGGCATGGGCACACATCACGCCTCCCAAAGGCCTCATCGATACTCTCAATGCAGTCTTGAACAAACGCCATCACAACGGCAAGATGCTCG
Source organism: Trichoderma ghanense (assembly GCF_004382785.1). NCBI lineage: Eukaryota > Fungi > Ascomycota > Sordariomycetes > Hypocreales > Hypocreaceae > Trichoderma > Trichoderma ghanense. Next base: position 739,283 of record NW_027395671.1, read on the forward strand.
GGCCCCGTCACGACGAAGAAAGACATCTCCTGCAAACCCCCCCCTTGGACGAGCAAACGGCATCCAATGAAAAGCCGCCGAGACAATCCATCTCGAGGGCATCACCCATTCAAAAAGAACGTGCCAGCCCGGTCGACTGATGCTATCACCCTTCCTTGGCAACAGGGTGAAATAAAACACCCCCGGTCTGCGACCCTGAATTTGTGTGAGATGGGCAGCGACGTCTTTTTCACCCCCTTGCTTGGCTACATCCCGTCCTCTCCTCAACGATTGCCAGCTGGCTTGTAGGCCGCCCATTCTGCAGCTGTCCGACCAACACTCTGCCAGCTGGAACCTGATGGAGACTGTCACTCAGTTTCCCAATGGCAAAACGCAGAGTGGATACACAGCAAACGGACAATCAGTACTCGAACATAAATCTTTGTTCTTCTGCCCATCAGTTCTTCTCTTCCCTTCTTCAACCTGTCAACGCTCGCCCTCTGAAGAACTTGGCCATCGTTTGCAACAAGACACTTCGCCATGGGTTCTCAAAGCAACGGCCAGCCGGGCCAAGGCCTTGGAAACCGAGCTCTTCTGGACAAAGTCGACAAGCTCCGCGAGCTGGGAATCTCTCATCTCGTGCCTCTGCCTCAGGTCAGCCATGACGCAAGAATGTGTGGCCAAGCCCCTCACTGACTCGGTCTCCAGATGGTCGTCGTCGGAGACCAAAGCTCTGGCAAATCGAGCGTCCTCGAATCCCTCACCGGATTCCAGTTCCCTCGCGCAGCCACTCTGTGCACTCGCCACGCCACGGAAATCGTCTGCCGACGAGAGCCTACCGAGAGCGTCGTCGTGTCCATCATCCCGCACAATCCGTCTCCGGAGCGGGAGAAGCTCGTCCGGGGCTTTCGGCGCTCGACGGACAGGATTGTCTCTGATGACTTTCCCAAGATCTTTGAAGCCGCAAGTACCATCATCACCCCTCCCATCACTCCTTCCATCACGTTAAAGAGTATTTGGCTGAAACGGATTATGCAGGCTGCCAAGGTCATGGGCATCAAGCTGTCGGAGAATGACGGCGACGGAGGCAGCGCCTTTAGCCTCGACGTCCTCAAGGTTGAAATCAGCGGCCCCAATGCCGATCATCTCACCGTTATTGATGTCCCCGGCATGTTTGAGACTGTGACTCCTGGCGTCACGACGGAGTCCGACATTGACCTGGTGAAGAACATGGTCAAGCGATACATCCAAGAGAGCCGCACCATCATTCTTGCTGTGGTTCCCTGCATTGTGGATATTGCCAACCAAAAGATCCTCCGCCTTGCAGCAGAGGCCGATCCCCAGGGCAAACGAACGCTGGGAGTCCTTACCAAGCCCGACCTTTGCATCGAAAACGCCACCAAGGCCGTCGTCTGCGATCTGGTCAACGGCAAGCGGCGCGACCTCCACCTCGGCTACTGCGTGGTCAAGAATCTCGGCGCTGACGACGTCTCTGGCAACATGCATCGCCGTAACCAACAGGAACAGTCTCTGTTCGGACAGGCTCCGTGGAACACCCTTCCCTCTGACAGGGTGGGCGTCGCCGCGCTCCAGACTCGCATCCGCCACCTCCTGATGGACCGAACTCGCGCAGAGTTCCCCTTTGTCAAGAGCGAGATCATGACGAGCCTCAAGAAAAGCCAGAAGCTCCTCGCTGACATGGGCGCGTCCCGTAGCACCACGGACCAGCAACGTGCGTACGTGGGCAAAGTTGCTTCCAACTTTGTCACGCTCAAGAACTACGGACTGGACGCCTACTACACTCGTCACAACTTCTTTGACGACTATGAGATGAGGCTGATTACGCGTATCCGTACCATCAACGAAGCCTTTTCCCTCGTCATGCACGAAAGGGGCCACGCCAGGGAGTTTGAAGGCGCTTCCACTGACGGAGATGGTAAGGGGATGGACGAGCCTGATGAAGTCCTTTTGGCGGGAGACCGGTCCTTGCTCTACGGTGACAAAGTCAACCTCAAGATCCCCATGTTCGGCGATGGAGACCTGGGCGACATTGTGTCGGACTCGTATTGGTGTGCAGAGCCGGAGAGGGGCGATATGCTGCAGCATATCCAGGAGCTCTACCTCAACTCGCGAGGCTATGAGATGGGCACAGTGAGTATTCCCCCCACCCCCTTTGATATCCTTGATTTCGATCATCTGACATGACGATGCAGTTCAGCAGCGAGATGCTTTCCCGCACTTTCAAGGAGCAAGGCAGCAAGTGGCGACCCATGACACTGGCGCACGTCTCCAACGCCCTGCTCGTCGTTCATCAATTCATCCGCCGGGCCCTGGAAGAGTGCTGCCCTGATTCCACCGTCCGCGACGAGCTCTGGGGCTTCCTTCTCTACGGCCAAGAGGGAGAGGGCCACGAAGGCCTGCTAGGGCGCTACGCCCGCGCCATGGACCACGTAGAGTTCCTCCTCTCTGTCGAGTTTCAAGAGCGAGCCATCACCCACGACCCCCGCTTCGACGAGAAGCTCAGCCAGCTGAAGCTGGGCGGCGAGAAGCCCGCCTCCGAGGGCCCGGACAACGGTCAGCCGGCCCAGGAACCGGAAAAGGGCCCCAGTTCTTCGCTCGAGGACACGACGAGGGAAATTCACAACCTGCTGCAGTCGTACTACGGCATCGCGCGGAGCCGCTTCATCGACGTGGTCTGCCAGCAGGCGATTGACTACTTTCTCCTCCGTGCCAAGGACGGCCCGCTCGAGGTGCTCTCGGACAAGGTCGTTCTCAACATGTCGGCGGAGCAGCTTGACTTGATCGCGGGCGAAGATCTCGCCGTCAAGGAGGAGAGAGAGAGGCTGGCCAAGCAGGTTGAGTCGCTGACACAGGCACTCAAGATTTTGAGAACCTGATGGGTCATGGTCCTCTTATGATGGAGCTTGGTTCTGGGAGTCTGCTGTTTGCGCAATGAGATGTCGATGGATTAATAGGAATGGGAAGCTGTTTTCGCGCTTCTTGCGTTGGACGATACGTAGAGACTGCTTTGATACATGTAGACCACTTTGATAGACTGGTTCTCAATCTACACTCGTCGAAAATGGGATCCAGAAGGCCAAACGTACAGCAAAGTAGCACAATCACATCCCCAAACAAACATAACATAACGTATACCAAGAAAAAGCAGCACAATTCCACCCTCCCCAAGCACAACAAAACGCGAACAAATCAACAAAAAGCCTCTCGTATATCTTCTTCACCAGCTCCATCACCCACATCCCAATCTCAAGCCCCCCCATTAACATCTCCCAGACACTCATCCATCCGCTTCAAGAGCACCTACAGTCCCCACACGTATCCATCGCGCTCGACGTAAACCTCCCGTCAGCAGTGCACCCCGAGTGAATATTCGACGCGGAGCAAAAGTCCTGGACCTTGGCCGGGCACGTGAACCTGCGGTTCGGATCGATGTTGTTGTTCTGCGCCTGCTGTTCGGCCGGGAGGGCGAGGGCGAGGGCGACGAGCGTGAGGAGGAGAGATGGGCACTGTTTGGCGATGGCTTTTGTCAGCTCGTTCGTCCGCTCTGTTCCGTGTGTGTGGAATATGTGGTTGTTTACCTTCATGGTTGAGATGGTGGATGTGTGATTTATGTATGTAAAGCTTTCGTGTAATGGTGGTCAAGCACCCGAAGAGAAAACAAATAGGCAAGATCTTCGCTTCGGACTCTGCGATCGACGACAAAAGTAGCACTTGGATATTAAAAAGTCGACAAGTTGGCAGAGTCAATCAATCAAAAGCAGAAAATCCCGGGAGGCGGCCTCAACGCCCCCTTTTTATGCAAGCACTCAGATTGGCCCTTTCTTGAAGCAACTACTTACTACTATACCCCATCATAGCAAAGTCTCACTCTCTCATTCTCAAGCCAGTAATTTCTCGCTTTTTCACCTTTCTTTCTTTCTTTCTTTCTTTTCTTTTCTTTTTTTTTTTTTTT